>NW_006408533.1:28192225-28199483 GCF_000296735.1 Chrysochloris asiatica | reverse complement strand
AACAACTGTAACCCTAAAACTAGACCCTGTTTTATTCCTAGTCCTAGGAATAAAAGGAAAGGAGTGGAAGGAAAGGAAAACAGGACTGTTTCTATTATATACAAGGACTAACCCATGAAAAAGAAGTTACTTTAAAAAAATATATTTCTTTATTCTTTATAAAATGCTAGATAGAACAGAGTGGGAGAGGATAAGCAATTCTGGAGTGGACCCTCTAGTTTCTAGCTGAATGCCTCCAGTTAAAAAGCAGTGTGATTTAGTACATGGAGAGGACAGGGATGGGAAACTTGGCTACCCAAAATGGGGGGGTTGGGGGGCCTACAAAGGCAAGAAATGACTGGCTTACAAGCTTTCAAGAGGGAACCTAGATTGAGAGGGTGTGGAGGAAGGTAGACTCTCCACTGAGTAGTATCCAATCTGTCTAAGAGCTAATGAAATGAAATGTGGATGGGTCTCTTGTGATACAATAATGATACAATAGTGAATAATTGTTATCAGGACGGATTGTGAGGGTTGGAAATGTAAAGGTAGACATTTTGTAGCAAGGAGGGGAGTGATTAAGTTTTCAGTCTAGGAGTGGGGGTCCCTAGGATCATCAAGGGAGAAGAGCGGAGAGCGGGAACCTATCCAAAGAAGCAGTGATGCCTGAGATGGAGACAGAGATGATGGAGCAGCTGAGGAATTTAGACATAGAGAGGGTGAGGGACTGTGTGTTGATGAGTGGGGGGCAGGCTTGTAGTGTGTACCCCTTTGCTTGGGTGATGATGTATGGAGAGGATTGTAACCATGGCAATGAAACTATATATGATAGTATGAATAGTATGAATGTAAAACTAATGTTCTCCCATGTAAACTATCACATAATTCACAATAAAACATTAAAAAAAAAAAAGCAGTGTGATTTGGGGCTAGTTATTCAACCTACCAGAGCCTTGATTTGTTCATCTATAAAATGGAAATATCTACCTTACTCCCTTTATAGAGTGTTTTGGTGTATTTGGTAAGTCAATGCATGTAAGCTCATTGGCCATATATGTGGTGCATAGTAATCCGACGTAATGTTTAGTCTATTTTCATCCCAAAAGTCTCAGCCACTAATTATTTCATAGGTTACAGCTGTACCAACTGTTGATGGAGTTTCATACTATTGTCAATTACTTTAGATTCAATTATATTTTTAATGTGGAGTCCTGGTGTGACACTATTGGGTAAGCATTGGACCGCTAACTAGAAGGTCAGTGATTCAAACCCATCAGCTGCTCCTTGGAATCCCTAGGAAGGGTCTCTAAGACAGAACTTACTCAATGGCACTTAACAATAGCAACAATTTTTTTTTTTTTTTTTTTTTTTATGTGGAGTCCTGGTGTTGTACTGTAGGGCAAACAGTGAACTGCTAACTGAAAGGTCAGTGGTTCAAACCCACCAGTCACTCCTTGGAAACACTATGCAGGGCCACTATGAGTCAGAATTGGCTCAATGGCAGTTAACAACAATGTTTTTATGCATATGAGATCAATTGTTGCAGGATATTAATTTAGTTTATTTTGTTCTTTCATTATATTTCCCTCAGTTTTCACCTTTGCTGCATGTTCCTGGCCTTATATTTCTTTGTTTCAGTGGGAAAGTATAGCAGAAAACAAAGTTGAAGTCACTTGTTTTCGTTTTTGAAAAAACAAAGTCCCTTGAAGAAGAAAATGGGACTCCCAGGTGTGGAAAGATTGTTTTGAATTCTCTATAAGGATGATACACCTGGAGTTGATAAGAGGGGTGGGAGTGGGAAGAATCTATTTTCTTGGAAACTCTGCTAAGGAGGCAGAAAGGGCCATAGGCAAATGGGAGTTTAGGAAGGCAATTCTATATCTTCTGTTTTTGCTTCCTTTATATTTTTTTAAAAGGTAAAGAAAACAGGGTTGAAAAGAAAAAGTTAAGTATCAAGGGCTATTCTTTAATGCCTACATCTTGGGCTCCTGTCTATTTACTAATTAATTTTCCAAGATCTAAAACATGTCAAGATATATGTGAATCATAGCAACCCTGTAAAACAGAATGAAAAACTGTAGCATTCTCACAATACTTGCTATGTCTGAGCTCATTTTTGCAACCACTGGGTCAATCCATCTTGGGTTTTCCTCTTTTTCTTTGATGCTGTCCTTTATCAAACATGATCTCCTTCTACAGGCACTGGTCCCTCCTGATAACAGGCTCAAAATGCACTAGACAAAGTCTCATCATTCTCGTTTCAAATGAGTATTCTGGCTGCTCATTCTTCTAGCAGTCCATGACATATTCAATAATTTTTGCAAACACCGTAATTCAAATGCATCAATTCTTCTTTGATCTTCAGTTTTCACATCCTATGAATCAATTGAAAATTCTATGTCATACTGAATATCAAATGAAAATCAATAGAAAGGGCACCATGGAATTCAGCTCATGTGTTTTCAGAGTTGGAATCATAAACCATAGTCGTGAATATGTGGAACAAAGAGGATAAGACATGTATGAAGACAATAACTCAGTCCTTACAGCAACTATCAAGTTGAATGGGTTTCAATGACTGAATTTTGGAGAGTAGATTGCCAGACTTTGCTTCCCAGATGTCTCTGGGTAGACTCGTGCTCCAATCTTTTGGTTAGCAATAGACAGTACACCTATTTGCACTACTGAGGGACTCCAACCACTTAATATCTTTGGATAAAATCAATAGATTGCAGGAGAACTGACTACTCAATTGATTTGGCAGATATAAGGGGGCTACAAAATGTTTGTAGAAAGAATCCATTATATCTCAATTCCATTTTTCCATGAATTTTTCAAATCGCCCTGGTATAGCTACCAAACTAGATCAGATAAACAGACACAAAAGTAAAAATGTGGGTTTTGTGTAATGAAGTAAACTCCATTCTGTTCTCTACCTCATGGAGTTGGTTGAGCAATCATTCTAGTAGTATGGTCCTGGGAAGAATTTCACCTGATATGAGCTAGAGGTATGGATAGCATAACTCAGTATGATGTAAACACTCTACCTGCATGACCACAAATCTTTTACTCAATAGAGCCCAATATATATTAATGATTTATGTGTCTATACAGACACTGTTCATTTCCAAAAATCAGAGTGGTGGTTCATACTGGAAAATATGCTACACTGTGAGAAGACTGAGTGGCTGACTAGACTGTATTTAGATGGATTAGTTATCCATCTTAGATAACTTACCCTTCTCTGATAACTACGTACCTCTACCAACAGGAATGCTATGTGGATTAAACCTAAAAATGGTGGCAAGAATGTTCTGCTTGAAGCATTTAGGGCTCTTGAGTGTTAGAGGGCATGGTCTTTGCTGGCAAATAAGACCACTGACAGACACATTCGGTATAACTATTAATCTAGTTCTCACAAACAGAGTGTCTGAGGTACACAGATTGATAGCTTTTCTAATACAAGTTTTAAGTAAGCCACAACCTCTGTAATGATTCTTTATATTCTGTTTCTCTAAGAGATATTTGATGCTTGGAAAAGGGGCAATGTTTGTCAAATTGCCAACATCTGGGTTCCATATTTATTGACTCTGATTCAGAAATTTGGGGATAGACTTGAAAAGTGTAATTTTTTAAACAAGAATTTCAAGTAATTCCAAGGATTTTGCCTCAAGAAGCACTACTTTTGTATGTGTGGTCTTGGTATATAAATACCTCACTATACTATTAATTCTCACCAATAATACTTCATTTAGTTATTTTCATTAGAGAAGGAATTACACTATACAGATACTTGAAACTTCCTTTTACAAATAAAAAAAATTATTTTACAAAATTTGTGAGTATTATTTTTAAATACAATAATACAATACATAATACAAATGTCTTTTCCTTCTTATTAAACTTCCAGCTTCCATATTATTCCCATGGTAATCAATTTTACTGAGTGAATGCAAAAGAATCTCTAAGGATTACTAAGACATACCATAACATTCACTTTTATTTTATCAATGACTTTGGCGATAAGAATTTGAATTGTTGGGTAGGATTATAGTTGTAGATTTAAAAAAATTATTTATTTAGAAATGCCTTCAGTCTTACAAAAAACAAATGCAATATAAAAGAAACAGTAAACAAAACCCTCTCATATCTACCCCATTTTCCTCAACTGTTGAATTTCTATTCTGCCTTTGCACCAGCACCTCTTTCTGTATCTTTGTCTCTGTTTTTACATATTTTATCATGTACTTTTATTTGAACTAACTAAAAGTAAGCAATAGACTTGATGTCTTCAACACAACTAAATAGTTCAGGAATTTCCCCCTAAAATTAATAAATACTATAGTGGTTACGAATCGGGCTGCGAAACTTAAGGCCAGCAGTTTGAAACTACCAGCCGCTCTGTGGGAGAAAGATGAGGCGTTCTGTTCCCATAAAGATTTACAGCCTCGGAAACCCTGTACAGAGTCGCTATGGGTCGGAACTGACTCGAGGACACTTAACAACAACAATAACATACTATTTATAGGAGTACTGGTGTGATGCTGTGGGTTAATACTCCAGACTGCAAAGCCATTTGAACTGCAAGGTTGGCAGTTCAAGCTCACCAGCCGCTCCTTGGAAACCCTATACAGGGTCGCTATGGGTCGGGATTGACTCCACAGCACTTAACAACAACAACATACTATTTATAAGTACCTTGGTGACTCAGTGGTTAATAGAAAAGTCAGTGCTCAACTGTTAATAGAAAGGTCAGTAGTTCAAATCCACCAGCTGCTCTGCAGGAGGAAGATGTGGTTTTCTGATTTCATAAAGATTATAGGCTCAGAATCCCTATGGCATCACAGCAAGATCCCTAAGAGTTAAATTGACTTGACAGCACTGGGTTTTGTTTTGTTGATATTGTATTTAACCACCAAACAATCTTGCAAGTGTGTAAATCCACACTGTTACAACATTCCACAATTCCTCTTTATCCTTTCTATTCTAGAGTCTCAAGGAAGAGTTTGTTATGTGAATTCAATTTCCTTCAAATTCTAACAATAAGGTAGTCTTTATTGTCCTATATTCTAACCTACTAGATACTCTTTAAAACCCTGTAAGAAAGTCACTGTGAGTCAGAACCAACTCAATAGCTCTTAACAATAATAACAACATAGATTTAAGATCTGAAGGTCTTACATTGGGTAGGATGACTCTCAGAATCTTTCTAATGTTCTCTTATGATCAGATGCATGTCAGATATTTTGGCAGGAATGAAAAAAAAAAAAAAGACTTTATTTGAAGGAGCATAAAAATCCCCCATCCCACTATTAATGACATTTAACAGAATTGTCTGGTTTCACTGGTATCCATCCTACTGTGGTTTCAGAATTTTCTTTTTGTAAGCAGTTAGTATTTTCCCACATTTTGGCTATATCTTGTTCTTTCTCAAACCTGTACCCATCAGCCTGAGCCTCCATTGTCAATGGAGTCCTGGTGTGTTGCTACAGGATAATGAGCTGGACCATAAGGTAAATTTGAACTGTATAGTTGGCAGTTCAAACCCACCAGTCACTGCTTAGAAACCCCATACAGGTTCACTATGAGTTGGAACCAACTCAACAGCACTTAACAACAACAACAACAACATAATAGTTACCAAACTGTAGCTTTCTATTTCTATTTTTCTCCCTATATTTATTATGATTATTCTATATAGCAAAGCCAACATTTTCCCTTATTCCTAACTATGTATTTATTCATAAATGCATTTATATCCATATGAAATCCTGTTTTATTCAATGTATTATATAATACATTGCTATCATTTTTGCTTTGATGCTCTATTTCTCCCATATTTGGCTAGAGGAAGTATCTTCAAGTTGACTTTTGTGTCTTTTTGACATGCTTTTAACTTTGTTTATGCATCTGACAGAAGATGTCCTAGGCTTCTCTTGCACTTTACCTGTCACAGTCCTGTAAGATGACATTCTCATAAGAACTCTGATGACATTTAGAAAAAAGTGCCTGGGTGTTAGGTGTGTTCATTGCTAGTGGGATAGCCTTGCTTCTAGACTTTCTTGGTGGTGGTGGTGGGTGCCATCAAGTAGGTTCTGACTCATAGCCACCCTATGTTGGGTTTCTGAAGCTGTATATCTTTTTGGGAGCAGAACGTCTCATCTTTCAACCATGGAGTTACAGGTAGATTTAAACTGCTGACCTGGCGGTTAGCTGCCCAGCTCATAATCCACTACACTACCAGGGCTCCTGTCAAGATTGCCTTAAAAAAATAATTAATGCCAAGTTTATTTCTACTCATGGTGACCTGGGTGTTTTGGAGCTATGAAATATAAAGGAGCTCTGGTAGCGTAGTGGTTACGAATCAGGCTGTAAACCTTAAGGTCAGCGGTTCGAAACTACCAGCTGCTCCGTGGGAGAAAGATGCAGCTTTCTACTCCCGTAAAGATTTACACCCTTGGAAACCCTGTACAGGGTTGCTATGGGTCAGAACTGACTCAACGGCACTTAACAACAACAATGTGTGCATAAAGTGCACACATTGGGGAGTATGGTGGCTGTAGTATAAGCACTGGACTGAAGATCACAAGGTTGTCAGTATAAGCTCACCAAATACTTCCTATGAGACAGATGTGGCTGTCTGTTCCCACCTTGGAAACCCTCTACAGAGTGGTCATGATTCATGGGGCTACTCTGAGTCACAATCAACCCAATGGCTCAGTAAAACATTATAAAAGGCTATATATGCACGGGCATGGGCACATAATGCTTATCCTACAGCATCACACCAGGATATGTATGCTGTAGGATGAGCACTTGACTGTAAGGTTGGTTTGAACTGCAAGGTCAGTGGTTCAAACTCAGCAGCAGCTCCTCTGCTAGAAAACCCTATACAGGGTTACTGTGAGTTGAAACTGACTCAACGGAATTTAACAACAATATCTGCATCAATATCTATATATCTTGATATTGAGATATCTAGGTATATATAGAGAGAGTCCTGGTGTGGCACTGTAGGATAAAGTACTAGACCACAAGGTCAGTTTGAACAAGATCCACAGTTCAACCTTACCAGTCACTCCTTGGAAACCCAATACAGGGTCACTCTGAGTCAGAACAGACTTGACAGCAATTAATTGCTGTTAATTAAACAGCCTACCTTATGATTCAAAGTCCAGTGCTGTTCCTATAAGCACTACACCATGAGTATACCGAGGGTTGCTACCAACTTGATAGCATTTAACAACAGCAGCAAATATATGAATGTGTGTATATATAT
>NW_006408533.1:28185300-28191855 GCF_000296735.1 Chrysochloris asiatica | reverse complement strand
TTAACAGTCCAATGCTTATCTTACAACACCTTACTAGGACTACCAAAAATATAATACATAGCTATATAATATAGTTATTTGCCTTTTTGTATTTGTTTTGTTTTGTTTTAAACATGGATCATACTCATAATTCCAATTCCATTCAAATGCCTCAGGGACCATCCTGCCCTTTACCCTTTCTATGTTTTGAAATATTTTTTCCAGAAATGAGGTATCTGGTTTTCATCATTTGCAGTGTATTTACTTATTATTTGTTTAAAATAACCAATTTTAGGACTATTACAGCCATCTCATAATCTCTTCCCTTTGCCTCCGCTGCATTCTTGTCCTTCAGTATACTATATCTTAGACTTCCAACATACTTCTGTGTAGTTCCCCTGAACCAGGATGCTGTGTCCTCTGGTACTAGGGAGTGCACAGCTAAGCATCTCTGTGTTATCACCTGCTCATAACCTCCACAGTGTGAACAAAAGGGAAAGAATGTGAAAAGGGAAGAAACGATGGGAAAGATAAAAATATGTTGTGTTTTTAAATGTCCATTTTCTGCTATCAATTTGCTTACTTACTTCTGCTTCACTCCCCCCCTCACATCTATATGTAGCTATATGTAGAAGAAAGTATGTCCAAGGAAAATATACAAAGTTCAATGAGAACACAAGTGTCAGATTAGTGAATATCTAAGGAGTAAGACTACCAGTCTCTGGATGTAGGTCCTGTGGTCTTTATTCTGTTGGCCCAGAAGCTTAAAGATGATAACAGGCTGGTAAGCAAATGACCATACCATAGCCCCTATATAGAAGAAACTAATGTGCTAAAATTTATAGTTTCTCTGTGGATTAGCTTCTTTATATGTCCCATGATATTGTAATAATATCTGTTTTATGAAATCATTTTTGGGATTAAGTGAATAAATGCAGGAAACTTGCAATGGGAATTGTTAAATAGTAAGAACTAATATTGAATGCTAGGGAGTCAGTTTCGACTCATAGTGACTCTGTGTAGGACCTCTGAGGCTGTAAATCTTTACAGGAGCAGAGAGCCTCATCTTTCTCCCCAGGAGGAACTGGTAGATTTGAACTACTGACCTTGTGGTTAGCAGCCTAGCTTGTAATCCACTACGCTATTACGACTAGGCACTGGTAATTGTTTAATTCCTTTCTGGACACCAGAGGCCCTGTTTTCAGACCACAGTGCCTTGACAATAAATATTCAGGCAAATGAAACTCAGAATTCCAGGAAATCAGGAAATGGTTGGAAGATCTGACCAAAGGTGCAGATCAGAACACTGAAAACTTTGTTATGAGGATACAGATTGTAGGTCAGGGACATGTTAATTGTGGCCAAGACAAGATAGGGGAATAGGTCATAGAGATTACAAATGCTACCCTTCACAAAAATAAACTGTGATATTTTTCAATGGGCTAAATGGCTGGAAGAAAAATGACTGTAGGAGCATATTATTTTAAATTCACAGAAGGGCAAGAGCCCTTCTATTTCTTTTTGTGGTACAAGAAAGGTGGTAAGTATTATTTGAGATTCTTTGTTCTGCATCACTTATCTTGCTATATGTTTCATATAAAGATCAGCTTGAATTCTCTTTTCCATGTTGTAACTTTTATCTCTCCATCACCTAGCGATAGCAAGACTGTATACATACAGATTTATTTAGGAAAATATACTAACTCCAAATCCTGTTGCCTCTCTCTGAGTCTGACTCTATTTGAAGCAAATATCCCACTGTTGCTCCAATGGTGTCAAGCCAGCAGTTGAAATGGCAAGCAATCTGATCCAGGTGTGAAGCTGTAGAGCAGAAAATGATGTTCAATTGTGGCAGTGTTAGCACAGCTCATCTTAAGGAGTCAGAGGAACTGATCATTCACCACCCTATAGGAAACATAGTACTTGATTTACCATTGTTCCAGGGGCTATTGTTTATGTTACAGATAACCAGAGAAAAGATTCCTGATAGAACCCACACCAGTTTCTTTATTGTCCCTGCTTGTCACCCTATTGTAACAGGATCATTATTCCTTCTGAGATGGATGACAGGGCATGAACATCTCAAATAACATTGACTAACTTCTCCCAGAGCCCTTGACCAAACCATTCATCTCCTGAAAATACATTTTTAACAGTTTCAAAACAAAGAATTCCAGCATATGGCAGTTAATTTGGATTTTAACGACTCTACCCTTTGAAAAGACAAATGATCAGCAAGTTGTTTTAAACTTTAACCTACAACTTAATAAAATAATTTATTTTCTAAATAAAAATTTAGTCATTTAATCAAAACTTAACCAAGTTATGATGCCAAAACCATCTGTTATCAGACCTACACATTTCCTCTTCTTCTGTCAACACAATACTTTGTCCTTTGCAAGTTTAAAACATTTTTTTAAGTTAATTAAACTCAGACAGTGTGTTGTTCACTGAACACACCTCAATGACTCTTCTAATCAAATGCTGGCTTGAATAAAAAGCTATTAAGCATTTCTGTGAAAGAGAAAGGCAGAGGATAATGAAGAATATAGCAATAAAACAGTTACCAATTTGTCAGGCACAGAATGACAGCAAAATGAAAGTTTGTCTTATTAGCAATAATGACAAAAATCCATCTAATTTAAGAAAAATCATGATCCAACAGTAAGCTTTTGTCATTAGATTTCTAAGTTTCTTAACAAACTAGAATTTAGTTATCTAGAAATTTTGAATACATAGAGTATCAAAGAAACAAAATCTGAAACATATGTAAATGAACAAAAAATAGAAAAGGAAGATAAAAAGAACATAGAGCAAAACAAAATTATATTTGATAGCAAAAAGACAGAAAGCATTAAATAAATATTCCAAAGAGATTTTCAAACAAATGGAAATTCTATAGACCTACCCTTTGAGTTCTGGTGTGGTGCTGTGGGTTAATGTGCCACTGCAAAGCCATTTGAACTGCAGGGTCGATGGTTCAAGCTCTCCAGCTGCTCCACGGAAACCCTATACAGGTTCGCTATGGGTCAGAACCAACTTGACGGCACTTAACAACAACAATCCCTCATTTAATGATGTCATTTTGTGAAAATAAGTGTTATGTGAAAATGGAGGGTAGCCACATCAGATCACAAAACAGAGGATGACTATAGTTTCTTAACTGCCAAACCATTGAGATCCATAGCCCAATTTGTCTCATAGCCTTAATTCTAACAGCACTACTGTCTCCTCACACCTCTGTGGTCATCACTGTCAGACGGACATTGTTAATGTGCACAATAGTCAGAGCTCATAGATTTTTTTCTTATTGTTGGAAATGTGAACTCTTGAATAAACAGGGAGTCAGTAATTGAGGAAAAAATGTACATGGTGTTTCCCACAAGGATATATTGTTGTTAGGTACAACTGAGTTGGTTCCAACTCATACTGAGCCTGTGCACAACAGAATGAAACACTGCCTGGTCCTACACCATCCTCTCAAATTGTTGCTATGATTGAGCCCACTATTGCATGCAGTTTTATAAAGCTGCCTATGGTAGTGGGTAACCTCAAGGTCAGCAGTTTGAATCCATAAGCTGCTATTATTGTGCCAATCCACCTCATTGAGGCACTTCCTGTGTTCCAGGAACCCTCTACTTTACCCAGCATGATGTCTTTGTCCTGGGACTGGTCTCTCCTAAAAACACCTCCAAAACATGCAAGGCAAAATCTCACCTTCCACACCTTCAAGAAGCATTCTCTTCTCGCTGTATTCATTTGGCAATCCATGCTGTTGTTAAATGCTTTCAAGTCAGTTCTGACTCAGTGACCCTGTAGAGTGTTTCCAAGGAGCAGATGGTGGGTTTGAACCACTGACCTTGCAGTTAGCTTTCCAGTGCTTATCCTATACTACCACAGCATAGTATATTCAATAGTCTCCACTAATTCTGTAATCAATAGCATCAATTCTTCTTTGTACAGTTATTCATTGCCTAGATTTCACACGCATATGAGACAAGTGCAAACACCATGGTTTGGGTTAGTGATACATTTATATTTATTTTCTTTAACACTTTGAAGAGGTATTTTACAACATATTTGTCCAATGCAGTATGTCATTTGATTTCTTGATTGCTGCATCAACGTGAGTTGATGGTGTGTCAAAGTAAAATGACATCCATGACAACTTTTATCTTTTTTTCCATTGTTTACAATGGAAGGTGAGGATTTTTGTTTACTTTATGTTTAGCTATAATTCATACTGCAGGCTGTAGTTTCTGATCTTTATCAATAAGTGCTTCCAGTTGTTTTACTTTCAGTAAGTAATGTTGTGTCATATACATATCATAGGTTTTTGATGAGTCTTCCTTAGATCTTCATGCAGTCCAGTTTCTTAGGTTATTCGCTCAGCATACAAATGTACTTCATATGTTGAAGCATATAACTTTGATGCACACCTTTTCTGATTTTAAACCATGCAGTATGCTCTTGTTCTGTTTGAATGACTATCTCTGCTCTATGTACAATTTCCACATGAACACACAATCGTGTGTTCTGGAATTCCTATTATTTGCAATGTTATCCATGATTTGTTATGATCCCCACAGTTTGACATTTTCTGTTGTCAGACAGCAGTCATCTGACATCAGAAATGATATCCCTCCTCCAACATCCTTTTCTCAATCCAGCTTGGATTTCTGGAATTTCCCTGTTGATATACTACTGCAACTGCATTTTTGTTTATTCTGGATAGGAGTAAGAGTGATGGTTAAGGTTGGAACGATGACTAGGCTAGGCCTAGGACTTTGTTTATTGCTAGGGTTATGATTAAGACTAGGGTTAGTGTTAAGAGCAAGGGTTGGACTAGGACTAGGAATAAAACAGGGTCTAGTTTTTAGGGTTACAGTTAGGTTTATATTTATTTTTCTTGAACTCTATTAGATTTCCTCATTTGGAAATTCTGTAACTGGATGACTCTTTCCTTTACTTTACAGTGTTGTTGTTGTTGTTGTGGCAACTGCATCTCTGGTTCTGTCTTTTCAATCTTACAGGTCTGTTTTACTTCGCATACTTCTTTCTGTATGTGAGTTGAGTCTTGGTGTTATTGTCATGTATGTTAGTCTCAAGTTGTTATCTGCTGTTGGTCCTCTGTCCAAAGAACTCTCTTTTAGTATTTTTGTAAGGCCGGTCTTGTTTTCACAAATTCTTTTAATTTCTCCTTATCTGAAAATGATCTAATTTTGTTGTTGTGTTTGATAGAGAGTTTTGCTAAGTACATGATTCTTGGTTGGAAATTTGTTTCTTTCAGAGTTTTATATATGTCATTCTATTGTCTTCTTGACTGCACGGTTTCTCCTAATGCTGAGAAACCAGATTGAAGTCTCATTGGTTCTCCTTTGTAGATAACTTTTTTTTTTTCCTGAACTGCTCTCAGGATTCTTTCCAAGCCATTGCTTTTGAAATGTTATATTATAATAGTTTTGGTGTTTTTCTTTTGGAGTCTCTCCTGTTTGGGATTCATTCAACTCCTTGAATGGCTATCTACTCATTAGAGAAGTTTTCTTTTAGCAACTCTTGCACAATATTCTCTATGTTTGTTTTTGTTTTTTTTTAATGTGTCTTCCTGTTCTGGAATTCATATCTGATCTAAGTTATTCCTCTTGATAGTGTCTTACATAAATCTTAGGTTTTCTTCAGATTTCTTTGTTTGTTTGCTTTAGATTTTTCCCCTTACAGATGATTATTGAGAGTTTTTTCTTTCAAGCTCAGTAATTTAGCTTTCCATTGATTCAGTTCTGTTTCTTTGTCCTTTCAGTGTATTATCTATTTCTGAAGTCTTTGTGTTAATCTTTTGGCCTTCCAATAGCTGTTTTTGTATGGTTCCATTTTTTTTGTTCAATTATTTTATCAGTTTTTTCCCCTGAAAATTTCTAGTTTTGTCTATTTTTTACATAATTTCATCTGTAGTTTTCTCAGAATCCATTGAAATTGTTTAATTAACATTATTTTAAAATTCCTTATCAGGTAGCTCTGATAATATTTCTGGTGTTATATTTTCTGACTGTATTTTGGTGACTTACTTGAGTCACTCTGTCTTGTTTCTTTGTGTAAGCTGACATTGTCGGTTTTCTTTGTGACATTGTGGTGTTGTATTTAAATTTAGTTGCTGATTGCAAATTGGCATATTCTCAGGCATTTGCTAGCTGTCTCTTGGTGGATGTGGTAGAGATTGGAAGTGTTACCCAGTTAGTTCTCTCTTCATTGTTTGATTAGTGTAACTCAAGGTAGGTTCATCTATGCCAGGTGCCCAACCCCAAAGAAGCAGAGGCTCTACAGATGGGGTGCCTGTGGCCACTGTGTTGGCAAGGGTACGAACTTGCCTGGCACACTGCTACCAGGTGGGCACAGGAACAAGGGAGAATGGTTCCCCTTTGTCACCAGCCTCAAGCTGAGTCCTGTGTCTGCAGGCCATTGTATGAACAGCCACTCCCCAAAGCTCAAGATGACTACATTGTTCCAGTACAGCCTACAGCCCACCTGTTTTTCTTAATTGTCACTGCTTCTATTCAGCCCCCTCTTCCAGTCAGCACTCAA
>NW_006408533.1:28177335-28184233 GCF_000296735.1 Chrysochloris asiatica | reverse complement strand
TAAAAGATGAAGAAATTGAAGACATTTACAAACTTTTGAAGTCTAAAATAGATCAAACATGCAATCAAGACAGTGATAATTAATGGTGATAAGAATGCAAAAGCCAGAAACAAAGAAACGTTTGTTTCATAGCTGGAAGATATGGACTTGGTGACAGAAATGACACTAAGCCATCACAAGATTCTATTTTGCAAGATCAATGACATTAATTGAGAATAACTTTTCCAACAACACAAATGACGGTTATGCATGTATATCTCACTGGATGGAATACATGGTAATAAAACTGAGCACTTCTATAGAAGGAGATGATGGAGAAGTTAAAGAATATCAGTGTGAACAAAGGCAGAGGCTTACTGTGGAAAAGACCATCAGTTTCTCATTTGCAAGTTCAAGTTGAAGCTGAAGAAAATTAAAACAAGTCTACAAGAATAAAAAATATGACTTGAAGTATAAACCACCTGAATTTAGAAACAATCTCAATGGTCGATTTGGTGCATTGAACACTAACGACCAGTGAAGTTACATCAAAGACATTATACATGAAGAAAGAAAAATATCATTTGAAAAATTAAGAAAGAAATTACCAAACTAAATATCAGATGACACTCTAAAACTTGCTTTAGAATGTAACATAACTAAAGCATACAGGAGAAAAAAATGAAGCTAAAGAACAGGGAGTTAGAGGCATATATATTTAAAGAACCCTTGAAACATTACAATACAAATATGTATAATAAAATGATTCAAATAATATTATATTAAGCTTATTGTCCATAACTTAATTAAGCACATGTTCTATCTAATATTGCATGAATTTAGATAAAAATGATTCAGGTATATCCAATAAACATGTTTAATAGGACCCCAGTACACTAGTATAGTACATTTCCCTTTACTTTTCTGGTACAAAGTTAATTTGACCTAAGAACTTAAACAACACTCATAGTAGATTTATGGACTTAATTGAAAGAATGGATTAATACATTTTGTCAAATGAGAAGTTAAGTTTTAAATACTAGGACTTAGATTTCTAGAGTCCTTCACATTATGTAGTGAAGTCAGTCAGTATTAGCGTTAAAATATAAGTACTTAGGAAATATAGTTAAAAAGTGTTTTCCAAGCACTGAAAGTCCTTGGAATTTTTAAACCATGTCTCATTTTCTTGTTCCTCAGTTTCTTTACTGTCTCCCTCCCTCACTCCCTCTTCCTTTACCTTTCTCTCTCTCTCTTTCTTTTTTCAACTAAAATGATACACACACACACACACACACACACACATATATATATATTTAGAGAGAGAGAGAGAGAGCTATAGTAGTATAGCTGTTATGAGTCAGGCTGGTAACATCAAGGTCAGTAGTTTGAAACTACCAGTCATTCTGCAGGAGAAAGATGAGCCTTTCTGCTCCTGTAAAAATTTACAACCTCAGAAACCCTATGCAAGGGCACTATAATTCGGAATCTACTTCACGGCTCACAACCACCACCACCAGTTGAAAAATATGACCTTGGCAATAGAAATGATGCCTGAGGTTACATGATAGAATTTTGCAAGACCAATGACTTTTTCATTGCAAATACCTGTTGTAAACACCATAAAAGAATACTATGCACATGGACCTCATCCAACAGAATACACCAATATCAAATTGACTACATCTGTGGAAATACTCATATCCAATTTTAGGCTGACACTGAAAAAAATGACAACAAGTCTGCAAGAGAGAAACTTTGACCTTAAACATAGCTCACTTGAATTGAGAGTTCACCTCATGAATAGATTTGATGCATTACACACTAATGATAAAAAAACTAATGACCCAACGGAATAAGAAAACCATTGTGCAACATCATTAATATCACATGCAAGTAAAATTTTGCTAAAGATAATTTAAAAAACAGCTGCAATAGTTCATTGAAAGGGAACTGCCAGAGGTTCAAGCTAGATTTAGACAAGTATATAGAATGTGGGATATCATTGTTAATGTCAAATGGATTTTAGCTGAAAGCAGAGAATACTAGAAAGATGTTAACCTGTGCTTTATTGATTATGCAAAGGCTTTCGATTGTATGGATCATGACAAGCTATGGACAACATTGCAAAGAATGAATATTCCAGAACATTTAATTGTGCTTATGAGGAACCCATACATAGTCCAAGAAGCAGTCGTTAGAACAGAACATGTGGACACTGAGTGGTTTAAAATTAGGAAATGTTTCAGCCAGAGTTGTGTGCTTTCACCATACTTATTCAATCTGTATGCTGAGCAAATACTCCAAGAAGTTGGATTATATGAAGAGGAAGATTTAAAATACTGAAGAAGATCAAAGACCACAGCCTTTGTTATAGATTGCAGCTCAATGTAAAGTAAACAAAAATCTTCACCAATGGACCAATAAATAACATCATTAAAAATGGAGAGAAGATTGAAGCTGTCAAAACTTTGATTTGTTTGGACCCACCATCAACACTCTTGGAAGTAGCAGTCAAGTAAACAAATGATGTATTGTACTAGGCAAATCTGCTGCATAATACCTTTAAAAAGTGCTCAAGAGCAAATATGTCAGTTTGAGGACTAAGTTAAGCCTGATTAAAGGCATGGCATTTTCAATAGTCTCATATACATGTGAATGTTGGACAATGAATAAGGACGACAGTACTAGGATTTTGATTAGCTGTTCAGGCAACTTGATTCGCATTTTCATTAATTCCAATTTTTAGTACCTCATATGCATGTGAAAGTTGGACAGCAAATAAGGAAGACCATAAAATAATTGATGCATTTGATTTATGGTTTTGGAGTAGAATATTGAAAGTACCATGGGCTGCCAAAGAGCAAATAGATCTGTGTTGGAAGAAGTATAGTCAGAGTGCTCATTGGAACTCAGCATGGCCAGACTTCATCTTTCATTCTTTGTACATATTGTCAAGAGGCCACCAGTCTCTGGAGAAGGATATCATGTTGGTAAAGTGGAGGGTCAGAGAAAAAGAGGACGACCCCAACAAGATGGACTGGCACAGTGGCAGCATCAGTGGGCTCAAACTAGCAACGATTGTGAGGTTGGCTGAGAATCGGGCATTGTTTTACTCTGTTGTGCATAGGGTGGCTATAAGTCGTTACCTACTCAATGGCACCTAACAACAACAAGGAAAAAATGCTGTAAATTACTGAGGATTTTATCACTAACTGGATATAATAGTTCAGTGATAAAATTCTTGCCTCCCATTCAAAAAGCCATCATTACTATTACATAAAAGTAAAATTTTGCTGAAGATAAGTCAAAAGCAATTGCAGCATACATCCACAGGGAACTGCCAGAAATTTAAGCTGGATTCAGAAGAGGATGTGGGACTAGGGATATCATTGCTGATATCAGATGGATTTGGTTGAAAGCAGAGAATATCAAATAGCTTATCAAAATTCTAGTAGATCACAAATTCAGCTATATATCTTTTCCTTTGCTGAAAATTGACTTCTCTGTCTCATCAATCTATATTAAGTCAACCTGGCAGGATACTCAGCATGCTTTTCCAGAACATGCAGCAAGGGAAAGGGCAATGATTAAATCAGCCATACAACAACTAAAGCAGCACCTAAAGACAGAGTTTCTCTTAGAAAATTTCTATATCCTTGTGGAGATTTTTTGTTTCAAAAGCGAAAGAGAAAAACCGAATCCTTAAGGACGACTTGAAATGTTAAAGCTAAAATCAGCCTATACGTTTATTCTTGGAAAAATTCTTCTTTTAATGAATAGTAAAAGTTTTAATATATAATACAACATGAGCCCATAGAGGTCAAGTAGCTGATACACAGAGTTCATTACATCAGAAACTTATCATCTAATTTTTCACACATTGTTTTGGTTTATTTTGTTTTTCCTACACTAGTTTCCTCCAGCAGATATGTGGCTGCATAATTTTTGTAATTTATATGAATAGATGAGGAAGCATGAAAAGTAAAGAAATACTAATAGTTTATGGAGCCTTCTAGATCTTCAATAAAGTTGCATCTAAGTTTTGTCTTAGGGATTTATTTTTAAAAAACAACAATCCATGATGCTCCCTTCCTTTTCTTTCCTTCTCCCTTCCTTCTCCCCTCTTGTCTCCTTTCTTTCTTCTTTCCATTTCCTTCTTTTCCTTCCCTTCTCTATTTCTCTTTCTCTCCCATTCCCTGTCTCTCTTTATCTTCTGTTTATTTTGTTTGTTTGTAGGTTTTTAACTTTTTCTTTTATTTCCTAATTTAGCCTTTTTTCCAGTTGAAATATGGAAAGTTATGATTACTGTCACATGGGGTCGCTATAAGTCAGAATTGATCCTATTACACTTAACAACAGCATGATCCATCCACTTTCTGTTTATTCAGATCTGATTGTCATTCAGTTAGCAGCTGGTTGAATAGGAATAATACTTAGTTGGGACAATACAATAAAAAGGATGACATGTCTACAATTATGAAATGTAATGGAAATGACATCTGTGGGTTAATATAAAAGAGCTAATCTCATTCACTAATGGAATAGCTTAATCTTCATGTAAGATTGTATGGAAAAAAATAAGATATCAAAGCCTGTATTAATAAGACAAATGAAATTCTATTTTCATGCTTTTAAGCTTCGTGTTCATTTTTCATTATCAATATTTTTTAAAGGTTCTCATTAACCAAATAGCTCTGCTTTCTTTTATTTAGTGAGCCCAAGATTCAGTCACTATAGATCTGCTTGACGTTTCCTAATAGAGAAATTTCAGAGCTCCTTTTAGCAATTGGGAAATAAGGGAGCGGTTGTTCATTAAAGGGAATAGCTTGAGTTTCAGATTGGTTGCTATAGGATCTGTTACAGGAAATACTGTGTGCTTTGTTAAATTGGTTTGGTAATTAGCAGCCATACTTTAGTTCCTCACTGAATTTACTGCAAATGACAAAGGACACTTGTTTTTAACAGATGCAGGTAGAGATTCTAGCTGCTCTTCCTATAGACTTCCTTCCTTGCCATCTCCTCCCCCAGTTTTGGAAAACCCAAACCAAACTAGTTGCTGTCCAGAGGACTTTGACTCACAGTGAGTCCAGTGTGTCCGAATAGAACTGTACTCCACCTGGTTTTCAAAGGCGGATTTTGTTTTGGAGATGGCTTGGGTGGACTTCAAACTTCTAGCAACCCAGCCCATTAACTGTTTACACCACCTAGGAACTCCTAGTCTCTTCTGGTCTACTATGTTTCTTTATAAACAGATTATAATATCAAATTGATTTTAAAATCCACTAATGGGTCATAACAAACATTTTTTTTTTTTAAACTATTCTAACAAATCCTACAAGGCAAATGAAATAAAAAAATTCCTCTTCTGTTCACAATATATATTTATCCTGATAAGATATTTGCATTATGAGAAGCAATGATCTTTGTCCCTTTAGTAAGACATTTGCTTAGGATAAGAAAGCACATTCGAGCTCCACCTTCATCACAAGAAGAGGTCTCTCCAAGGCAGTGTATTGACTGAGTGCTATGTTCGAGTCTTCTCACCTTCACTTGCCTATAATTGTGAAATTCCCTTAAACATTTTTCTTGTGAGAATTTAATTGTTCTTGGCTTTTGAAAGCATAGACTTCAGTGCTTTTTATGCTCTGATAGATATTCATCATGTCTCAAACCAATTAACTAGATGAGTTTTAACTCATCCATGTTAATAGACCTTTTATTACAGGTGAAATCATTATGACTTCACATGGGCCACATGCTTTTATAAAATTTTCATTATATATTATTCTTCTACAGGTAGATAAGACGGGTCTCCTTTGAGAAACTGGTATTTGAGGAACAGGCAGGAGAAATTTGTTTTAAGATACAAATGTACATGGCCCCTTGTGTATGTGTGGTTGTGTATGAACCTGTATGAACTGCTATGATAATATGTAGGACATGCTAGCATTATCTATTTATAGCTCTATGTATCTTCTATGTAAAACCCATGCTTCCCTCATCATACTAGCTGTGGTTCAAACAAGAGCCATGGGAACATTAATAAATAGCATTGCTGGACTCTACCCCCACTCTGCCAGTGCAACTTCTCTATTCTGTTCAAGCCTTCCAAGCATTCTGGGATTACCCAGAGCGGCTTCTGCTACATTAACATTTCATCATTTTCTTCCTTTATTCTGGCCCTAACTGATGGATGCTTCTACCTGAAAAGCTGTAAGTTTCTTTTCCTCCATAGCCTGAGTCCTTCCAGCTAGCTACCCTTGGGCACTACGCTCCTCCATTACTCCAGTCTGCAAGACTGCTAATGTGCCTGGTACTCAGTGCCCACTCGCCACCCCCAGTTGATGTAGAGTCATGTGTGTCAGAATAGAACTGTACTTCCTAGAGTTTTCAGTGTTTGATATTCTTAGAAGTATATCACCAGACATTTCTTCTGAGGTGCCTTGGAGTGGACCCCACTCTCCAACCACTCAGTTCATAGACAAGTAAATTAGCCATTTGTACTACCCAGGGAGTCCTCAGTGTGTCTAAATTACCCTGTTTACATGCAAGTGTGGAGAAGATTGCACTGTGTATTTTTAACTAGTCTCCCAATGTCTCATGAAAAATTTGTAACACACTAGTTTTTCTAAGAGAAATTTTTCTTCATAATAGTCAGAGACTAAACCTGGTTGGAATCCATGTGAAAGATGAACATACTGCTATAACAGTCATTTGAATTATTTGGGGCCAATGTTTTCACAGACTCGCACTTCAAAATCTTTTTCAGCATTTCACCCAAATTTTCTTTGTTCCTTGTTGATTTATTCAAATGATTTCTTATGTTTGTTTGTTTTCTTTTTCTTTTTACTAGTATGCTAGATCCTTTGAGAAATGTCTAAATCCCAGCTACTAATATAATTCAGAGTCAAAATTGTAT
>NW_006408533.1:28168266-28177235 GCF_000296735.1 Chrysochloris asiatica | reverse complement strand
ATATATATATATATATATATATAGAGAGAGAGAGAGAGAGAGAGAGAGAGAGAGAGTGACGCTGTAGGTTAATGTCCTCGACTCCTCGACTGCAAAGCCATTTGAAGTGCAAAGTTGGCAGTTCAAGTTCACCAGCTGCTCCTCGGAAACCCTATACAGGGTTGCTATGGGTAGGAACTGACTTGACGGAACTTAACAACAACAACATATATATATGGAGTCAAGTGTGGTGCTGTGGGTTAATGTGCTGGACTGCAGAGCTGCTTTGAACTTTAAGGTCGGCGGTTCAAGCTCACCAGCCACTCCTCAGAAACCTTATACAGGTTCACTATGAGTCAGTACCAACTCAACGGCACCTAACAACAACACATATATACACATGTCTACATATCTGTCTCCTTCCCAAGAAGAGAATGGTATGAAATGTACCGTTGTATTATATCAACAGTGTGCCAATTCTTACTTACTCTTCATTCAATAGTGCAACCTGAGGTGTTGTTTTGCCATCCTTTCAGCTAATGTTGTACATTTTTCCAAAAAGCACATTTTGGGTTTGATTGTTGTCATTCATTGAATTGTGTTCCCCCAAAATATGTAACAACTTGGTTGGGCCATAATCCTTAATGTTTGTCAGTTACATGAGGATTCCTCATAATTAGAGCTGAGATTATATACCATAAGAGAATTAAGGATGAAATGCAACACCTTTAATCACCTTTACAACCCTGATCCAGATATAAGGTGAGTTTCCCTAGGGTATGGTCTGCAACACTCTTTACCTTATAAGAAATAAAAGAAGAGAGAGATGAGCAGATAGCAGAGGGACCTACTACCACCAAGAAAGATGAGCTTGGAGTGAAGGGCATCCTTTTGACCTGGGGTTCCTGCACAGTAAATGAAGCACGTAGATACAAGAGAAAATTGATACCAAGACACGTGGAAATCTCTAAGGCATACTGAGCCTACATACGATGAATGAAGACAAACACCTTTCCCAGAACCAACAAAGAAAGAAAGCCTTCTCCAGTAAGCACTCTGATTTTGACTTTTAGTCTCCTAAACTGTAAGAGAATAAATATCTGTTTCTTAAAGCTATGCACTTGTGGTATAACAGCACTAGGTAACTAAGACAATTGCCCTTTCAATTAACAAAATTAGTCTATTTTGATTCAATATTGAAATGAAAAGTCTATGCAGAAAGGTATAAAAGCAAGCAATGAGATGTGCATGTAATTATCATGATTTAAGTAATTGCTGTTGGGAATGGTTACCAACAACCAAATATAGGGAACTGAAATCAACTGCTTAAAGAAAATCTTAGTAGCAATCCAAGACCCACTTTTAAGAAATGATGCATCACTTCCTGAGAATACAACTCCAATCTTTAGCTAGACACAGCTTCATGGAATATAAAATACAATTTGAAGTCTACCTTTAAGGCAGATTTTAAATTCAGGGAATCAAGTTCTTTCTAATTAGATGGAAGCTGAAATGCTATATGCAGCTTTCAGGAACTGCTTTTAATGAGTGGGAATGCCTCTTACAAATTTCTTTTATCCCTAGATTACAGATAAAATAACTGTATCTTGAATTAGATATCTTAGACCATAAAATAGAAACTGTCAAGAATGGACAGACAAAAATAATAAAGTTTATGGATCCAAGGACGGTGTTATCTGCTTTCAATTAAGATTCATCTGATGTCAGAAATGGTAACTCTAGCTCCACGTTCCCTTCTGGATCCAGCTTGAATTTCTGGCAGCTGCCTGGTGATGTATTACTTCAACTGTCTTTTAATCATCTTCAGCAAAATTTTACTTGCGTGTGATATTAATGATGTTGATGATTTACGCATTCCATTGGGTCGTCCCTCTTTGAAATGGTCACATATACGGATCTCTTCCAATTGATTGGCCAGGTTTCTGTCTTCTAAATTTCTTGGCATAAATGAGTGGGTGCCTTCATCAGTTTATCAATTTGTTGAAAAATTTTGATTTGTACTCTATCAATTCCTAGACCCTTATTTTTTGCCAATGCCTTCAGTGAAGGTTGAACATTTGTGAATCAACCAGTTCTTTGTGGTGCAGTGACTTTTTGTATTACTTACATTATTTTTTTTTTTGATGTTTTCTATGTCATTCAACATTTTGTCCATGTTGTTGTTGTTGTTAAGTGTCTTCTAGTTGGTACCAACTCATAGCAACTTTATGCACAGCAGAACAAAACACTGCCTGATCCTGGGCCAACCTCACTACTGTCGCCACACTTGAGCCCATTGGTGCCACCACTTTGCCAATCCATCTCGCTGGGGGTCTTCCTCTTTTGCTCTGACCCTCCACCCTACCAAACATGATGTCCTTCTCCAGTGACTGGTCCCTCCTGACAATATGTCAGAAGTATGAGAGACGAAGTTTGGCCATCCTGGCCTCCAAGGAGCACTCTGGCTGCCCTTTGTCCAACACAGATCTGTTGGTTCTTATGGCTGCCCATGGCACTTTCAATATTCTCATCCAACACCATAACTCAAAAGCATCAATTCTTCTATGGTCTTCCTTATTCACTGTCCAGCTTCCACATGCATATGAGGTTATTGAAAATACCACTGCTTGGGTCAGGCCCACCTTAGTCTTCAAACTGACATCTTTGCTCTTCAACACTTTAAAAAGGTCTTGTGCAGCAGATTTGCCTAATGCAATATGTCATTTGATTTCTTGACTGCTCCTTCCATGAGTGTTGATAGTTGATCCAAGAAGAATAAAGTCCTTGACAACTTCAATCTTTTCTCCATTGATAAGAATGTTGTTTATTGGTCCAGTGGTGAGGATTTTTGTTTTGTTTACATTGAGATGCAATCCATACTGAGGGCTGTGCTCTTTGATCTTCATCAGTAAATATTTTAAGTCTTCTTCACTTTCAGAAAGCAAGATTGTATCATCTGCATATCACAGGTACTTAATGAGTCTTTCTCCAATCCTGATGCCACGTTTTTCTTCATGTAACCTAACTTCTCGTATTATTTGCTCAGCATACAGGTTGAATAAGTATGGTGAAAGAATACAACCCTGTCGCAAACCTTTCTTAATTTTAAACCATTCAGTGTTCCTATGTTCTGTTCGATCAACTACCTTTTGGTCTATGAACAGATTCCTCATGAGCACAATCAAGTGTTCAATAATACTCACACTTCCCAATGTTGTCCATAGCTTGTCATGATCCACACAATTGTAAGCCTCTGTGTAGTCAATAAAACACAGGTAAACATCTTTCTGATATTTTTGCCATGGAATCCTTCATTATTAAAAATCTAGGCTTAAATTTTTTCTTCAGTTTTTTGCAGCTTGTGAAATGCTGAGTATGTTCTTTCTCTTTGGTTTTCTAGCTCAAGATCTTTGCACATTTCCTTTTGACTGTCTTTGTGCGCTCTCCTTTGAAATTTTCTCTTCAACTCTTTTTCAGAATTGCATCCAGACATTTTACTTCTCTAGAGAACCCAAACTAAGAATGGTCCTTAATAAGTGAGCCACCATACTATCCTTAGATTGCTTCTAGCTATCGTTAGACTGATTGTATAGAATCATGTTTACCTTAGTGTAAACTTAATTTCTATCATACCAAAGTTGCTTACAGCCAATATAAATTGCAATTCACATGATATTGGAATGCATATGCTTTTTTGTGAACTCATATGGTAAATTTTGCAAATTTTGAAAATTAAATGCAAATAGAAGTGACTTCCTTTTTTATTCTGGTAGGTAGATAAATGCAAACCTCTTGCCATTTCATCATGTTTTACATACACAGTTTAGTGACATTGGTTATGTTCATTATATTGTAACTTTCTTCTCTGATTATAATTGTTGTTGTTGTGTGTCAAAGAGTCTGTGTCAACTCATAGCAATTATACAGAACAGAGTAGAACTGCTGATAGGGTTTCCTAGGTTGTAATCTTTACAGGCATACATGGATCACCAGGTTTTTTCTACCATGGAGAGGCTGGTATGCCAGAACTGTCAACTTCTTGGTTAGCATCCAAGCACTTACCAATTTTACCACCAGGACTCTGTGTTAATTTTAATTACATTTCTCTTATCCACTTTCAATGTCTCTAGTGGTGGATGTGTGGCACTATTAATATGTCTTTTGGTTTAATATTATTTGTTGTTTTTATTAGTTACCATTAATGTCTTTTGGTTTAACATATTTGTTGTTTTGTTAGTTACCATAGTGACAGCTCTGACTCATGATGACTTCATGGACAAAGAAGAAAACCTTGCTCAGTCCTGCATTCCCATATCATCATGTCTGACGGACTCTAGTCTATTATTGAAACTATTTCTTCTTTTTCAAGACATCTTCCTTTCTCCAAACCCCCTGTCTGAATGAAGCTTATTATAGCCCCAGAAATGTAAGAGTGGCAGCTTTTCCTCATGCAGTTGTCTGGGACTTTCCCGATCCTCTCAAAATAGATCTCATCACTCCTGGATGGGCAATTATGATCCAAGGATTATGAAAGACAGTGATGCTCTGACTTAATATCTCAAAACTATATGTGTTACATATACAGTATTCATTGCTGTGAATTATTATTGTTCTACTGGAATCTAAAAACTAAACCAATCTGTGCTGAAAGAAGTATAGCCACAATGCTCCCTGGAAACAAGAATGGCCAGATTTCATCTCTCATCCTTCAGACATATCATAAGGAGGAACCAGTCCCTGGAGAAGGATTTCATGATTAGCAAAATGGAGGGTCAGAGAAAAAGAGGAAGACCCCCCCAGCGAGATAGATTAGCCCAGTGGCAGTAGGAGCAGGTTCAAATGTATCAAGAATTGTGAGGTTGGTGCAGGACTGGGCAGTGTTTGTTCTGTTGTGCATAGGGTCCCTACCGACTCAATGGCACTTTACAACAAAACTGGAATCTAATACAAGTAGCCAGGCCAGCATTAAGAGAACTTATTAAGGCCATTTACAAGAAATGGCTAGGAAAATACATGGGAGACATAAATGTACTTAAACATAGGAAAATAAAACAAAACAGAACAAAGTTTCTTAGTAGCTGTATTCAATTTGTTACTGCTCTAAAACTGATTGGTGCCCTCTCCTATGAATCTTTTGAATCTTGCAAATTGTTTTATCTATACAGAATTGAAGACAGCAGACTGGAGACTCTGTTGATTTTTCTATGGATTTAAATGCTTTGGATTGAAATGACAGCCTTGATACTATTTTAAAAAGAGGAATTCAAAACTTCGTGAAAGACATTAAAGATGTACAATCCCTAAAGTTGTGATACATACCCTGGTTCATTCAGCTTGTAAAATGCTAGTTTAAGACTTCAAGTTAATACTTGTTAACATCTTGTAATATGGATTCATGACCGATTTTAACACAAACTTAAAAAATCTCAGTTGAGCTTTATTCAAAACAATGTGTTGATATTAATAGGAAGTCTGCAGACTCAACAGGGTAAAATGCGTAGAAGCATTCCCAGGCATTTTCTGAAAAATCAATGTACAAGTGCATGATGTTAAGCTTCAGTTGGATGAATCAATAAGTTCTGGTTGTACATGGCTGTGTGATTCTTTTCCTTATTCTCAGGAAGAACATAATATGATCTGTTTTTCTTATTTATGTAAATGTGGAAAATGTTTACCTTAATTCAAAATTTTATTACTTCTATAATCCTGATAAGCTTTAAAATGTGACTATAATGTCATGAAAAGAACTCTCATCTTGGAGTCAGAAAACTTTGATCACAGCTCTGCAACTAGCTCTACCTTCATTATACATTAGACACATACAACCTAACTTTCATAAATGTGTTATTTTATTATTTTGGTTAGTTTTTAAATCAAAATATTTCCTTCATTTTGCTAAGTTTTCCCATCCCATTGCTCCAACAGGGTGGCCTGCTACTCTTCCTGAAGATCAAGTCTTGTACATGGTGGTTGTGGTTATGTGCCGTGGAGTCAATACTGACTCATAGTGACCCTGTATAGGGTTTCCAAGGCTGTAAATCTTTACAGGAGCAGAAAGTCTCATCTTTCCCTCATGGAACCACTGGTAGTTTTGAACTACTGGCCTTGAGATTAGCAGCCTGACTCATAACCACTATGCTAACAGAGCTCCTTAGTCTTGTACATGAACATTATTGAACATACAGGAATATTTGCAAAAAAAATAGGTAAAGAAGAAGTTAAAGGTTAGACACAACTCTGTAGTTGATGACTTATTGCATTTATGGCTCACATGCATGCTTTGGTTGGGCCTGAAGCCTATGATGTTGCAACCCTTTTCAGTGTTAAGTGACAAAGTATGGAAAATGCTTCTCTTTTATGTCAAACTTTATAAAAGGACCACAACAATATTGTCACATGGGTCCCAATATGATAGATTCTTGCTTAGATCCACAGTTTCTGACATCAGAGACTCTATGGATCTCTGGAACCCTGTATCAATGGCCTTACCTATTCAAAACTGCCTACTGAACCAGAATCTGAATATTGACAAGACCTTTAGATGTTTCACATGCATATTAAAGTTTGAAAAGCTCTGCTTTATAAGATTTGGCTACATGTAGACTTTTGATTGTAACTCTCATGTCTCTCTCTCCCCATAAATTAAAATGGTTAGGGTCAATGCTACACTCCTGGTTTCACGCTTACAATGTGTTCAGAAGGATGATCCTTTCTTTAGGAAATAAACTTTACTAGAGTCAAGTATGATCTTTCTAAACCTCTTATTCCAAGATGCTCCTTGGATCCCATGCAGATGGATTTCTGGGAAATTGCCTCCAGATTCTCAAACACACTTGAAATAATTGTATATTACTAGTGGGCTCTCATTCAAATGTTTGTTTGTTTGTTTGTTTGTTTTTTGTATCATACTACTCCATTTGTATCTTATGGTATTTGTGTTCAAGGGTTTTTAAACAGAGAAGTCATCTTTAAAATAACAGAGTTATTGTAGGAGACCTTTTCTGATGTCACAGTTAGCATCAAGTCTTGTATATGAGCTTTATTACCTGTGCAGAAACAATTATGAAAAACAGATAAAGGAGAAGTTAAACATCAGACAGGTCTATTTCTAAAACCTATACTAGAATATTTTCATTACCTCATCGATTGAGAATTGCTAAAGTTTTCTAAAATAGTTACTCTATGCAACTTCAGTTTATGAACTTAGCCAGTTATTAGAAAGCTTCATTAATGCCAGTTAACTGTCTGACAGGTTAATCTGTTAATATGCCATTTTAAAGTGTACTTAATATACATTAATCTTCTTACATATGATGGTTGATGAAGACTTTCTCAGGATCTTCCTTCAAATCTGCTATTCATTTTGAGTGACTTTATGCCTTACTAAATAAATGTATGAACCCTTTTGCAGATAGCAACAAGGCTTTTAGATTTCATTGTCATTCATTCACCATTTTTATTACCTTCCAAATCCTGCTACTCATTCAATGTTGTAGCCTTCTATGTAAAGAAGACAAGTATACAATTAAGCAAAAATATACCATTGTGTCTTGTCTAAGGTCTGTGTTCATCCGTCTTGATCAGCACCACTTTCATTATCATTAGGTTATGTTCATCCTGTATGGTTTATTCAGAAATGTGATGGAAATTCTGATCTTGCATCATTCCATCTCTTACCTATAGCATAGCAGGAGAGTAGGGTATTTTATTTGTGTACCCTATGGCTAAATAACAAGGTTGCAGTTGAAATCCATCAGCTACTTCTCAGAAACCCTATACAAGGTTGTTATGAGTCAGAACCAACCGACAGCAGTTAATAATAAGTGCAACTGTTTAACTGCCTTGGTGACTAAAAAAAAAACAAATAGTACAAATTATAAAAATTACCTGATTAAAAAATAAAACTAATATCACAGAAGAGAACCTGTGTTTATTCATATTAATGTCAAATGATATTGAACTATAGGCCAAGCATTGGACTACGAACCACATGAATTTGAAGAAAAATCTCTCAATGTGGTACTATAGGATAAACATTGAACCCAAGGTAAGTCTGAGTTGCAAGGCCAGCAGCTCAAACCCAACACTCCTCAGAAACCCTACACAGGGTCACTATGAGTCAGAACCTACTCAATGGCATGTAACAACAACACTACAGGGACAATCAGAAAACAGAACAAAAAAAAATCCTGAAGAAAGCCTAAGACTTGTGGAGCACTTTCAAGAAGGATAACTTACAAGTGATAGGAATTCCAGAACATAAACAAACAAACAAACAAACAAACAAAACCCTCATAGAGAACATTGTCCAAGAGTTACTTTAGAAAATTTCCCTAAGATCATGAAAGATGAAAACATACTTATTCAAGAAGTTGAAACAGCTCCAAACAGGAGAGATTCTAAAAGGAAAACAAGACATATTATAACCAAACTTTTAAAAACCAAAGACAAGGAAAGAATTCTGAGAGCAGCTCAGGAAAAACAACAAGTTACCTACAAAGGAGAGCTATTAAGACTAAACTCTGATTTCTCAGCAGAAACCAAGTGAGTAAAAAGAAAGCGAGATGGCATATATAAAATGTTAAAAAAAAAAAAAAAAATTGCCAACCAAGAATCTTGTATCTGACAAAACTGACCATCAAATATGATTTTTAAATTAGATCATTATCAGACAAGCAAATTTTTTAAATTTGTAAAAGCCAGACCAACCTTACAAAAAATACTAAAGGAAATTCTTTGGAGAGAGAACCAAGACAATGTCACCAAAATACAACACAGATATAGAAGTATGTAAAGTAAAAGAGACCTATAAGACT
The DNA here is from genome assembly GCF_000296735.1 of Chrysochloris asiatica. NCBI lineage: Eukaryota > Metazoa > Chordata > Mammalia > Afrosoricida > Chrysochloridae > Chrysochloris > Chrysochloris asiatica. The sequence goes on along the minus strand of NW_006408533.1, from coordinate 28,168,440 downwards.
GATGCCTTATTTTCACTGCATCTCAGATTATTTGCTCAGCATACAGGTTGAATAAGTATGCTGAAACAATACAACCTTGTTGCACATCTTTCTTAATTTTAAAACGTTCAGTGTTCCCATGTTCTGCTCGATCAACTGCCTCTTGGTCCAGGTACAGATTCCTCATGAGCACAA
>NW_006408533.1:28166782-28167760 GCF_000296735.1 Chrysochloris asiatica | reverse complement strand
TCCTGGTGCCTTGTTCTTTGCCAATTCTTTCAACACACCTTGGACTTTCTCCTTCAGTATCATTGACTCTTGATCATATGTTATCTCTTGAAATAGTTGAACATTAACCATTTCCTTTTGGTACAGTGACTCTGTGTACCATCTTCTCTTGATGCTTTCTGCATCATTCAGTAATTTGCCCAGATAATCTTTCAATAACAAAAGTCAAGCCTTGAATTTTTTCATCAGTTCCCCAGCTTGAGAAATGCTGACCGTGTTCTTCCTTTTTGGTTTTCTGATTCCAGATCTTTGCACATTTTGTTGTAACATTTGGCTTGATCTTCTCGAGCTGATCTTTGAAATTTTCTGTTCAGCTCTTGGACCTCCTCATTTCTTCCATTTGCTTTAGCATCTCTACTCTAGAGAGCAAATTTCAGTGTCTCTTCTGACATCCATTTTGATCTTTTCTTTCTTTCTTGTCTTCTTAATGACTTTGCTTTCTTCATGTATGAGGTTCTTGATATCATCCCACAATTTTTCTGGTCTTCGGTCTTTAGTGTTTAATATATCAAATCTGTTCTTCAGATGCTCTCTAAATCCAGGTGGGATATATTCAAGGTCATATTTTGGCTCTTGTGGACTGGTTTTCATTTTCTTCAGCTTCAGTTTGAATTTGCATATGAGTAATATATGGTCTGTTCCACAGTCTGCCCCTGGCCTTGTTTTGACTCTTGATATGGAGCTTTCACATCGTCTCTTTCTGCAGATATAGTCAACTTAATTTCTATGTGTTCCATCTGGTGAGGCCCATGTGTACAGTCGTCTCTTGTGCTGTCTAAACAAGGTATTTGAAATGAACAAATTATTGATTTTTCAGAATTCTGTCATGTGTTCTCCAGCATTATTTCTGTCACCAAGGCCATATTTTCCAATTACTGATCCTTTCTCTTTGTTCCCAACCTTTGCATTCCAATCACCAATAATGACCAGTACATCTTG
>NW_006408533.1:28161553-28165775 GCF_000296735.1 Chrysochloris asiatica | reverse complement strand
TATCAGACCAAGTCTAGATCTAGCCATAGTTCCAACATTAACCATCACTCCTTCCTCTTACCCACCCACTCAAAAATTTCAAGGATGAAATCAAACCATATATTGTATTTGGAAAATCTTCTGAGAACCAAACAAAAACAAAACACTTTTAAGTGTTACAGAGCAAATGTTTCACTTTGAGGACAAAGGCATGCCTGACTTAGTCCATGGTGCTTTCAATTGTCTCATACATAGGAAAGCTGGGTAATGAATAAGGAAGACTGAAGAACTGATGCCTTTGAATTGTGCTGTTAATGACTGGCAGAATAAACAAATCTGTCTTGGAAGAAGTACAGTTACAATGATCCATGGAAGTAGAGATGATGAGATTTCATCTTGCATATTTTGGACATGTTGAGGAACCAGTCCCTGGAAATCAGTCCAAATAAAATAAAGAGGATCATCCAAATAAAATAAAAAGGAATCCCCTCAATGACATGGAGTGAAAAAGTGGCTACAAGAATGATCTGAAGCACAATCAAACATTGTGGGGATGTCATAAGATTGGTCATTCATCTGTCAGTTCATCATATGGTGGTAACTACGATTCTGGAAAATGATACCATTGATATTTCAAATAACAGTCATATGAGAGATGAATTCTGGTCATCCTGCTTCTAAGGAGGATTCTGGTTGCACTTCTTCCACCATTGATTAGTTTGTTCTTTCAGTATTCCATGGTACTTTTAATATCTCCCATGGAGCTTTCAGACAATTTCCTAGGAGCTTCCAGGCAAAAACAGCCTAAGAAGGAAAACTTGGTAATCCACTTCTGAAAATTTGGCCAGAAAAAAACTTTATGAATAGTAGTAGAATATTATATATTGTTGTTTGTTGTTGTTGTTAAGTGCTGTCAAGTCAATTCCGACCCATAGCGACCCTGTATAGGGTTTCCAAGGAATTGGTGAGCTTGAACCGCTGACCTTGCAGTTCAAAGGGCTTTGCAGTCTGATGCATTAACCCACAGTGCCACACCAGGACTCCATATATTGTTGTTGGGTGCTGTCAAATCAGTACTGACTCATAGTGACCTTAGCACAATAGAATGAAACACTGCTCGGTCCTGCAACAACCTCACATTCATTGCTGTGCTTGAGTTCATTGTTGTAGCCACTGAGCTAATCCATCTCTTTGGGGTCTTCCTCTTTTTCTCTGACCCTCCACTTTACCAAACATAATGTCCTTCTCCAGGGAATGGTCCCTTCTAATAATAGGTCCTAAGTATGAGAAAGAATTCTGGCCATCCAATTTCTTAGGAACATTCTGGCTGTACTCTGCCAACATTGATTTGTTTGCTCTTTTGGCACTCTATGATACTTTTAATATTTTCCTCCAGCACCATAACTCAAATGTGTCAATTTTTCTAAGGTCCTCCTTATTCATTCTTCAGCTTTCACATGCATGTGAGGCTATTGAAAATACAATGGCTTAGGTCAGGTCAGTTGGTTGGTTGACTCGATATTGCCTTTCAGATTTCTTAACATAAATGAGCGAGTGATTCTAGCATTGCATCTGTTTGTTGAAATGTCTCAATTAGTATCCAATCAATAGCTAAAACCTTGTTGTTGTTATTGTTGTTATGTGCCGTGGAGTCAGTTCTGACTCATAGTGACCCTGTACAGGGTTTCTGAGGCTGTAAATCTTTATGGGAGCAGAAAGCCTCATCTTTCACCCATGGAATAGCTGGTAGTTTCAAACTGCAGACCTTGCGGTTCCCAGCCCGATTCGTAACCACTACGCTACCAGAGCTCCTTGCTCTTCACCAATGCCTTCTGTGCATCAAGGTCTTCTTCCAATACCACTGATTCTTGATCATATGATACTTCCTGAAATGGATGAAATCAGTTAGTTCTTTGTGGTATAGTGATTCTGTGTATTCCTTTCATTTTCTTTTGATACTTCTTTGTCATTCAAGATTTTGACATTATTTAATAGAACTGTATTTTTTTTTTCTTACTCTGTCCTAGGCTATCCAAAATAGGTAATATATGTTGGTATAAATATATGTTATAACAAAATGTGATCATCTTTACCTATCAAATATTTCTTGGCAATCTAAGAAATAGTAAGTTTAGACTGATGTTCCCATAACCAATTTATATAAAATCAAAAGATTGGCCAATAAAAATGTTGTAAAAAGAAAAGAAAGGGAGGATGGAGAGAGGGAGGAAAGAGGGAAAGAAAGGAAGAGGATGGAAAAGAGGAACGTAGGTTATTATTTTAAATATTTATTTTATTGTTAAAATGCAATAGATAACACAAAGTTTGCCAATTCAACATTTTTCAAGTGAAAACTTCAGTGATGCCATTTACATCACCAGTTATTATTTGGTTGGTAAGTTTAAAAAAAATCAAAATGTCAAATCTGGTGTCTGAGTATAGATGCTGTCCTTCTGAGTTAGGATCCCAAAAAGTATGAAGAGGAGTAAAATGCATACAAGTTGAAAGAGCTGGCCAGGCTATTGATCCATTTGTACTACTCATGATCTGGATGTTTTTAAGGAAGTAAATTGACTTCTCAATTGAAATAAGAAGTAGATAGATAGATACATAGGTCAAGCCTAGTAATTTATATCTCACTTCTCAGATAAATTATTAAAAATATATATTTTTTTATTTTTAAAAATACCTTGACATGATGAAAGACAGGGTAGTATTATTGATTTTGTACACAGAATTTGGAATTCTAGAATTAAATACATTTGGTAGTGTGCCAGAATACTTAGTCAATAGAATAATAAAAGATAGGTGTTGTTTGTTGCTGTTTCTATCAAGTCAGTCCCAATTTATAGGGACACTGTATAGTGTTTCTGAGAGATGCTGGAGAATTTGAACTGCCCACTTGCAGTTAGCAGCTCATTGCTTCTCCTAGAGTAAAAATAGGTAGGTACTAAGATTTATATCACTGGTACATAGATGGCTGGATTAAGAGGTTCCATGCCTGATTTGAATTTCAAATCAGTTCATTAACATAAATTGTGAACTAATAATCTTTGAAGCTGGTGATAAGGCAGACTTATCTGTAAACTAAAGGTGATGTAATAATTTTTGTATAGATCAAATTTGACACAAGAATACTTGAGAGCACCAGTCTTTGGGTTCAGAGACTAAAGACTTAGTGCTAGAAATCAGGATGAAAAGGCACAAAGCCAAAAATTACCAGAAGTAGGGCACAAACACCTGCCTATGCCCAAAAGTTAAGCTATATTATGCTCGGCAAATATTTATTGACTCCCTGACTGAATGTGCGAGTGTTAATAAGGAGTTATCCAGCTGGGCCTACCCATGCAATAGAGGGATTCTGCATTGATAGTGAGGATCTGAAGTCATATTTTAAATTATATAAGGGACTTCAAAACACATAACTACTATTTATTGGGAGTTGCTGGGTGGTGTAAACAGTTAAGCTCTTGGCTACTAACTGAAAGTCTGGCAATTCAATCTACCCAAAGTCTCCTCTGAAGGTGTGATGATCTGCTTCCTGTTAGTTCACAGGCATGGAAATTCTGGGGTGCAGTTCTACTTTGCAATGCATGCAGTTGTTATAAGTTGGAATTGATTTGATGACAATTGAAACCATGGTGGCACAGTTGACTAAGCATTGGGTTGCTAACCTCGAGATCTATAGTTCAAACCCACCAGCCACTCTTCAAGAGAAAGATCAGACTGCATGCTCCCATAAAGATTTACATTCTCAGAAACCCCAAGGAGCAGTTCTACTCTGTTTTATTGGATAGCTACACGTCATAATCAACTTAATGGTCCTGGGTCTGCTTTGGGCTTGGTGTTATACTGGTTATTTAGCACTTACTGTTTGTCAGACATGGGAGCACCCTGTCTGTAGAGGATAAACACTGGACTTAGAACCACAAGGCTGGTGGTTCCAGTGCATCAATCACTCCGCTCTAGAAAGACAAGGCTTTCTGCTCCCACAAAGATTGATAATCTCAGAAACCAAACACAGGGTCCCTAGGATTTGGAACAACATATGGCAGACAAGGAGACCTGATGGCATGTTGGACAGTTAACTCAAAGGCCAGCAGTTCAAAGAGAAGAGGAGAAAGATGCAGCTGTCTGTCTGCTTCCATAAAGATTTGCACTCTGAGAAACCTTTGAGGGGTGGTTCTACTCTGCCCTATAGGGTCACTCTGAGTAGGCATTGACTTGATGGCAGTCAATTTTT
>NW_006408533.1:28158496-28161283 GCF_000296735.1 Chrysochloris asiatica | reverse complement strand
AACAGAAATTTAAAACAACACCACTAACCAACAGAAATTTAGATATTATTCCAAAGTCACCAGTAGACTAATGGCAGGGCCACAATTGGATCTAGAAGTAGCTCCTTTCAAAAGTTAAACTCTTAAAACTCTTAAATCATTAACTTATACAACGGGGCTTCAAAAATTAATCGACAAATTCTATTATCTTTCAATTACATTTAACATTTTGAAGCCTCCTCGTATGATTGGATATTTTAGCCAATCTCTAAGAAATACTGTGGAGGAAATAAAAGGAGAGACACAATATCTTCTTCAAAGGAGCTCACAATCTAGTAATACAGAAGGAATGCAACAAAGATGCTACAACTTTTATGGGAATCTGGAGTTTTAGTGGTACAGTGATTTGAGTTCTTGGCTGTTAACCAAAAGTTTGTTGATGCAAACTCACCAGCTGCTTCACCAGAGAAAGTTGTGGCAGTCTGCTATTGTAAAGATTTATAGTCTTGGAAACACTATGGGGTAGTTTTACTATGGCCTTTAGGCTGCCTATTAGTTAGGGAATTGGAATTCTCCTATCCAAAAGATAGTACTCCATATGTTAAAGACTAATACCTAGTTGTTGCTGTTGGTTTTTGTTGTTGTTGTTGTTATTCTGATATGTTTAATGTGAGCAATATTGGGCCTATAATGCACTAATACATACATTATATTCTACTTCTCTCCAGATGAAATTTTTGGGGTTCTTCTCAAAAGAGATATAATTTACATATTACAAATTTACTCTTTTAAAGTGAACAGCTCAGTGGGTTTTACGTTCACAAAGTTGTGCAGTTATCATCATTTTCAAATTCCAGACCCTTCTATTTCATTAACATTAGCTCAGCAATATCTGATGTTCAAGTTTGATTTTGTATTGCATTGTTTCTTAATATTTTAAAGTCATGAAACTGTTCTAATAAGAAAACCCATTTCCAAATGGTAGTATAACCAAAGATATAGGGGTTAGGATTCATAACACATATTTGGAGGGACACAATTCAATGCATAACTACACCATGCAAGATTTCCACGAAACTTGCTAGTGTTCTAAAAAAGTTCTCATTACTTGGAGGAGATCATTCATATGACCCAACTCCAAATGCCCTCATGCCTAACTATCATGGGATTCTTCTTCATTCATATCATTATCATTTAATCTGTATCTATTACTAATAAGGGGAGTCCTGGTGTGGCGCTATGGGCTAATGTGTCAGACTGCAAAGTCATTTGAACTGCTAGGTCGGAGGTTCAAGCTCACCAACTTCTCCTTGAAAATTCTATACAGGGTCATTATGAGTTGGCATCAACTCAACGACACTTAACAACAAAAAGAAGTTGCTAATAAGGAGTCTTGGTGTGGTGCTGTATACTAATTAATGTACTGCTAACTGGAAGGTTGCAGTTGCTCCTTGGAAACCATATGCAGATTCTCAACAGCACTTAACAATAATAGTTATTAATAAATGAATGTCTTTATGTCCCTCACCAGTGGTCAGTTCCTTTGATGCAAAGGGCAATGTCTAATTTTTATTTTCATCTAGACACAAGATATGAGCTCAAAAGGAATAGCATGAAAGTATTAGGATCTGAGATTTACTGTTAATAAAAAAAAGGCAAGTAAGGAGTTGAAAAGTTGGAAATAATTTTATAAGGAGAAATACAATAATTTTTTTTTTTAAGTTTGACATGCATTATAAAATCATGTGATGAATCAATAGCTTCTCTAAAAATTTATCCTTGAGAGACCACTATCCACAAGACACAAACTATGGAAAACAGCATTTATCTGGGGAGGAAATTTCCTCTGCCGAATATAGTAAAGTTGCTATTGTCTTGTATTTCTCTTTCCTTTAAGCCATTCATTGAAAGTTTTTGTTTTTTTTTTTAATTGTATCTAGGATACATATTGAAAATAGTTCAAATATTGCTTGCAAAAAATATATAGTGAATAAACAAAGTGAATTTTCTATAACTTTTTTTTTTTTTGCAATGACTAAATTGCTGAGAAGCCATGCTAGATTACAAAAAAGGGCGAAATGTTATGACCACTCACTCAGCAACATATTGCTGTGAGTTTTCTTTTTTAAAAGTTACATTTTTATGTAGTGAAACAGTACATGCAAAATACCAGTAAGAACTGTGAAAACTCTGAAAATATTCCCTATTACCTTTTCCTATTAGAGTCCTGGTATGGCACTGTGGAAAAAGCACTAGGCTGCAAGGTCAATTTGAATCACAAGATCAGTGGTTTAAATTCACCAGCTGCTCCTCAGAAACCCTATCCAGAATCACGATGAGTTGGGACTGACTTGACAGCACTTAACAATTACAACAATTATTTGATTGAAAGGTGACCTCTCAGAGTGACTTCAGTTCCAAGTTCAAAGGGTATCTTAGGGCAATAGCCTGGAAATTCCTGTATTCATTATGAGTCCAACAACTCTGGTTTTTATGAGGAATTTGAAATGTGTTCTATAATTTTCTCCTTTTCTATCCCAGCCCTTTTTTGTGTCTCTGGTAGATTAGTAGTGGTAGGTAGGCACTATCTGTTCCTTCTGGTTTCACACTAGAAGAGGTTGTGGTGCTTGTGAACGATTAAGCCTGTGTACTAGTTTCTTCTGAGTCTTTGGTTTCCTTCATTCTCATTTGTTCTAGATGAGTAAATACCAACAGATTTGATGGCTGCTCAGCAGCTTTTAAGACCCAAGACACTGTTCACCAAACTTGGATGCAGATAATTATCTTTCTAAACTATGTTATACCAAT
>NW_006408533.1:28152576-28154651 GCF_000296735.1 Chrysochloris asiatica | reverse complement strand
AAAAAAAAAAAAAATCTCCAGGCCTTTCTTCTGAGCTGCCTCTGGGTGAGTTTGAATCTCTACCTTTTGATTAGTAGCCAAGTACATGAACTATTGGCACCACCCAAGAACAGTATGAGTACAGGTGATTTTATTTCCTTTATTTGTTATTTTCTATACTAAGCAATAATTAATTGATACTATTTGCTTATTTTCTATACTAATCAATAATCAATAAGTCAGTTCCAATTTCAATAGAAAACTGATTGTTAAAAATACAACAACTTTATTCTTTTAAGTTACTTAGAATGCATATAGATGGATCATAATCATATTTGGAATCTTCTTTCTTTAGCAGAGACTGCAAATAGGAATAAACACATATTGTAGGTTTCCAATTGTCGTTCTTTTGAGTTCATCTGAAGTTTAAAAGTCATTTAATTTCCTGTCTTGACAGGATTCAGTGGGTGGCCAATTTAACATGGATTGACATAAAAATGTCAGCTTTGGAAACGTAATCCAAAAGGGATTTTTTTTTTTTTTTTTTTTTCCAAGAGAAGATGAAAAGAGATAACCTGAGGGGGTAAGAATGGAAACAACTGAGCATTTAATTGAAAAAACAAGTCACTGTTGGTTTCAAGATATCTTGTACTTGATTGGACTTTCCAGGAGGAAAGAGCATTTCTGAAATTGGTAGCTGGATACATCTCCAATGTCCCCTACAGCCTTCTAAATAGTTGGAATTTCTCTAGCAGCTTTATAAGATTGATTTGCTTGTGGCAATTTTACCTGTTCAACTTTATAGCTTTAATTTAGTCTAGACCTTTAAATGTTTCCCTAGCAATAAAAAAAACAAAAGTTTGTGACAATATGGAATGTAATAGGACAAACTATTAATAATAATTGATGTTCATGGTAATTTAGAAATTGTAAATCATTTTCATATACATCACTTAACTTATTCCATATAACACTTTCATGTAAGTATTATTAATCCCATATTTATCAATGAAAAATTTGTACAATCAGGTAGTCATCCATGTTATCTTACTCATAATAACAACACATGAATAACATTTTTAGTGTGCCATACAGTACACTTCAATAATTTATCTGCAGTCTTTAAAATAAACCTATTGTTGTTTAGGTGCCCTTGAGTTGGTTCCAACTTATAGTGACCCTGTAGAGGGTTTCCAAGGCTGTACATTTTATCAGAGCACGAAGCCTCATCTTTCTTCTATGGAGCTGCTGGTGGGTTTGAACTACTGACCTTGTGGTTAGTATCCCAGACCTTATCCTACAGGGTCACCAGTAGTATTATAATAAATATAGAAGGTAAGTAGTCCCTGTGTGGCACCATGGGCTAATGCACTGGACTGCAAAGTTGGTTTGAATCACAAGGTCGGTGGTTCAGACTCAGTGGCCACTCCTCAGAAACCCTATACACGGTTGCTATAGGTCAGAACTGACTTGATTGCACTCAACAACAAGAACAACAACAACTAAATATTGGAAATTATGGTGCATAAATATTAATTTATGTAAACTCATCAGATTAATTATTAGCATTTTCTACTCCACTAATTTCTGGGCAAATTATTGAATGATACAGAAAGCATCAAGAGAAGATGGAAGGATATACACAGAATCACTGTACCAAAAGGAAATGGTTAATGTTCAATTGTTTCAAGAGGTAGCAAATGGCTTGGAGATCTGGTAGGTGCCTGTAGAGACAGCCAGGTAGGAAAGGCTCCATGGGAGAGGAATTGAAAACCCAGAGAAGCTGCACTCACGGAATAACACCACAGCTCTGGATCTACTATATGGTCCAGGACGTCAGCTTCCTGAACTCGCAAGTGAAAAAAATCATGATATAAATGAAAATATTGTGATTTAGGAATCGCTGGAGATGGGACTCCCTCTGTGGCCACCCCTAGCTGATAGAGTTCAAAGAGCAAGGTTACAGCCAGACCAGCACAGGTAACCAGTGCTAAGAGCAGTGCAGTGACATTTGCAAAAGGAGGAGTGGGAATTCTACGCATTTTTTCCTCCTATTCCCTGTCACGCTTTCTTTGCCCAGACTGGATGCCTTTAGG
>NW_006408533.1:28151212-28152187 GCF_000296735.1 Chrysochloris asiatica | reverse complement strand
GCACACACACTGCCTGTGTGGCAAGGCAACTGCACAATTGGCCACAGTTTAATCTTTGTTTCAAAAATGGTGGTTTTTGTCTCTGCTTTTATATTGCTTCTGATTTGGGTCCTTTTGATCACACATTTTTCCTAGAGGTGGGAGCTTTATCTCCCTACGTTACCCAAGAAGAGACAGCAATTGTGGCCATACAGCCAAGCTACAAGGATACCCCATAATATTCCACCATTGAGACAAAAGCCAATAACAGCTGCTAAGCATTACATGGAAAAAGGAGAGCCTATCTCCTGATCATATCCACCAGGAGACATCCACTAAGCTTAATAACATAGCAACAAACATCCATTTAAGCATTAAAAAACTACACATAACAACTGGAAATGACAAACAAAAGATCTCAAACACAACAAACAACCTCAAAACATGTCCAAAAACAGAAAAGAGTAACTGAGACAAATGTGCTGGAGACAGACAAAGGCTCCCCAGAAGAGGAAGAGCAGGTTTTGAATTTGCCTGAGAAAAAAAATCAGAAGAATGGTATGGAAACAAATTCAAATGCTCTGAAAAGAGGTAGAGGAAAACAAGGAAGAAGTCAGGAAAGTACTACAAGAGCAATCAAACAAGATTAATATAACATTGGGAACAATTCAAAACCTGCAAAAAGAGGTCCAGATGATTAATAATAAAATATCAGAAATGGACAATTCACTAAAAGGGGACAGGAGCAGAATAGAAGAGATGGAAGCCAGAACTAGTGATCTGGAAGACAAAGCTATCAATACTGCTAAGATAGAAGAGCAACCATAAAAAAGAATTAAAAAAATCTTAAGAGAGTCTACAATTCATGCTGGATAACATGAAGAGGAACAACTTAAGTATTATTGGCCATTCTGGAACAGAAAGAATCAGAGAAGTCCACAGAGGAGATAGTGTAAGAGCTTCTGGAAGAAAATTTCCCTAACATCTTGGAAAGAT
>NW_006408533.1:28147682-28149050 GCF_000296735.1 Chrysochloris asiatica | reverse complement strand
ACAAAAATCAGTTGGATTCCTCTACAGTTACAATGACAGCACTGAAAAGGACATTAGGAAAGTAATACTATTTACAATAGACACCCAAAGGATGAAATACTTAGGAATCAATGTAACCAGAGAAAGAAAGGACCTATACAAAGAGAATTACAAAACACTACTACAAGAAACCAAAAGAAATTTACAAAAGTAGAAGAACATACCACGTTCTCAACATCGTGAAAATGTAAATACTATTCAAAGCAATATACACATACAATGAAACTCCAATCCAGATTCCAGGGACATTCTTCAAAGAGATGGAAAAAACAATTACAAACTTTATATGGAAAGAAAGGAGACCCAGGATAAGCAAAGCACTGCTCAAGAAGAACAAGGTTGGAAGCCTCTCACTCTCTGATTTCAAAATCTACTACACAGCTACCATGGTCAAAACATCCTCATACTGGTACAATGAAAGATACATTGGTCAATGGAAAAGAATCGAGAATCCAGAAATTAACTCATCCACATACAGCCAAGTGATTTCCGATAAAGTGCCTAGGTATGTTACATGGGGAGGAGAGAGTCTATTTAATAGATGGTGCTGGCAGAATTGGAAAGCGATATGCAAAAGATTGAAACAAGACCTTTACCTCATGCCCTCTACAAAAACCAACTCAGCATGAATTAAAGACCTAAATGTGAATCCCCAAATTATGAAAGGCATAATGAAAAAGTAGAGACAAATGTGAGGTCTCTAATACATGAAAAACACAGACTACCTAACATTTTGGAAATTACACAAACAAAAGTATGCAAAATAGATGATTATGCCATACTAAAAATTAAAAACTTATGTGCATTAAAAGACTTCACCAAAGGAGTAAAAAGGGAACCCATAGAATTAGAAATAATTTTTGCAATGACACATCAGCCAAGGAACTCATTTCTAAAATATATGAAAAACTACAAGACCTCCACAAGAAAAAGACAAAAAAAATTACAAAATGGGCAGAGGACATGAACAGACACTTAACCAAGGAAGAGACCCGGGCAGCCAACAAACATATGAAGAAATGTTCACTATCACTAACTAGTAGAGAGATGCAAATCAAAAACAACAATGAGATATCATCTCACACCAGCAATAACAAAGATAAAAATAATTGAGGACAATAAGTGTTGGAAAGGATGTGGAGAGACTGGGACGCTCCTGCATTGCTGGTGAGATTGCAAAATGGTCCAACCACTCTGGAAAGCAATATGGCGCTTCCTCAGAAGCTTGGAAATAGAAATATGTTATGATCCAGCAATCCCTCTACTTGGTATTTACCCACAAGAAATACGAGTCATAACATGAGTAGATATATACACACCAATGTTCAT
>NW_006408533.1:28144927-28146427 GCF_000296735.1 Chrysochloris asiatica | reverse complement strand
CTAGAGAAGAGAGTGAAGTGTCCAGCTGATATGAAGTGAGTGGGTATGCACAAGAACACCCATACTTGCAGATAGTACCCAACTGACCTGTCTTCGATGGCTGGATGATCAGAACTCGACTAGAAGAAAGAAGAGGAAAAAAAAAAAAAGAGTAACCTGCTACAATTTGATTAATTTTAGGAGCTCTGGTAGCGTAGTGGTTACAAATCGGGCTGCGAACCACAAGGTCAGCAGTTTGAGACTACCAGCTGCTCTGAGGGAGAAAGATGAGGCTTTCTGCTCCCATAAAGATTACAGCCTCGGAAACCCTGTTCAGGGTCGCTATGGGGCGGAACCGACTCGACGACACTTAACAACAGCAACAATACTTATGGATGTAGTACCTCAAAAAAGGAAACAAATCTTTATAGCTAGGATCATTCCACCCCCTCAGTACACAGGGTTGACAGGGATGGACAACATAGACATTGACTACCCAAAATGGGGGAGCTTATAAAGGCAAGAAGTGACTGTCTTACAAGCTTTCAAGAGGGAGCCTAGTTCCAGATGGGGCAGGGGAAGGTACAATCACCACTGAATGATTTCCAATCCATTGGGACCAAGCCGGCAAAGGAAATGGGGATGAGACCCTTGTGGTACAATAATGAATAATTGCTATCAGGTCTGACTGTGAGGCTAGGAAATATAGAGGCAGATATTTTTTGACAAAAGGAGGATAGTGATTGATTTTGCAGCCCAGAGCGAAGGTCGCTGGGACCATCAAGTAAGAAGAATGGAGATCAGGACCCTACCCAGACAGACAATGATGCCAGGGATGGAGACAGAGATGATGATGTGGACGGATAAAGCAGCTGGGGAAACTGGACACAGGGAGGGAGAAGGTCTGTGTGCTGGCAGCCAGGGGTGCAGACCTGTGTGATATACCCTTTGGGGTTTTTTGATGATGCATAGAGGGGATTGTAATCATTGCAATGAAACGAAATATGATAGGATAAGTTTAAAGCTGATGATCTTCCATGTAAACCTCAAAATAAAAACTTTTAAAAATTAAAAACAAAGGTAGCACATGATCCAGAGCCAATGATACTGAAGGAGGAAGTGCAAGGTGCATTGAAGGAACTGGCCAAAAACAAGGCACCAGGAACTGATGAAATACAAATTGAAATTTTCTAAGAAAGTGAGATGACACAGAAGGCACTCACTCATCTCTGCCAAGAAATTTGGAAGACAACTATCTGGCCAATTGTTTGGAAGAGATTTGTATTTGTGCCCATTCCAAAGAGAGGTGACCCAATGGAATGCGGAAATCATTGGATTATCTCTTTGATATTCCAAGTGAGTAAAGTTTTACTAAAGGTAAATGGCTTCAAACATACATTGACAGAGAACTTTCAGAGGTTCAAGCCGGATTCAGAAGAGGTCGTGGAATGAGGGATATCATTGCTGATGTCTGATGGATCTTGGCTAAAAGCAGAGAATATCAGAAAGATGTTTACCTGT
>NW_006408533.1:28142379-28143612 GCF_000296735.1 Chrysochloris asiatica | reverse complement strand
CCTACAGGGAAGACAAAGTAATACCACTATTATTCAGATTTATACACCAATCACTAAAGTCATCGAGGATGAAATAAAAGAATTCTACCAACATCTTCAATCTGAAATTAATCAACTATGTACTCAAGATATATTGATAATCACTGGCAATTAGAATGCAAAGGCTGGAAACAAAGAGGAAGGATCAGTAGTGGGAAAATATGGCCTTGGTGATAGAAATGATGCTGGAGAACTCACGATAGAAGTCTGCAAAACCAATAATTTGTTCATTTCAAATACTTTCTTTAGACAGCATAAGAGATGATTATACACATGGATCTCACCAGATGGAATACACAGAAATCAAATTGACTCCATCTGTGGAAAGAGACGATGGAAAAGCTCCATATCATCAGACAAAAAAAGAGCAGGGGCAGACTGTGGAAAAGACCAACAATTTTTCCTATGAAAATTCAGACTGAAGCTGAAGAAAATGAAAACAAGTCCACGAGAGCCAAAATATGATCTTGAATATAGCCCAGTTGAATTCAGAGATCATCTGAAGAACAGATTTGATCCATTAAACAATAAAGACTGAAGACCAGAAGACTTGTGAGATGACATCAAGAACATCATACAAGAAGAAAGCAAAAAGTCATTAAGAAGACGAGAAAGAAGGAAATGATCAAAATGAATGTCAGAAGACACACTGAAACTTGCTCTCCAGAGTAGAGATGCTAAAACAAAGGGAAGAAATTAGATGGTACAAGAGCTGAATAAAAAACATCAAAAGTCAGCTCGAGAAGATAAAGTCAAACATTACAACAAAATGTGCAAAGGTCTGGAGTCAGAAAACCAAAAAAGAAGAACATGCTCAGGATTTCCCAAGCTGAGGGAAGTGAAATAAAAATTCAAGCCTCAACATTCATTACTGAAGGACTTTCTAGGCAAATTATTGAATGATGCAGAAAGCATCAGAAAACGATGGAAGGAATACAAAGAGTAACTGTACCAAAGGGAAATGGTCGAGGTTCAATTTTTACAAGAGGTAACATATGATCAAGAGCCAATGATACTGAAGGAAGAATGCTAAGGTGCATTGAAGGAATTGGCAAAGAACAAGGCACTGAGAATTGATGGAATACAAATTGAAATCTTTCAAGAAAAAGTGAGGTGGCACAGGAGGCAGTCACTTACCTATGCCAAAAAATTTGGAAGGCAAATTTCTGGCAGACTGATTGGAAGAAATCCATA
>NW_006408533.1:28131088-28141441 GCF_000296735.1 Chrysochloris asiatica | reverse complement strand
CCATGGGCTGCCCAAAGAACCAACAGATGTGTGATGGAAGAAGTGCAGCCAAAGTGCACCTTGGAGGCCACTATGACCAATCTTTGTCTCATACTTTGGGCATATTGTCAGGAGGGACCGGTTTCTGGAGAAGAATGTCATGTTTGGTAAGGTGGAAGGTCAGAGATAAAGAGGAAGACCCCCAGAAACATGCATTGCCAAAGTTGCAGCATCAGTGGTCTCAGGTGCGGCAACAATTGTGAGGTTGACCCATGACCAGGCAGGGTTTCATTCTGTTGTGCATAGGATAGCTATGGGTCAGTACCAACTCGAAGGTGCCTAAAAACAAAAAGAGATTACATTTCCGATGAGCATTTGTGCAGGTTCTTGTTTGTATATATATTTTACATCTAGTGCATGGGAATAAAGTGGACTGTATTAAAATTCAGACCACTTAGGACTTTATGAACCAAGATAAGTCTTTTCAGGTACATAGAAAAGAATGTTCACCTTTATGATCCAGTCCTGGGGTGGCCAAGGCAGGTCTTAGACCTGTCTTTCCATCAGTCTTGCCTTTTGTTTTATAGCGTTGAGATTTTGAAAAATGAATGAAATCAAATATAAGAGGACATAAGTAATACAAGAATGAAGCAGATGAAAAATAAGTCAAAATACTATTAGAAAAAAAATTTAATTAGTGGTGTAAAATTATTTGAGATGTAGGAAAATGAATTCCATGATTTTCGAGCACCCCTCTCCATAGAACAATTAAGAAAATGTCAAGAGGCATAACTGCACAAAACTTATTTAGGGCATTATTAAGGTTTAAAAAGTCACACCTGAGTCCAAAGCAAAATCAGACACCTGCTTTCTCCAAGGTGTTCCCCTGGTTGTTTGGTTTTAATGGAATATAAATTGGATCATATGGATGCACATGGGTATCATATTTAAACGTGAGTTTAATTTATTATACTTCTAGGTAGCTTAATTAAAAATGTTTATTTCCTCAGTGTAAAGAAACCCATTACAAGAAGAAAAGGAACTTGAAATAGGAACAAAACTGCTGCTTAGTTCTTGACATCTTAATTTTTTTTAAGGAACTTATTATGTTTTTATATAGAATAAACTAAATATTTATTTCAGGTTAGCAAACTTAATTTTCACAAACTCTAAAATAGTGATGAATTGGATAGCATATATACTCAGTTTGGCACAATTCAAATTTTATATTAGGTCAGAAATTATTAGAATCGGTTAGAGCACAAGGATACTAGACTGACATAAGCATCCCTGGTAAGCACAGTTACATGCTCTACCATGAACCAAGAGTTTGGCAGTTTGAACCCACACAGAGGTACTTTAGAAGAAAGGCCTGGTGACATGTTTCTGCTAGGTCACGACTTTGAAAACTTTACTGAGTACAGTTCTATTCGGCAGTGCATGGAGTGTGTTTGTTTTGTTTTATCTTATGATTGGCATGGAATCCCTGGGTGATACAAAAGAATAAACGCTGGGCTACTAACCAGAAAGTTAGCATTCAAACCTATCCAGAGGCACTTCCAAAGCAAAGCCTGGCGATTTGATTCTCAAATTTCACAGTCATGAAAATCCTACAGAGTATAACTCTACTCTGACACACATGGAGTCCTCAATATTTGAAGGTTAAGGTCTCCCACTTTGAGGATATTTTAAAACTGTCTCATCTATTCATTTATTCACATTGCATTCTTTCATATAGATTTCATAACAGCAGCACTGAGCAACCTTTGATCTCAAGTCTTTCTTTGAGATATACCATTAGAATAGGTTTTTCTAAACTTCACTGTACATTGAAATACTCTTGGGAGCTTTTCAAAATTCTGTTGTCTGAGCCTCTCCCCTAGAGCTCCTAATTAAATTGGTCTGGGGTATGGCCTAGACATCAGGAATTTTAAAAGCTCCCCAAGGCACTCTAATGTATAAGAACACTGGTTCGGAAGAAAATTGATTTCCTCAATCTCTTTATTCCTGCATCATACTGGTTGGCATAAATTAAAGTGGGCACAAGCCAAGACCCACTGAAGGAATAAGATAAAGCTAGAAAGTGTTCATTCCATATGTTCCCTTAAAATACGACTGTTTTATGCTCATTAACACTATGACTGTATGGCAGGAACAGGACAATAGAAACATTCTCTCTTAATTATGGTAAATATGTTTGAGGAACTCAATTAAGGGAAGTAAACCAGAATGCTCCTTAGAAGCCAAGATGGCCAGAGTTTATTTCTCATACTTTAGACATAGTGTCAGGAGTGACCAGTCCCTGGAAAAGGATATCATGCTTGGTAAAGTGGAGGGTCAGTGAAAAAGAGGGAGACTACAAACAAGATGAATTGACACAGTGACCGCAGTAATGGTATCAAGCATAGCAGCAATTGTGAAGATGGCACCCAGAGTGGGTGATGTTTCATTCTGTTTTGCATAAGGTTGCTAGCGGTCAGAACTGACTCAATGGCACCTAACAACAACAACCACAAAGAGCTCTGAACTCTACCTGAACGTTCTATAAAATCTGTAGGATTCTCTCTGATACACCTGGTTTATTTAGGCCATCCTTTCATACAAGAACAGTTTAAGAGTACCAGCTATGTACTTAGGATAACCAACCAACCAAACCAAACTCATTGTTACTGAGTCAATTCTGACTTATATGGACCCTATAGGGTAAAGTAGAATTGCCTATAGGGTATCGAAGCCTGCAAATCTTCACAGAAGCAGACTATCACTGCTTTCTCCCATGGAGTAGCTAGTGGATTCAAACCACTGAACTTTCAGTTGTCAGCCAAGTACTTTAACCACTGAACCACTAGGGATCCATTCTACTAAGATCTTGTTAAGTGCTGTCCAGTTGGTTCCAACTCCTAGCCACCCTGTATAGCATTTCCAAGGGGCAATTGGCGGGTTTGAACCACGAACCTTATTCATGGTTTACAGTCCAGTTCTAGGTTCATAAACAGTGACCATACATGTGGACCTCACTAACTGCAATACACAGGAATAAAATTAACTACATATGTGGGGAAAGACTATGGAGAAGCTTAGTACTATCAGCCAAACATGGCCAGGGGTCAGCTGTGGAACAGACCGCCAATTACTCACATGAAAGTTCAGGCTGAAGTTGAAGAAAATTTTAACAAGTCTATGAGAGCCAAAATATAAGCTTGACTATATTCCACTAAATACAAAAGAGGCCATGGAACCAGGGATATCATTGTTGACATCAGATGGATCTTGGCTGAATGTTGTTGTTGTTGTTGTTGTTAAGTGCTGACTCATAGCAGCTCTATGCACAACAGAATGAAACACTGCCTGATCCTGGGCCAACCTCACAATTGTTGCCATGCTTGAACCCACTTTGCCAATCCATCTCGCTGGGGGTCTCTGACCCTCCACCTTACCAAACATGATATCCTTCTCCAGCAACTGGTACCTCCTGACAATACGTCTGAAGTATGAGAGATGAAGTTTGGCCATCCTGGCCCGCAAGGAGTGCTCTGGATGCACTTCTTCCAGCACAGATCTGTTGGTTCTTTGGGCAGCCCATAGCACTTTCAATATTCTCCTCCAACAACATAACTCAAAAGCATCAATTCTTCTACGGTCTTCCTTATTCATTGTCCAGCTTCCACATGCATATGAGGTTATTGAAAATACCATGGCTTGGGTCCTCAAGCTGACACCTTTGCTCTTCAACACTTTAAAAAGGGCTTGTGCAGCCGATTTGCCTGATGCAATACGTCATTTAATTTCTTGACTGCTTCTTCCATAAGTGTTGATAGTTGATCCAAGAAGAATGAAGTCCTTGACAACTTCAGTCTTATCTCCATTGATAAGAATATTGTTTATTGGTCCAGTGGTGAGGATTTTTGTTTTCTTTACATTGAGATGCAATCCATACCGAAGGCTCTGCTCTTTGATCTTCATCAGGAAATGTTTTAGGTCCACTTCACTTTCAGCAAGCAAGGCTGTATCATCTGCATATTACAGGTTTTTAATAAGACTTCCTCAAATCCTGATGCCACATTTTTCTTCATATAACTGAGCTTCTCAGATTATTTGCTCAGAATACAGATTGAATAAGTATGGCTAAAGAATACAATCCTGTCGCACACCTTTCTTCATTTTAAATCATTCAGTGTCCTCATGTTCTGTTTGAACAACTGCCTCTTGGTCTAGGTACCGATTCCTCATGAGCACAATTAAGTGTTCTAGAATACTCATGCTTCATGGTGTTGTAGTTAATTAAGCAGAGGTAAACATCTTTCTGATATTCTCTGCTTTCAGCCAAGATCCATCAGACATCAGCAACGATATCTCTCGTTCCATGGCCTCTTCTAAATCCAGCTTGAACTTCTGGAAGTTCTCTGTCAATGTATGCTGGCAGCCATTTCTGTATTACCTTTAGTAAAACTTTACTTTCATGGGATATCAACGAGATTGTCTGATGATATCCAAATTCTGCTGGGTCACTTCTCTTTGGAATGTGTACAAATACAGAATTCTTCCAATCAGTCAGTCAGCTAGCTGTCTTCCAGATTTCTTGGCATAGATGAGTGAGTGCCTCCTGTGCTGCCTCACTTTCTTGAAAGATTTCAATTTTGATTCCATCAATTCTTGGTGCCTTCTTTACTTGTGCTTTATTGACTATGCAACTTAATTAAACTGTACGAATCATAACAAACTATGGATAACATTGAGAGAATGGGAATTTCAGAACACTTAATTGTACTCTACTCATGAGGAATCTGTACACAGACCAAAAGGCAGTCATTAGAATAGAACAAGAGAATGCTGAATGATTTAAATGATCTAAATTCCAGAAAGATGTGCATCCCTAGATGTATCCTTTCACCATACTTATACAATATGCATGTTGAATAAATATTCTAAGAAGCTAAATTATATGAAGTAGAACCTGGCATCAGGATTGCAGGAAGCTAATTAGCTACCTTCAACATGCAGATGACCCAACCTTGCCTACTGGAAATAAAGATTAAAAAAAAAAACAACTATAGCTTTCAGTATGCATTACAACTCGTAGTAAAAAAAATAAGTTAAAATTCTCACAACTGGATTAATAAATAATATCATGTTAAACAGGAAAAAAGTTGAAGCTATCAAAGATTTGGTTTTTCTTGGATCCACAATGGAAGCAGCAGTCAAGAAATCATTAAGAAAATCTACCGCAAAAGAAGTGTTAGAGTATTCAAAAGCAAAGATTTCACTTTGAGGACTAAGGTACCCCTGACCCAAACCATGATACTTTCAGTTGCCTCATATGGTTGTGAAAGTTGAACAATAAATAAGGAAGACAGTACAATTGATGCAATTGGAAGATGGTGCTAGCAAAGAATATTGAAAGTGCCATGAACTGCTAGAAGGATAAACCAATTTGTCTTGGAAGAAGTATAGGCAGAACGCTCCTTAGAATCAAGAATTGTGAGACTTTATCTCTTGTACTTTGTATTTGCTATCAGGAAACACAAATACTTGGAGTCTGAAATCCTTCTTGGTGAAATGGACTATCAGAAAAAAAGCAGACCCTCCAATACATGGATTGACACAGTGGCAACGACAAAGGACTGAACCACAGAATACTTGTGATGATGGCTCAGGACCAGAGAGTGATTTGATCTCTTGTGCATAGGGTTGTTATGCGTGGGAACCAACTTGGTGGATCAGCGTTGGAATGTGAACCACAGGTTGTCAGTTCAAACCCACCAGCTACTCCTCGAAAACCCTATATAGGGTCACTATGAGTTGAAACCGACTTGACAGCACTTAACACCAATAACATTAAGCAATCCCAATGCAAATTACTGCATCCTGACACAGACTATTTCCATGACAATTCACTCCAGCAAAACTGATATTTCTGTCACATCAGTTCTCCATCCCCCACATAATTCAGCTTTGAATCAATATTGCTTTTTACATGTGTCAGATTGGCACATGTCTGCATTTTAGACATAGTAATTTATTATTGTTGTCATTGCTATTATTGTTTTTAAGGAGCTTTGGTAGCATAGTGTTTATGAATTGGGCTGCAAACCTTAAAGTCAGCAGTTTGAAACTGCTAGCTGTTCAGTGGGAGAAAGATGAGGCATTCTGCTCCCGTAAAATTTTATAGCTTCAGAAACCCTGTGTAGGGTCGCTGAGTCCGAACGGACTCCATAGCACATAACCACCACCACCATTATTGTTTTAACTCTTCATTGGAAAAACAGCATTTATACTGTTAGGAAATAGTATTTTTTTGGTCTGGAAAGAAAAAGGACCCAAAGACCCTGAGGTCCTACTCTCCCCAGACTATGGAAATGACATTCACCCCAGGGAAACCCCAACTGACTAATACATTATGAGTAGTATAACTTTTCTGGAATAGGAACTTAATTTTATCTTCTAGGTTGTTGAATCTTTTATTAATTTATATTTTAAAAATGCCTTCTTCTGGCATAGAGATTCCAAACATCTTCCAATGACTTATCATTAAAGCTGACCTTATTCATCTGCCTCATTGCAACACACTGACCAAGCCTCTGATGTGCTGTTAGTAATGAAACCTCAAGTCTTTCACAAGGAAAGAGCCATTTTTTTGTTTATGCATGCGGAGATTTCAGCCTGAGTACTTCCCTCCCCTTCCCAGGCCTCCGTTTCCCAGGTCCCTTGGTCCCTGCCCACAGCCCACTTAGCTCAACTCAACCTTGGAGTTACTGTGCCTGCATCATCTCTTTCGATCATTTTAGGAGGCCAAGTTTAAAGAAAATGAGATGCATGTAGAAAAACCTTCCTGATCCAGAGCCCTCCTGACCAACATTTAGGGAAATGCTGACAGTCTGAGCAAAAATGACTCAGCTTTCCCTCAGTCCTGTCAGAGGTGATTAGGCAAAATTATTTACCTCCTTATGAAATAAATAGAAAAAGACTGTTCAAATTAGATTGGGTGAAAAAAAGCATGAAAGAGCAAAGAGACCTAAAGTTTTCAAATATAATCTAGTAATAAAAAATATTGGACTGAACAGTAGAATCAAATAAGATGACTTCTAATTAGAATATTTTTAATGATACAGTAGAAGTATGGTGGCTCTGTAGGATAAGCACTGGACTGTGAATCACAAAGTCAGAGGTCCATGCCCACCAGCTGCTCCATGGGTTTCTGCTACAACAAAGATTTACAGGCTCAGAAACTCTATACAGTTTCACTGTGAATCAGTACCGACTCGATGGCATTCAACAATAACAACAACATTGCTGTAGTTCAACCAATAAACAACGCCATGATAAGTGGAGAAAAAAATAGAAGTTGTCAGTGATTACATTTCACTTTGCAGAACAATAGACAAGATATCAAATGACTTTCCTGAATTGGGTGTATCTGTAACAAAGGAACTCATCAAAAAATTTAAAAGCAAAGACGTCACTTTGATGATTAATGTTGTCTGACCAAGTTATGTGTTTTTTTTTCAATATCTCGTTTGCATGCAAAAGTTGGATATTGAAAAAGACAAAGCAGGATTATTGCATTTGTACTGTGGTGTCTGTGGAGACTACTGAATATTCTGGGGACTGCTAAAAGCACAAACAAACCAGTCTTAGAAGGAATAAAACCAGAATGTTTCTTAGAAGTGAGAATGGTGAGACTTTGACTCACTTACACTGGACACCTCATTAGGAAGACCAATTGCTAGAAAAGCACATCATTCTTTGTTAAAGTAGAGGACCAATGAAAATGAAGGAAGCCTTCAATAAGAATTGACACAATAGCCACAACAGTGATGTTACCATAGTAATGGTAACATCATGAATATGGTGTGGACAGGACAACCTTTTGTTCTTCTAGATATAAGGTTTCCAGGAGTTGTCTTAAAAGCAAATAACTAAAACAACAATGATATAGGCAGTTCCCAACTTATAACAAATTCAAATTACCACGAATTGCACTTCTGACTTATTTTTTTCATGCCAATGTACATCTTGGAGTCCTGGTGTGGCCCTGTAGGGTAAGCACTGAACTACTAACCACAAAGTTAGCAGTTCAAAGCCACCGGCTCCTCCTATGCTGGGTCAATATGAGCCAGAACCAACTCGAAAACACTTAATGACAACAACAGCATGTGCATCTTATTGTGAATAATAGGTTCTACACACAGTGTTGCAGGACATAATTTGCCAAAGCTATCATTCTCAGATGTTTACTCGCAGATGTTCAAAAACAAAAGATCAGATTTATAAAGATAATGATAATAAATTTAATAATATTGAAAACTATAAAAAAGAGGTATTCCACCTACATCAAAAGTCATTTATAATGGATTTGTTGAAACGGAACCCCATTATAAGTCTTGGCCTACCTGTATATAGTTAGGTGACCTATATTTCTATCTAGGTTGCCAGTTAACAATCAAATATTTTTCACCTTAAGACAATGTTCTTTCTCCTAAACTAATCTAAATCCCTTTAAGGTGGAGAAATATCTCGTATATTTTTATATCTTTTGTTTGGAATACAAGAAGCAATGATGGTATAATTGTTAAAGTGCTTAGCTACTAACCAAAATGTAGGGGTTTTGAATTCACTAGCCTTTCCCAGGAAGAAAGATGAAACCTTATGAGGAAGTTCTATGCTGTCCTATAGTGTTACAATGAGTCAGAATCAAGTCCAGAGCAGTGGATTTGGATTGTTTTTTGTGTTCTTATTTGGAATACATTGTTCATCTCCTCCTAAGTGATTCTATTGTTCAGGTAGATTTAGAAGACTGACCTTGTACTTCTTTGTGATTCTTTTATTGCAGTTTACACACTTGATTGCCAGTTCTTCATAGTTTACAAGATTGGTATTAAATGCACTGCAAGTGACACATTCTATTTCTCCCAGGAGTGATCTAAGTTTTAGGCCTTTTAGAATTGCTATAGTAAAAAGGCTCATATTTTAGTAAATATCTTAATAGAGTCTGTACTTTTTAGATAGACTGTGTCTACTTTCCATGAATTCACTATATCTTTTGGAGTAATTCTGTTGTTTTCTTTGTTGCCAAATATATTGTGGGAAGGCTTAGCTACTACATTATCAATGTTCTCCACAAATTTCTGGATTTCTGTTTTTCTAAATGTCCCTCATTAATCTATGTTTTAATTACTTTAGTAATGTGTCATCACATTTATTCATTTGAAGAGATACATTTAAAAATAACTCCCATGTCATCAAAATTTTAGGGATATTACATTATCAGAAAACTCAAGTGGCAGTAAATATAATTATTTGCATGTAGATAACATTATTGAGTCATTGCTATGCATATTGACCTTATTGGTAGAGACCAATCACCACACATGTGTTCATAACATTTAAAAAAAACAACAGCTTCTACGGACAGTGTGAGAGAGCCCTGCTTGTTAGTAACTGAAATTAAGTCTCAGTCATTGCATTGGGGCACCATTAATAATCAGAACATGGAATGTAAAAATATGAATCTAGAAAAATTGGAAAGTGTCAAAAATTAAATGGAACATATAAACATCGATATCTTAGGCATTAGTGAGCTGAAAGGACCTGGTGTAGACCATTTTGAATCTGACAGTTGCATGGTTTACTATGCCAGGAATGACAAATTGAAGAGGAATGGTATGGCATGAAGTAAAATGCTGTCTGTGATAGGGTAATATCCATATGGTCTACAAGGAAGACCCGTTAATATCACTATTATTCAAATTTATGTACCAACCAAAAAAAAAATCAGTGATGGTGAAATAAAAGAATTCAACAACTTCTTCAGTGGGAAATTGATCAAAAATAAAATAAAAATGTATTGATAATTACTGGTGATTGGAATGCAAAGGTTGGAAACAAAGAGGAAGGATCAGAAATTGGAAAATATAGCCTTGGTGATATAATTGATGCTGGAAATTGCATGATAGAATTTTGCAAGACCAATGATTTGTTCATTATAAATATCTTTTTAAAACAACATAGAAAACAACTGTACACATGGAATTCACCAGAGGGAATACACAGAAATCAAATTGACTACATCTGTGGAAACAGATGGTGAAAAGGCTCCATATCATCAGCCAAAACAAGGCCAGGGACAAAATGTGAAACACACCATCACTTGCTCATATGCACATTCAGGCTGAAGCTGAAGAAAACTAAAACAAGTTCACGAGAGTCAAAACTGACATTGAACATATCCCACCTGAATTTAGAGATCATCTGAAGAACATAGTTGATGCATTAGACACTAGAGACTGAAGACCAGAAGATTTGTGGGATGACAAGAAAGAACATCATACAGGAAGAAAGCAAAACGTCATTAAGAAACCAGAAAGAAGGAGAAGA
>NW_006408533.1:28122319-28130351 GCF_000296735.1 Chrysochloris asiatica | reverse complement strand
TCCAAAGAGAGGTGACCCAATGGAAATCATTGGACCATATCTTTAATATTACATGCAAAGAAAATTTTGCAAAAGATAATTCAAAGATGGCTGCAACCATACATTGACAGACATCTCCCAGAGGTTCAAGTTGGATTCAGAAGAGGACGTGGAACAAGGGATATCACTGCTGGCATCATATGGATCTTGATTGAAAGAAGAGAACACCAGAAAGATGTTTACCTGTGTTTTATTAACTATGCAAAGGCTTTTGATTGTGTGGATCATGACAAGTTATGAACAGCATTGCGGAGAATGAGTATTCCAGAACATTTAATTTTTTATTAGGAATCTGTACATAGACCAAGAGTCAATTGTTCATACAGAACAAGGGAACACTGAATGGTTTAAAATTAGAAAAGATGTGTGCTAGGGTTGTTTCCTTCACTATATTTATTCAATCTGTATAATGAGCAAATAATCCAAGAAGGTGGATTATATGAAGAAAAACGTGGCATCAGGAGTGGAGGAAGACTCATTAACAACCTGTGATATGCAGACAATACAACCTTGCTTACTGAAGGTAAAGAGGACTTAAAACACTTTTTGAAGAAGATCAAAGACCACAGTCTTCAGTTTGGGTAGCACCTCAATGTAAAGAAAATAAAAATCCTTACCACTGAACCAATTAATAACATCAAGATAAATGGAGAAAAGACTGAAGTTGTCAAAGACTTCATTTTGCTCAGATCAACCATCAACACTCAATGGAAGCAGAAACCAAGAAAGCAAACACATATTGTATTAGGCAAATCTGCTGCACGAGACCTCTTTAATGTGTTCAAGAACAAAGATGGCACTTAACAACAATATATGTAAGTATTTATATGCCATGAAGTTGGTTCTGACTCATAGTGACTATATATATATAGTCACTATTTTCTTACCAGTCATATTAAGTGGATAACCCTGATGAATTGCACCAAATTGGTTTGCAACACAGTACGGGATGGTTCACTATTCTAAATGCTCAAAAATTAATTTTTTAAAGTTTTAAATTGAGTCTCCATTTTGCATGAAATTAATTCTGGGTTTATTTTTAAGACATGCCACTGCCTTTCACGAGCATGTGGGATCTATTAAAGGAGCAGAAGTTGTGTTTCAGAATCTTTTTCCAGAAGTTACACTCTGGAAGTTCACAGCTAAGTCACCTTGCTCCTCCTCCACTCTGCTTTTTCATGAGCACTAAAGAGAAACTTTAGGCATTGGCAAAGAACAAGGCACCAGGAATTGATAGAATACAAATTGAAATCTTCCAATAAACTTATGAAGCACTGGAGGCACTCACTTATTTATGCCAAGAATTTTGAAGACAACTGCCTGGCCAACTGACTGGAAGAGGTCCATATTTGTACTCATTCCAAAGAGAGGTGACCCGGTGGAATAAATCATTAGACCATATCTTTAATATTACATGCACCATGTTCATCTCACAAGCTTGTTTCAGGAGCCACGCACCCATCACATGCAGGACCTCTTTGAGCTTTATAAAGTGCCAAATTAAACCTGTCTGTGCTGGTACAGTTGGCACGTGCTTGCCAGTGTGCTCCCTTTTCTCCTAGTCTCCCTCCTCCCAGTCTTTGTTGCCCAGAGTCCTCAGAAGCATAGACCTTGCTCAGAACAATTCTTGGCTTTGTGATTTCTATAAACAGGGGCACATAACCTCTGACCTACCTGGAGAATTGCATTGCCCTTAACATGACATCACAGTAATGCATCCTTGTTAGGTTATTCACAGCTGAAGTTTAACAGTTAAATGACAGACATTTAATAGCAGTTGTCTCTAGAGAAGGAATCAGAGGTGGAGCTACAGTTGAAACTTTTTCTGCTTTTTAACTTTTCAAATAAGCGTGTATTAATTTTTATAGCTAGATTTAGAAATATGTCATTACAGAGGTGTCGTGAAGATGCTATCAAATTCCAGATGGCAGTTCTAGCTGTCTACTTTAATAAACATGTGCACCCTGGAAGCTATTTGCATAACATGATTTTGATCCTTAGTAATTAAGTGCAACTTTAATCTAGGTGTGGGTCCCTTATCCAATGTAAACAAATGGATTATTTATGTAGAAATTTTGGAATTGGGGTCAAGAGAGACAGAGATTCTTGTTCATTTATACTTACTGGAGTTTCCATCTGTCGCATTTTCAATCCAATATGTACACCAGAAAGGCACGCAAAAGGAGTACCAATTATGAACTGGGTGTGGAAGATGACAGAAGAGAGAGGAGAATGAAGCCCCTTCTAAAGAAGATAAATTATGAAACATGAAGAAGAGGTTCTGGGAGAGGCTCCTTTCCTGATGCCAGTCCATTAAGCCAAAGTGACACTTTCTATGATAAATTGCTCAATTCTCCATAAGCCAAGCCAAGACAATTTCTTATATATCAGACAAAAGAATTCCAAGTGAAAAATATTATTTTATTTTAAATATAATGTTAATGATGGATGATGTGTTCTCATTCATAAAATCTCTTTTGTTGTTGTTAAGTGCCGTTGAGTCAGTTCTGACTCACAACACAACCCTGTATATGGTTTCTGAGGAGCAGTTGGCAAGTTTGAACCACCAACCTTGTGGTTCAAACCGACATTGAGGTTGAGTACTTATCCTACGGCACCACACTGGGACTCCTAAGATCTCCCAAAGGAGTCCATCCAGACAGCACCTGAAAATAGCAAGATTGGTTCAGTCATGTGGGCTAAGAAGTGTTGTTCTTAGTGGTCCTCTGTTATAAGATCTCTAAGAGCAGTCTTTTAACAGAGGACTACAAAGAATGACTGACATTTCTTAAGCCACATGATAGAACCAATCTTGATGATATTTTCAGTGGCTATGTTTGGAGGGATTCCTGGTATGGCACTATAGGGTAAGCACTGGACTGTGGACCACAAAGTCAGCGGTTCCTGTTGCTCCTCAAAATCCTATACAGGGTCACTATGAGTCAGAATTAACTCGATAGTTCTTAACAACAACAGCCATGTCTGGATGGTGGGCATTGCGTGACTTTTATGGATTTAGTGACCTTAAATATCCCCTAAAACTTCATATTTTATAATGTGTGTAAAATCATGTCAGATAAGTACTGGACTGCAAACTACAAGGTCAATGGTTCAAACCCACCAGCTGCTCCTTGGAAGTCCTGTACAGAGATGTTATACATCAGAATCAACTCGATGGCACTTAACAACAACAAAACAAAATAATAGGAATGCCAATAATTAATCTCATGACTTTAGAGTCACACTTTCTGTTCTTCCTGTCATGAAAACACAAGATAATCTTTAAACCTTAATGCCAGAAATATCATCAAAGCCAATCACTATGTCTCTAGTTACCCTGGTGATTGTGAAGAAAACTGGCCTTTCTCACCTACTGTCTTCTCTGATTGTCATTCCCTCAGGCACTGGTGGATGTTACAGTAGTTGGGTCCAAATTGATTAAATCTTTTCAGTATGAAGCAGTAAAGATAAATTTATTTCAGAAAATGGTATGCAAAGATTAGCTGATGTTGTCATAGCTGTGATATGAGAACAAATTGTAATTTACGTCTGCTGCAAACATTCATTAATTGGATCTTGTCTTACATGTTTAATGTGACTTAGCAGATATTGATGATTTAACTTCAACTGAGAAAATATATTATGTGATTTAACACACCTTTAAAGATTCAAAACACTGTAAAATACATTTATTTTTTATGTGATGATTTTAAGCTCAACCAGGCTACTATATTTCTTTCGTGATGTGAAAAATTAAAAGATAAGGTTGTCACAAAGCAAAAGGTGTCATACTGAGTCATCACTTTGAAGCTTTTAGGAATCAGTGATAGCAGGTCAGTATGGTCCCATCATGTCATTTAAACATATATGCCATTGTCTCCTAATTCAACAAAGCCAGGAGGGTTCCTTTAAGCACAAGGTCAGAATAATTTAGAAATAATTTAGAAATAATCTTATGTCCATTGGACGCCTACTTGTTATTTGAATAAATCATGCTCAGTAACTCAACATGTATTTATTAAAAACAATGTGTCCATGACAAGAACAGAGATTGCCATTATACTGGATAGTTTATTAACCATTTAATCATTCACCATAAAAATGTAAGTAGCAGGTTTGATTTCTCTGCTAGCCCACAATTTTATTCAAACAGGTCAATTGCATTCTATACAGAACCCCTCTCTCACCAATGGGAATGAAGAAGAGGTGGATAAAACAAATTGAGAATGTGTTATTGTTAGGTGCCCTTGAGTCAATTTGGAGTTATAGTGTCCGGATTTACAACAGAATGAAATATTACCCAGACCTGTGCCATCCTCACTATGTTTGTGTCATTCTGATTGTGTGTCTTCCTCTTCATCTTTTACACTGAATATGTGTGTAACATATATATCACTGAGTAAATAACCTATTCCATTAGATATATCTGATACTTAGTGTCTATTCAAAAAGAGCATTGAAGAAGAACAGAGCAGTGTTGACCAATAAATCTGACAGGATCCATGCATAAGCAACAACATAAATTGCAATTTAGGGTTGTGTGGCCTGTTGTTGTCACATGCTATCCAGTTGGTTTCATCTCATAGCAGCCCTATGTAAAACATAACGAATTACTGTCCAGTCCGGCACCACCCTCACAGTTTGAGCCCATGTGTAGCATATGGAAAAGTAGAAATGGAGGAAGTAAGTAGTGAAAGTAAGGCATGGGTGCTTCTGAATATTAGTCCAAACTGTAGGTGAGCAACTCTGTTGTTAAAGATAGATCATGATGTTAATGTTGGCAGTTAAAGGGAGCCTTGGTACAGCCATGTGATCAGGGACGAGGGGGTATAAGTAGGGAGCATGATTTAGGAAGACAGCCTCACTGTAGACTACAAGATATTGGAATAGTATGTGAAATCAGGAAGGGAACTAATGTGAAAAAAAAAAAAAGTAAGAAGGATAAATATGTAACAGGAATCTAGGCCACATTTGGTAGAAGAATCCAAATAGTTTCTTGATGCGGTGTTCTAGATCAAAATAAAATGAAATAATAGCAAAAGTCTCATTTTAAGTGATATCACAGTGTTCTGGCTTTAACTTTACTTCTAAGTTGTTAGCTGTTTTTGTTGTTAGGTGTCATCGAGTGGGTCCTGATTCATTTGTTATTATTATTGATAATTAATGTGATGCCAATCCTCTTCAATTTGTCACTCCTGGCATAGTAAACCATGTGATTGTCAGAATCAAAATGACAAATACCAGTCCATTTCAGTTCACTTGTTGTTGTTAAGTATAATGGAGTCATTTCCAACTCATAGTGACCCTGCACAGGGTTTCCGAGGCTGTACATCTTTACAGGAGCAGAAAGCCTCATCTTTCTCCTGTGGAACTGCTAGTAGTTTTGAACTGCCAACCTTCAGGCTAGCAGCCTGATTCGTAACACTTCGCTATGTTTATGCGTTTCATTTCATTTTTGACAATTTCCAATTTTCCTAGATTCATACTTCATACATTCCATGTTCCAACTATTCATGGATGTTTACAGATGTTTCTCTTCATTTTCAGTTGTGCCCCAGCAGTAAATGAAGGTGCTGGGGCCTTTACTCCATTCATGTTATCGCAGTCAATGCTATTTTTAGGAAACAGCTCTTCCCCAGTCGCATTTTGAGTGCCTTCCAACCTGAGGATCTCATCTTCCAGCACTGTATCTGGCAATATTCTGTTGCTCTTCTTCATGTTTCAATATTCAATATTCTGGTGCTGACAGTGTTTCTCTGCTATTCATAAGGGTTTTGGTGTCTAAATATTCTGAAGTAGTCCTTCTTTCCTTCTTCCTAGTCTGGCTTCATCTGGAAGCTCAGCTGAAGCCTGTCCACCATTGGTCACCCTTCTGGTATTTAAAATACCCGGGCATAGCTTCCAGAATCACAACAACATGCAAGCCACCACAGTACGACAAAGTGTCAGACAAGTGGTGGATTAGCTAAGTAGCATTTTAAAAAAATATAAAATTGTTTTTCTAACCAAAATAAGAAGTCCAAGTGGCTGTTGCTTCTAAACTAATTTATTACTAGTATTCCTAGACAATCTCTGGAGAAATAAAATTTTCATCACATATTTCTCATAGAAAACTAATTAGAGTTCTAATTAGTATATAAATGGTTTTCAAAATAATCTTCTTTATAATACAAAATAATTTACTTTTTCAATTAAAATTTGAATTTTAGCAAAATATTGGACTGATTAGATGTCTAAAAGTCTCTAATGTTATGCTGAGTCCCCATTTTCTATTTTTCCATGGGAAGCAAAAAAAAGAAGAAATAGTGGGTAGTAATGTTGGCTTTCATCTTCCCATTTTTTGTAAATATATCTACTTGTTCCTTTGATGTCCAGGTCTTGGGTCCTCCTCATTTTTAATATTTATTTATTATTATTATTATTTTTTGGAGTCTGTTCATGCATAAATGAATGTTGTTCTAATAGGAGAGGGTAAAGAAAAGAAGGACCAAAAGGTCCAAGGAGAAGAGTCTAACAGAACATGTTAGTTAGATCAGATATGGCTTTTAAACATGAACGTTAGCATTTATAAAATATCAAGTATGAAGAGGAATTATTCTGGCAAGAATAAAAAATGCCGGATGTGTCAACCACCTCAGGGAGCATTGTTTCCACATTCAGAGTTAGGAGATGTCACTAAATAATTGTAAGTGAGGAGGTAGCATGATCAGAATTGTAGTGGAAAGGATCATTCTGTGTGTAGTATAGAGAACAGATTCAATGTGGCCAGAGTAGATGGATATAAATATTCATGTATCAATTCCTTTCAATTACTGTTCCTTTAGGAAAGATTGTTAGAGTATCTATCATGTGTAAAGTATACAGATCACATGTTTTTAATTTTGATGGTGTCCTATGTAACAGTGCATTCTAGTATGAGTCATGCTTTTGATGTTATAACTAAGAATTTGACCTAGATTTAGGTCATAAAAGTGTTCTGTTTTCTTCTAAATGTTTTGTGGTTTTATATCTTACATCTAGATCTGCAATTCATTTTGAGATAATTTAGTCATAGTATGTAGAGGTCAAAAATCGTTAATATTGTTTGTTTCCTTATTTTTGCCCATGTATATCCAATATTCACTGGTACTGTTATGTATGTCCAATGCCATTAGATGCAAATATACTTTTCACATATACTACTTTTACATATTTGTTTAAAATCCATTGTATAATCTGTGCAGTTATAGCTAAACTCTCTTACATGTTCCATTGGTATAGGTGTCTATCTTTTCACAAACACTATCTACTGCTATCAAGTCCACACCTGTTCACAGTGATGCTGTATAGCGTTTCTAAGTTTGTAAATCTTTAAGGGAGAAGAAAGCCTCATCTTTCCCCTGGGAAGTACCTGGTGAGTTTGAAATATCTACCTTTCAGTCAGCAGCAGACAAGTGCTTATCCTATACTGTTACCAAGGCTCCAATGTTACTCAGTCTTAGTTGCTGCATCTTTATTTTCGTAGGCTGGGTTCTCTAGAAAAGGAAAACCAATGAAATATGTCTATATAGATATACGTATATATAGTAAATAGAAATTTATATACCAAGGAAATGACTCACACAGTTGTAGAGATTAGAGAACCTTAAGATCAGATGAACTAAGATCAGCAATAGGCAGGTAAGTCTAGCAGGTAAGAAGGCAGGCTGCTGAGGACTCCCAGGATCATCAGGTAATAGAACAAGCTACTGGTTCAAGTCCAAAGAACCTGAGGTTGGAAGATGAGCCAGTTGCAAGATCCAGACTAAGCAGAAAGCAAATAAGCTTTGTCTGAGTGTATGATATATTGGAAGTAGGCCATACCCTTGAGAAAACCGTTTTAATTGGTTGGCTGCTCAGAGAATTCTTCCTAGAGTTAAGTGCATTGTATTACATCTCATTATGTGGTTAACTACATTTCAACTGTCAAACTGCTAAGAATCCTGGCCAAGTCAAATTGACACAAATCCTTAAT
>NW_006408533.1:28107887-28121849 GCF_000296735.1 Chrysochloris asiatica | reverse complement strand
TCATATACTTTATAATTGTATATAGACTTAATAGACTTATATACATGAAGCATGAGAGAAAAGAGATCATTCTAATTAGTTTATAGCCAGCTGATAAATAAAGTGTCATTTTAAAAAACAATCTAGCTTTCTATGACAATTGTCCCTTTTTGTTTCCTTTCAAAATGGCTTAATATAGAGAGCATGAGAATGAAAAAGAAAATTTAGATGCTAATGACTTGCATTTTCTGGACTGTTTAAGACAGTGCAATTCCCAGATGT
This sequence comes from Chrysochloris asiatica, assembly GCF_000296735.1. Lineage (NCBI taxonomy): Eukaryota > Metazoa > Chordata > Mammalia > Afrosoricida > Chrysochloridae > Chrysochloris > Chrysochloris asiatica. Next base: position 28,121,588 of record NW_006408533.1, on the reverse strand, counting down.
CAGAAATAGCAAACTATCGGTAGATGGAGGGTCAGAGATAAAGAGGAAGACCCCCAATGAGATGGATCGGCCAGGTGGCATCACTGATGGTGTCAAGTGTGTCAGCGGTAGTGAGGTTGGTCCAGGATCGGACATTGTTTTGTTCTGCTGTACATGGGGTCGCTATGAGTCGGTTCCAACTTGATGGCACCTGACAACAACTCCATCAGCACTTAGCTATCTCGAAGAATCAGTGGGCTTCCCTTTTCCCCATTTCAATTCTCAGCTATCTCAAAGAATCGGTGGGCTTCCCTTTTCCCCATTTCAATTCTCAGCTATCTCAAAGAATCGGTGGGCTTCCCTTTTCCCCATTTCAATTCTCTGAAACAAGGCCACTAGCTGTCATGAGGACAAAAGTTCAGTTGCTAATATACATAAGTTTTTCCTTTTTTTATATAATAATATTTTATTTTCCTTAAGGTGAAAGTTTACAGCAAATTAGGTTCCCATTCAACAATCTGTACAAATTATTCAATGATGTTGGTTACATTTTTCATGATGTGTGATCATTTTCATTTATTCTGTTTCTAAACTTTCCTTACTTCTTTACCTTTTCATCCTTGCTTAATTATCTTTAGAGTGATTTATAATTTTTGTCTCATATAGATGATTAAAGAAACTCATTATCCAGGGTGGTAGTCTTTATAGGATGCCAATTATATGATATCTGTGCTTTATTGACTATACAAAGGCTTTTGATTGTATGAATCATGACATATTATTGGACAACATTGCAGAGAATCAGTATTCTGGAACACTTCAATGTGCTCATTAGGACCTTTACATAGATCATGAGGAAGTTGTTCAAACAGAATGAGGAGACACTGAATAGTTTTAAATCAGGAGAGGTGTGTCTTGGGGTTGTGTTATTTTACCATATTTAATCAATCTGTATGCTGAGCAAATATTCCAGAAGAAGAATATGGTATCAGGATTCGAAGAAGACTCATTAATAACCTGTGACATGCAGATGACACAAGCTTGCTTGCTGAAAGTGAAGAGGACTTAAAATAGTTATGATGAAGATCAAAGACCACAGCCTTCGGTGTGGGTTGCATCTCATTGTATAGAAAACAAAAATCCTCACCATGGAACCAACAAACAGCATCTTATTAATTTATGAATGAACCATTAAAGCCAAAGAGGACAAAATAGAAGAATTCTACCAACTTCTTCAATCTGAAATTGATCAAACATGCAATCAAGGTGTATTGATCATTACTGATGATTGGAATGAAAAGCTTGGGAAAAAAGAGGAAGGATCAATAGTTGGAAAATATAGCCTTGGTGATAGAAATGATGCTGGAGATCTCATGATAGAATTCTGCAAAATCAATGATTTGTTCATTTCAAATACCTTCTTTAGACAGCGTAAGAGATGTAAGATTTATGGATCTCTCCAGATGGAATACACAGAAATCAAATTGAATACATCTGTGGAAAGAGACGATGGAAAAGCTCCATATTATCAGCCAAAAAATTCCAGGGGCAGACTGTAGAATAGACCATTAATTGCTCATATGAAAATTCTGACTGAAGTGCGAGAAAATGAAAGCAAACTGACAAGAGCCAAAATATGACCTTGAATATATCCCACCTGAATTTAGAGATCATCTGAAGAACAGATTCGATACATTAAAGACCAAAGACCAAAGACCAGAAGAGTTGTGTGATGACATCAAGAACATCATACATGGAGAAAGCAAAAAGTCATTAAGAAAACAAGAAAGAAGGAAATGATCAAAATGGATGTCAGAAGAGACCCTGAAACTTGCTCTCCAATGTAGAGATGATAAAGCAAATGGGAGAAATGAGGAGGTCCGAGAGCTGAACAGAAATTTTCAAATATCAGCTTGATAAGATAAAGCTAAATATAAGAACAAAATGTGCAAAGATCTGGAATCAGAAAATCAAAAGGAAAGAACACGCTCAGCATTTCTCAAGCTGGGGGAACTGAAGAAAAAATGCAAGCCTCGACTTTTTTAATTGAAAGATTCACTAGGTAAATTATTGAATGATGGAGAAAGCATCAAAAGAAGATGGAAGGAATACTCAGAGTTGCTGTACCAAAAGGAAATGATTGATGTTCAACCGTTTCAAGAAGTGAAAGCATATGGTCAAGATCCAATGATATTGAAGGAAGAAGTCCAAGGTGCATTGAAGGAATTGGCAAAGAACAAGACACTAGAAACTGATGGAATAAAAACTGAACTCTTTCAAGAACGTTAGGTAGCATTGGAGGCATTCACTCATCTCTGTCAAGAAATTTGGAAGACAACTATCTGGCCAACTGATTGGAAGAGATCTGTATTTATGCCCATTTCAAAGATAGGTGATCCAATAGAATGCAGAAATCATCAGAAAATATCTTTGATATCCCTGCAAGTTAAGTTTTACTAAAGGAATACAGAAATGGCTGCAAGCATTCATTGTCAGAGAACTCCTAGAGGTTCATGCTGGATTCAGAAGAGGATGTGGAATGAGGGATATCTTTGCTGATGTCTGATGGATCTTGGCTAAAAGCAGAGAATACCAAAAAGATGTTTACCTGTGCTTTATTACTATGCAAAGGCTTTCAATTGAATGGATCATGACAAGCTATGGACAACATTGTGAAGTATGAGTATTCCGGAACACTTAATTGTGCTCACGAGGAATCCGTACATGAACCAAGAAGCAGTTGTTCGAACAGAACATGGAAACACTGAAAGTTTTAACATTAAGAAAGATGTGTGTCAGGGTTGTATTCTTTCACCATACTTATTCAAACTGTATGCTGAACAAATAATCTGAGAAGAGGGGTTATATGAAGAAAAATGTGGCATCAGGATTGTAGAAAGACTCAATAACAACCATAGATGATAATAACATAAATGATACAACCATGCTTGCTGGAAGCAAGGAAGAATTAAAATACTTACTAATGAAGATCAAAGACCATAGCCTTAGGTATGGATTGCATCTCAATGTAAAGAAAACAAAAGTCCTCACCACTGAACCAATAAACAACATTCTATCAACAGAGAAAAGATTGAAGTTGTTAAGAACTTCATTCTTTGATCAACTATCAACACTCATGGTAGCAGCAGCCAAGAACTCAAATGACATATTGTATTAGGCAAATCTGCTGCACAAGACCGTTTTAAAGTTTTGAAGAGCAAAGAAGTCTGCTTGATGACTACCTGACCCAAGCCATGATATTTTCAACAATGTGACCCCAACTATGATCTTTTCAATAACCTCATAAGCATGTGAAAGCTGGACAGTGAATAAGGAAGACCATAGAATAATTGAGGAGAATATTGAAAGTACCATGGGCTGCCAAAAGAACAAACAGATCTGTGTTGGAAGAAGTGCAGCCAGAGAGCTCCTTGGAGGCCAGGATGGCCAGACTTCGTCTCCCATACTTAGGACATATTGTCAGAAGGGACCAGTTAATGGAGAAGGATATCATGTTTGGTAACATGGAGGGTCAGAGAAAAAGAGGAAGACCACCAACAAGAATTGGCAAAGTGGCAGCATCAATGGGCTCAAGCATGGCAACAGTTGTGAGGTTGGCCCAGGACCAGACAGTGTTTTCTTCTGCTGTGCATAGGGTTGTTATGAGTCGGTATCAACTCATTGGCACTTAACAACAACAAACTAGGAAGTGAAAAATCTGGATCTAGAGTCCAGGCCAACTGGATGGTACTCTGATATTTGTCTCTTTTTTTGCGAGTCTAGGGACAGGGTTATTTTCCTTTTTCTACAAATCAGTATAAATGGGGCAGGGGAAAAAAAAAAAGTTTTCTAGTTAGCCATGAATTACTTTTATAACTATGTATCTCTTTGTGTCCAGGATATGTATAAAAACAGAAAAGGTTTGTTGTTGTTGTTGTTGTTAAGAACATGCACAGCCAAACATAATATCAATAAAACCATTTCTACATGTACAATATGTTGATATTGACTGGAGACATGAGAAGTTTTAGATATAATCATCACCATCAAGGAGGTTTTTGTCTAGATGAAATGATAAACTTTTAGTTTCTCTTTGGTCATGTGTGTGAGCAATTAAATATAAAATCTCAAGTGTCTAAATTTGATTAAGGAAAGTAGGTACAGACACTGCAAGTGTGAAGAACTGAAATGAGTAGCGTAGTGGAATCATTCTGGAGTTCTCACTTGAAGAAGAAGGAAGAGAAGCATTTCAACTGAGAGGAAAATGACAAAGAGGAAGAAAACTGCTGAGTGGTTCAACATAGGAAAGAGCCCACAGAATCAATGCTGGGTATTCACTTTGTTTTCAGTTTGACTTAGGAACACAATAAAATCCTGACTTATCCATGTGTTTTACATAGAGAACCCAGTAGAGTGAAACATGAAATGAATGTATGAGGAAGAATGTTAAGCAGAAGATGACACATGATTTTTGTTTAAGGATTTTATGGGAAGGACCTAAAGAAATTGGACTTCAGAAAACATTATCATTGTAGGAGAAAGGATTAAAACAAGGATGTGATGTTGTTAAGTATCATTGAGTCGGTTCTGATTTATAGTGACCCTCTAGAGAGTTTTGGGGGACTGACTGGAGTATTTGAACAGTCAACCTTGAGATTAGCAGTCCAGTGCTTACATTACAGAGTCACACCAGGACCCCCAAAACAAAGGTATTGTTAAGTGCTGTTGAGTCAGTCCCAAGACATAGTGATCCTGTATAGAATTTCTGAGGCAATAAATTTTGTGGGAGCAGAATGCTTCATTTTTCTCCTGTGCAGCAGTTGATGGGCTCAAATTGCAAACCCTGTTGCTTATCCTAGGGTGCTACAGTACTCCGTAAAAGCAAGGATAGGAGAATCAATTAGGAAGAAGCAAAAGGATAGCAAAACCGTGCTTAAACTTTAATTAGATATAAGAATCATGAGGAGAAATGACAAACCCTGTTTTACCACTGAAACGTGTACAGGCAGTGATGAAGTCACATAGCCTCTGTGGCTCAGTCACATTTGCAGGTTAACAGATGGGGGGTGCCTGTTATGCCATTTCTTTCAATTACCCGAACTAAAAAGAGACAAAATGAACAAAGTGAGGTACAGAAAATCACACAATTAGAAAAGAGAGAGAAGAGCAAGGAGAATGCAGAGGAGGAGAAGACAGAAAAGAAGAAAGGAAAAATGGAGCCCTAAGAAGTTGACCGTATAAACAACACAGAAAACATGAGTTGTATTTTCATGATCTGGTATAAAATATTAGCCTTTATGTGCTGAATCCCTGTCGGAACTCAACATCATTAGTTACCTTTTAGACAATTCTATAGCCCACTGCTTTATTTTCCAAATCCAATAATGAACTGCAAGAGCGCTCAAAGCCCAGTAAGAAATGTGTCTGCTTTCTCAGGAATCTCTCCAATTGGCAAATAACTGTAACTGCATCATTACCATTTAATGTTCCGGGCAGTTCCAGTGGTACCTAGGAGATAATGAAGAGGTGTCAGTATTTTTCATATCTTTTAATTGCTCCTATTAGCATTTCTTTTGTTATCCTGTGGGCAAAATTTTAACACTTGGTTAGGCATACAGTGGATAACGGAGACATAACAGTCCAGACTAAAATACTATGCTAAGTACCCATTACATTGGATAGCTATGAGCAACAATATAACTTTGCAATAAAACCTATTTACTGGTAAAAATTAAAATTGCTTTTAACAGCTTTATAGCATGCAAACAATTAAAATACTTATATCACACTGCAACTGCTGTTCGGGTACTTCTGGCTAAGAAATAAAATAAAAGAGAAAGAAAAGCAAAAGTAGTAAAAGAGAATGAAAAAACAAAAGATGTAATCCTAAGAGCAAATGCAAGAAGTCTGTATAATTAGAGAACCTGGGCCTTGGTGCCTTTCCCACTCCTCCAAAGTGAGTGACTATTTGTAGAGTTATAGGGATTGTCTTGGAGTTTGGAGTGGCACATTAGGATAAACACCTGACTGACAAGGTCAGCAATTCAAACCCACCAGCTGCTCCTTAGAAAACTTATACAGGATCACTATGAGTTGGAACCAACCGACAGCACTTAGCAAAAAGAACAGGGATTTTCTCTTTGGAAACTAAGATATACCCAACCCAAACTTTAATTTTTGTTGTTGTTAAGTGCCATTGAGTCAGTTCTGACTCATAGGGACTCTGTATTGGACATCCAAGAAGTGGCTGGTGGGTTTGAACTGCCAACTTTGTGATTAATAGTCCAGTGCATATCCTACAGAACCACACCAGGACTCTCCAAGCCTTGTTATGAGCTGTTAACCCTAGAGATGGTGGTTTAGACCCAATTGTCTCTCTGCAAGAGAAAGATGAGACCATTTGTTTCTGTAAAGATTTATAGCCTCAGAAACCTTATATAGGGTTGCTATGAGTTGGTATCAACTTAGTGGCAGGGGGTTTGGTTTGATTTTTCTTTCACATTCATGAAAAAGCTAGACAATGAACAAGGAAGACTGAAGAATAGATGCCTTTGAAGTGTGTTGTTGGCATATGAAATATACCATGGACTGCCAGAAGAAAGAATAAATATGTGTTGGAAGAATTGCAGCCAGATGCTCCTTAGAAGCCAGGATGGTAAGCCATTGTCTCATGTATTTGGACATATTATCAGGATGGATCAGTCCCTGGAGAAGAACATCTTCGTATATAAAGTAAAAGATCAGCAAAAAGAAGAAGAATTGACACAATTGAAAAGACGGTCATGAAAAGATGGATTAACCCAATGACTCCAGCAATGGGCTCCAGTGGCGGATGCCATCTGTGAATGGTGGACGCCATCGTGCCAAGGAGCAGAACTGTGAGAAGCCTTATGCATGAAATGTTCTTTGTTAAGCAGAGCATCAATGAATGCCCCCCCCCCTTGGATAGCAAAGCTACAAGGGATGATTCATGCAGGGGACCCGCGGTTTCTAGCTTTCCCTTGGAAGAATAGTTTATTTCTGATTTCCCTATAAGAAGTTTTAGAAAATCTTGCATAATCATTAGATACTTTAAACAAACCTCACGTTATAATAGTTGCCTTTCACATTAACATTAACTTTCACACCATATTCAATCTTATGTAGTTATAAAAATTGTTTTTTACATTAATAATAAGTTTTAACATTAGATATAACCACACTAGCTAAAGTTTTAGCAATTCAAGCTTAAAATTGTAAGAAACATTTAAGGTGGTTTTAGTCAAGGACATTATGGCTTTTAGAAAGCAGCTTAGGAGACAGTCAAGGGCAGTGAGAGCTTGGGAACAGAGGTAGGAGTTTGATTAGAAGTTTTGAGAAATTGTTAGCCTGAGAGAATTACTGCTTTGTTCTTAAGTATGAAACTTTAGGGTACTTTTATGTTCTTGTTTTTATTGTTTGATCAATTATATGTATGACCAGTTATAGTAAAAATTATGTTTTTGATTGTAATCTGTAACTAATGAATCTATAGAAAGTAATAGTTGTTGGTAAAGTTAGAAATTAAGATGTAGAACTTTGTTTAAAATTAACCAGACATTTTAGAGAGGATTAGAGAGAAACAGAGTCACTCACCGAAGGCAGACATTATCATGGTAACTAAGAAGTAACTAAGGAGTATAGAGACACAGGAATGTTTGGTGACCTTGTGTTCCTCTTGTACCATTGATGTAACAATATAATATTTGATTGATTTGTAACTGCTTGTACATGACTGTTATGAGATCATAGTATGTTCTAAATGGAATATAAGAAGCAACAATTTTGAGATAAACAGTCAAGGCAGAAGGCAGTAGGCAGTAAGAGAGTCATCAGAGAGAGCCATTGCCACCATCTGCCTGAGACTCAAAATGACCCATTGACTCTTTGAGTTTTTTAAATTTAATTTAATTTTTTTTTCATTTGCCGACTCCACATCCTCCTATCGAGACCCTCCTAATAATTGTGCCGAGGCTGGTCCCCGGCTCTCCAGCATGGGAATGACTGGGAGACTCGCACAGGACCAGGCTTTGCTTTCTTCTTTGGTGCACAGAGTCACTATGACTAGGAACTGATTGGACAGCACCTAACAACAACATGATTGTCCTACATACACTTTCATATGCATACAAGTGGGCTTCAATAACTCCCTGGAAAAATCCCCTTATTTTTAAATACCGTGTATAATTATCTCTCTGAAAGAGTTTTGGTATGGTGCTGTAGGATAAGCACTGGACTGCTAACCACAAGATTGGTGGGTTCACACCTGTGAGCCATTCCTCAGAAATTCTATCAAGGGTCACTTTGAGTCCAAAACCACTAGATAGCACTTAACAACAAACAACAGCAGAAGTGATCATTAAAATAATGCATCACTCTATAAGTTATTAAGGAACCGTTTGGGTTATTATACAGGGGCTCTATGAGTCAAAATCAACTTGATGACTCTTAGCAAACAAACATCAACCTGTGATAATTTATATAATACGTCACTCTATATACAAGTTGGAGTCCTGGTGTGGCGCTGTGGGTTAATGCACCAGACTGCAAAGTCGTTTGAACCAGGAGGCCAGCAATTCAAGCCCACCAGCCACTCCTTGGAATCCCTACACAGGGTCGCTATGGGTTGGAATCGACTCTAAAAAAGTCTGGATGTCTAGTTGCTTTATGTGGTAATCTCTTTCCTTTGATTTAGCATACCTGTTTTCTTAGGTTGAATTCTCTAGAATAGCAAATCCAGTAAAACTTATATGTTTTTTTTTTTGTTGTTGTTGTTAAGTGCAATTGAGTTGGTTCCAACTCACAGTGACCCTATATAGCATTACTGAGGAGTGGTTGGTGAGTTTGAACTGCCAACCTTGCAGTCAAGTGCATTATCCCACAGCACCACACCAGGATGTCGTAGTCTGTACAGAAAGAAAGCCTCATCTTTCTCCTGTGGAAGCTGCTGGTGGGTTTGAAATGCTGACCTTGAGCTTAGCAGCCCAACACCTAACCCACCACACTACCAAAGATCAACATGTTGTTAGGTGCCATCAAGTCGGTATCATCTCATAGAAACCTTATAAACAGAACAATAGAACCAAACAGTGTCCGGTCCTGTGCCAACTTATATATGTATATACAAAAAGGAATGAATGTATATTATTTCAAGGAATTGGTTCATACAGCTGTAGAGGTGGGAGAGTCCTAAGTCTGGGTCAGATGAACCAATTGGCAGATCAGATGGCAGACAGCTAGGTATAGCCAACAAGTATGTCCCGCAAGCAGGCAGACAGACAGGCAGACAATAGAGCTGGTCATTGGCTCAAGTCCAAAGAACTGGAGGTCAGAGGATGAGTTATATGCATGATTCAGACACAGCAGAGAGCAAACAAGCTTTGCCTGAGGGTCTAATCTATTAGAACCAGGCCATACCCTTGAGGGGATAGATACCCTTTCAACTGACTGGCTACTCATAGAAGAACTCATTATAAAGTTCATTGCGTTGTATTAGATTTCATTATGAGGATAACTACATCTCAACTGTCAAGCCACTGAGAATCCTGGTCCAGTCAAGTTGACACAAAACCTTAACTATCACATCTGTCAACAAGACAGACATCCTGATGTTATTATTGTTTAGTGCTATTGAGTCGGTTCCAACTCATAGTGATGCAGTATAGGCTTTGTGAGGAGTGTCCGGTGGCTAGCAGACCAATGATTATTGGAGAGAACCACACTAGGTATCAGAGGAATCAAAGTAATGGATATCTGACTGTGTGAAGCCCTGTAAGACAAAAAAAGGGAAGTAGGCATGCGCGGTAGGAGCTCTGGTAGCGTAGTGGTTACGAATTGGGCTGCTAACCTTAAGGTTGGCAGTTCGAAACTACCAGCTATTCCATGGGAGAAAGATGAGGCTTTCTGCTCCCGTAAAGATTTACAGCCTCAGAAACCCTGTGCAGGTTCCTATGAGTCAGAACCAACTCCACAGTGCTTAAAAACAACAACATGCATGAGTGGTACACACAGGTAAAATCATATGAGATCCAATTCATTCCATCATCCTCTCTTTCCACATTTTTATAAGCACATATATAATAGAATAACCTGAGTTTCAGTGAAATCAAGATTGACTAAAATTAAATATGACTCCCAAAGTACCACCAGTAGCTGGTCCTACACTCCACAATCATTAATTCATTCATCAGACATAATCCAAGGATCTGGTAAGTATTAACATTATGTTACTAGTGTATAATGAAAAAGTCTTTAGTATATAACTCCAGATATTGAGAAGCCCACAGTATAGAATGGGAAAAACTAAGACCTGTAGAAGTAATTCGGAGTCCTGGTGTGATGCTGTAGGATAAACAGTGGACTACTAACCACAAAGTTGGTGCTTAAAATCCACCAGCCACTTCTCAGAAACCCTATTCTGGGTAGTTATGAGGTGGAACCAATTTGACAGCACTTAATAACAACAATAGAAGTAACTGCCATATTACTAGTACACAAGATATGAACAAAATATAGTGTTTCCTTAATACTTCATCTAAGTGATTTAAAACCAGGTTCCTTACCTGAAAAGTTGAATAGTTACACGCATTTTGAATTTTGGGAATTATAATAATAGATGTCATGTATTGTACCTGCTATGTTTCAGTATTAATTTGCATTAAAATTATTTAAGGGATAAGAAGACAGATTAAGAAATGGTTAGCAACTCAAACACTGGAAAAAGACCACCTGGGTATGAACTTTACAACTATATGACTCAGGGGCAGATTATTCTAGAAATATGATAAATCACAGGGTTATCTATGATTGTTTAATAATCTGTAGTGAACAATTTCACATGGGTTTTACTGAGGTGAATGATCTGTGAAATTTGTCACTACAAATTAATAAGCAAGCAAAGCAAGCCTGTGCTTACCTTGCTTACTGGGTCCTCTGTTCTTATCAAGGATTATGAATGTGAAAAGAGGCTTTGATTCTGTGAAAAGGTACTGTGGGGTGGGGAGTGAGACAGGAGCCAGCCACACCAAGAAGTGAAATCTGATGTGTTTAAAAAATAGATAAAATTGTTCACTACACATTATAAGAAATCACAAGTAAGCCCCTGTTTACCTTGCTTATTGGATAATGTGACACTGATATGATCGTAAACAAATCAGTTTCTTCATTTAAAAAGCTTAAATAGTAATCATACTTACCTCATAACATTGCTGTGAGATTAAAGAAATTCATACTAACACAATGCTTTCCTTGGAATAAACACTCTGTGGGTGTTATCTCATTTCCTCTGAGAAGCCACAAGAAAGTCTATGCAATAATTAACATTCCCATTTTTCTGATGTGATCATTGTAGTTCAGAGTTAAGATATTTTGATTTCAACGTCTCATCAGTAGTTCTAAGAGCAAACCTTTAAAAGTAAGTTTCTGTTACTCTAAAGATAGGATAATAAGCCTGTGTTCCTCCAACTTCCCACGCCATCCTCTCTCACTTTATATGCCCATCCAGGTACTATATTTGTTTTTAAAATCATTTAGTAATTTATCTAAGTATTCAATGCAATGCCATTCACTTTATATAGTGTCTGTATTTTGACCACCAGAATATCTTAATTTCAATATAAACTAACAAAAAACAAATCACTGGCCATCATATTTCCAAGCAAATTGCCAGGTTGCTCTAAGTTGTCTCCAGGTAAATTCAAACTGCCAACCTATCAAGTCAGAAGTTAAGTTCTTAAACCTTTACACAACCCCAGGACTCCAGTTTACATATGTTGTTGCTGTTTTTAGGGACTCTCAAGTCTGTTCCTCCTCATAGTGACCCTACGTACAACGGAACAAAAGACTCCCCAGTCCTGTGCCATCCACACAACCTTTGCTGTGTGTGAGTGCGCTCATTGTTGGAGACACTGTGTCCATCTATTCCATTGAGGGTCTTCCTATCTTTGCTGACTCTCTACTTTATCAAGCATGATGTCCTTTTCCTCACAATATGTCCAAACCTGTCTCATAATCTTGGTTTATAAGGAATATTCTTGCTGTACTTCTTCAAAGACAGACTTGTTCATTCTTCTGGAAGTCCAGGTTAAATTCAATATTCTTCCACCATCATGTTAATTCAAAGATATAGATTCTTCTTTGGTCATCCTTATTTATTGTTCAATTTTCTCATGCATATGCATATTTGTTGTTGTTGTTGTTAAGTGCCGTTGAGTCGGTTCCGAGCCATAGCGATTAGGTGATTGAAAATAACATGGCTTGAGTCCTCAAACTGACTTAGTCCTCAAAGTGACATCTTTGCCTTAAAACACTTTAAAGCGGTCTTTTGTAGTAAATGTGTCCAATGTAATGCGTCCTTAGATTCCTGACTGCTGTTTCCATGGGTGTTGATTGTGAATCCAAATAAAATGATTTTTTTTTTACATACTCAATGTTTTTTCTGCCTGTCATTTTGTTGCTATTGATCAAATTGTGAGAATTTTTTGCTTTCTATACACTGAGGTTTAGTCCACACAGAGTATCATAGTCTCTGATCTTTGCTAATAACTGTTTGAAGTCTTATTTGCTTTTAGCAAACAAGGTTATGTAATCTGCTCTCACAGTTTGTTAATGAGTTATCCTTCCATCTCGATACCCATTTCTTCTTCATGTATTCCAGTTTCTTGAACGATTTGTTCCACACACAGATTGACTAAATATAGTGAAAGGATACAACCTTGATATGCACCTTTCCTCACTTTAAACCGTAGAGTATTCCCTTGCTCTGTTTGAATGACTCCCTTTTTGTCTATGTACAGCTTCCTCACGAACACAATGAAGAGTTCTTGAATTCCCATTTTCACAGTGGTATCCATAATTTTTTTTTTATAATCCACACAGTCAAATGCCTTTGATGAGTAAATAAAGCACAGCTTTTGGTGTTGGTGTTGTTAAGTGCCATGGAGTCAGTTTCAACTCATAGGGACCCAGTATAGAGTTTCTTAGTCTATACATTTTTTCAGGAACAGCGGTTCCTCTGTCTTTCATGAAGTAGCCGATGGGAATGGACCGTTGACCTTGTGGTTTATCGTCATTACTTATTCTACAGATTCACACAGTTTTTATTGCTATTGTTTTCTTGTTGTTTACCAGTGAGTCTGTTTTGATCATAGTGACCCAGTATAAGGTTTCTGAGAGTGGCTTGTGAGTTTGAACTACTTACTTTGAGATAGCAGTCCAGTGCTTAATTTACAGTGTCACATCAGGGCTCCAGTTATTGATTGTTGTTGTTGTTTAGTGCCGTCTGACTCAGCAACTTTTTACAGGGTTTTCAAGAAGTAGCTGGTGGGTTTGGACTGTCAACCTTTCGCTTAGCAGTCCAGTGCTTATCTTACAGTGCCACATCAGGACTATAGAGGTAAGTATTGATAGGGTAGGTAATGCTGTACAATAAGCACCGGACTGCTAACCACAAGGTCAACAATTCAAACCCACCAGCTGCTCTTTGAGAACCCTGTATAGGGGTATAGGGTCGTTAGGAGTTGGAGCTGACTGGCTAGCTCTTAACAATGACAACAACATAAATTTAGAAGTCTGAAGTGTATGATTTGTTGAGTGTAAAACTGATGGTATGCTTGGTAAACTCAATTCATAATAAAAAGTTAGACAACAAGCAGAAAAAAAACTCAAAAATGTGGAGAAATTGAAACCCTTATCTATTGCTGGTGG
>NW_006408533.1:28090572-28107787 GCF_000296735.1 Chrysochloris asiatica | reverse complement strand
GTATGATTTGTTGAGTGTAAAACTGATGGTATGCCATGTAAACTAACACAATAATAACAAGAAAGACAACAAAAAAAAAAAAAAAAAAAGGATGTGGAGAAATTGAAACCCTTATCTATTGCTGGTGGGATTATAAAATGGCACAATTGCAAAGAACAATTTGCTGGGTTTTTCCAGTCTTTATATAACTAGCAAGCCTGGTCTTTTTCATAATTTTGAATTTTGTTCCACATTTTCTCCCACTCTATCCAGAACCTTCTAATGGGATCCCATTTAAAACAATTGGTAGTGGTAGCCTGACATCATCTAGTTCTTCTGGTCTTAGGGTCATGGACACTGATGTTCACGTGGTCCATTAGTCCATCGATTCCAAGTGTCTTCAATTTTCATCACTCTTCTTTCCTTCACACAGGAACAGACCAGTAGTTGCACCTCATTGTTGCCATCGAGTTAGTTCCAACTCATGGCAACCCTGTATAGGGTTTCTGAGGAGCAATTGGTGGATTTGAACTTCAGATCTTGTTGTGAACAAAAGATATGTAGGTAAAAATATCTTCTGTCAAGCCTTTATATACTTATGGACATACTCTCACTATGCTTCCCATATCCATTCAGCTTGTATATCTGTCCATGTTTTCTTGTTCCGTGAAATATGCTTAACTATGTTCTAAAAACTGTATTTACAGGTTCCCCAACACATTTGAGACATTAGTCATTATCTGAAACATGCCACATGGTCAGAATTGGAAGTTCATACTCAATCCTCTCTACCACTCTCTACCACTACAATAAAGCCTAATGTTGCTTTATTGCTTTTTAAATTACTTATTATTGTTTTGTTTGTATCTTTTCCTATCTATATGAATCAACACATAAGTTCCACAAGGGAAGTTCTTTGCTTGCTGTTATTTTCATTTTTCTCTGCTGTATTCTCAGTGCCTAGTACAATAACACTTGGCACAGGTTGTTGTTTTTATGTGCCATGAGTCAGTTCCAACTCATAGAGGCCCGTTATAGGGCTTCTAAGGAACAGCTGTTGGATTTAAACCCCCAGCCTTGTGATTAGCAGTTCAGTGCTGATCCTACAGCTTCACACCAGGACAATAAACAGTTATTGAATGGAGTAATGATGACTTTCATGCGATTGATTGCATTGATCAGAGCCTAGGGTAGCCCCCATTTCTTTTCCTTTCATTCATTTTCAACTTTCTAGCTTCCTGTCATTTGAGAACTTGTTCTAAGCTATACTATTGACCTTGGAAGGCATTTGTTTTGCATTACATCAAGGCTACAGATTTCCAAATGCAGATTTAAATTTGGGAGTACCAAGCCATTGGGTATAATGCAGCCTCTGAACATTCTGAGTGGCAAAAGCCTTGATTAACCAAAAAGAAGTACACAAGTCATGACCCCCTGCCTAGAACAATTTCAACAACATGCCAGACTCATTTTACTGTAAACATTACACATTTGCACTATTAACACATGCTACAGGTGACAACATCATTGTCCTTAGGATATTCTCTTGGTCTTATTTTTATTTTTATAGCTGCTTGCTAATCACATTCATCTAAATAACATGACCAAAGACTAATTTTTTGACCATGGCCACATAGGTTTGTCTCATACTACAAAAATACAGATTTCTAATATGAAATCAAAGTTAATTTACATTTAATGAAAGAAAAGAAAAAGTCTTAATTATTTTTCTAAAAGAAGAGGTCTAAGTTCATATGTGTGTGTGTGGGGTAGATATTTGTAGAAAGATGCTTATCCACATTCAATAAAAGGGCTCAACCTTTCAAACCAAGAATGGAATCCATGGTTCATACTATATCACCCCAAATTATTCATTCATTTATTTATTCATTAAATCCATATGTATTACTTTCTGAGTCCAGCTAGCCTTAAGTAATACTTTGTCGGCTTCAGTTTTAAGCATGTAACTAGCCTTGCTTGCTTTAAACAAAGGCATTCCCTTCAGAAGATTGACTATAAAAAAAAGTGTCCTTAAATGAATGTTTTATTAAATTCTCTGAAAAATTAGAACTCCTAAATTAAAAATTGAAATTCTAATCTTTAATCTATGGCATGCAACCTTATTTTCTTGTGCTTCTCAATTCTGCTTATTTTCATCGGAAAATGTACTTCTTCTGGTTTTTATATTATAATCTTCACTCTGCATTAACCTACCTCCTGAAAAGATATTCTAAGATGCAGCAGAATCCAATGTTTTATTGATGAGTCACCAGAGAAAGGCTTTTTTAAAATCCACCCAGATTGAAGACAACTATTGGCTGTGTACCTGTAGCATTATCTTAAATAGCATCAGTCATCCATATAGAACAAAAGAAGCCATATCTTTCTTTGTAAAGTCTTAGTGCTAGGTTTCAGAGCCATTAAAGTCTAAAGGCAATGCCTCAGGCATTTACACTTTTGGTCATTAATATAAAAGTGAGGAGGGCATTACTAGCTGTTATTATCAAACATTGATTTTACTTTTACATCCGAAGAAGAAAAAAAAATAAGAGAGCAGTAGGACATATTTGTGTTCTTGATTCTCTTAGTTTTTTTTTGTTTTTTTGTTTTGTTTTGTTTTTATCACTTGCCTTCTGGAAATTCAAATGCTTAAAAAATAAAATAACCACAGATTCTTATCAGATAGATGCAAGATATGCAAAATTATTGCATGTATCTTTCTTCCATTTACAAGGAGACACATTATTCTTAAATTATTATGCTTTGATCAGAGCTAATCTCAGAAAGAACTTTATCACCATGATTTTTGTTCAAGCATTTTCAGAATCTCTCTTTTTGAGTACAACAACATTTATAGGAAAAACCTTTTGAAATGACAGAGTTGTTGTTTTTTTAGACAGGAAACTTTTATATAAGTAAAAGGATAGAAATAAAGGATAATTTATGAAAAATTTAAGGCGATCATGTACATGTAGAGAAGTCAAAAAGCATTGCTATAAAATCATAGAAACTATATTCAACAAAAATATCAAAATGTGAAGCTATTATTGATTGACGTATTTTCCATCTAGGTCTACATACATCTGAATGAAGTGTTTCCATCTAATTCCCTGAAGAATTCTGTGATCTTTGTTTTATGTTGTTGTTAGGGGCCATCGAGTTGGTACTGACCCATATCCCATATCGACCTTATGCACAACAGAACAAAACACTGCCAAATCCTGGGGCAACCTCACTCCTGTTGCCATGCTTGAGTCCAGTGATGCTGCCACTTGGACAATCCATCTCGTTGGGGGTCTTCCTCTTTTCCTCTGACCCTCCACCTTACCAAACATGATATTCTTCTCCAGTGACTGGTCACTCCTGACAACATGTCCGAAGAATGAGAGACAAAGTTTACTCATCGTAGCCTCTAGGGAGCACTCTGGCTGCACTTCTTCCAAAACAGATCTATTGTTTCTTTTGGCAGTCCATGTCAATTTCAATATTCGCCTCCAACACTGTAAATCAAAAGCATCAATTATTCTACGGTCTTCTTTATTCACTGTCCAGCTTTCATATGCATATGAGTTTATTGAAAATACCATGGCTTGGGTCAGGTGAACCTTAGTCCTCAAGCTGACATCTTTGCTCTTCAACACTTTAAAAAGGTCTTGTGCAGCAGATTTGCCTAATGAAATACATCCTTTGATTTCTTGACTGCTTCTTCCATAAGTGTTGATAGTTGATCCAAGAAGAATGAAATCCTTGACAACTTCAATCTTTTCTCCATTGATAAGAATGTTATTTCTTGGTCCAGTGGTGAGGATTTTTGTTTTCTTTACATTAAAATGTAATCCATACCGAAGGCTGTGATCTTTTATCTTCATCAATAAATATTTTAAGTCCTCTTCACTTTCAGCAAGCAAGGTTGTATCACATGCATATCTCAGGTTGTTAATGAGTCTTCCTCCATTCCTGATGCCACGTTTTTCTTCATAGAACCCAGCTTCTTGGATTATTTGCTCAGCATAATATTTAATAAGTATGGTGAAGTAAGCATATAATTGAATAAGTATGGTGAATAAGTATGGTGAAAGAATACAACCTTGTCGCACAACTTTTAAAAATTTAAAGCATTCAGAGTTCTCATGTTTTGTTTGAACAACTGCTTCTTTGTTCAGGTACAGATTCCTCAAGAGCACAATTAAGTGTTCATGAATGCTCATACTTCACAATGTTGTCCATAGCTTGTCATGATCCACGTGATCGAAAGGCTTTGCACAATCAACAGTGATTGTGTGTCGTGGAGTCGGTTCCAACTGATAGCGGTCCTGTACAGGGTTACTGAGGTAATGATTGCATAATCAATAAAGCACAGGTAAATATCTTTCTGATATTCTCTGTTTTCAGCCAAGATCCATCAGACATCAGCAATGATATCCATCATTCCACAACCTCTTCTGAATCTGGTTTGAATCTCTGTAAGTTCTCTGTCAATGTATGATTGTAGTCATTTCTGTATTACCTTTAGCAAAACTTTACTCGCATGGGATATCAAAGAGATTTTCTGATGATTTCCACATTCCATTGGGTCACCTCTCTTTGGAATGGGCACAAATACTGATTTCTTCCAATCAGTCAGCCAGTTAGTTGCCTTCCAAATTTCTTGGCAGAGATGAGTGAGGGCTTCATGTGCCATCTCACTGTCTTGAAAAATTTCAATTTGTATCCCATCAATTCTTGGTGCCTAGTTCTTTGCCAATTTGTTCAATGCACCTTGCACTTCCTCCTCCTTCAGTATCATTAGCTCAGCTATTAGCAACCATTAGGGAGCTCAGTGGCTCCATAGGATAAGTACTGGATTGCAAACCACAAGGTCAGCAATTCAAGGTCACCAGCAACTCCGTGGGAAGAAGATGAGACTTTCTGCTCCTACAAAGATTTAAAGCCTTAGAAACCCCATACAGGGTCAATATGAATTGAAACTGGCGTGGCAACCCTTAACAACAACATAGTAAGCATTGTGAGGATGGTTCAGGACAAAATCAATGTTTCCTTCTGCTGTACAGTGACAGTCAGACTGAACTGACTCAACAGCACCAAACCACCAACACCTAGAAGAAAGAACTCTCTCAGCAGTAGAAGCCTTGCCTCCTCTCTCTTCATGCTGAAGCTCATTTCATTCACTTTTGTCAGAACTACTGCTGTTGCTGCTGTGTGTTGTCAACTCATAGTGAGTCTGTATAGGACATCCAAGGCTGTAAATCTTTATAGGAGCAGAAAGGCTCATTTTTCTCCCGTGGAGCAGCTGGTGGATTCAAACTGCTGACCTTGCAGTTAGCAGTCCAACACACAACCCACAGCACTACCAAGGCTCCTTTTCTTCAGAGCTAGTTGTCTCCAAATCCAATAA
Organism: Chrysochloris asiatica; assembly: GCF_000296735.1. Classification (NCBI taxonomy): domain Eukaryota; kingdom Metazoa; phylum Chordata; class Mammalia; order Afrosoricida; family Chrysochloridae; genus Chrysochloris; species Chrysochloris asiatica. Next base: position 28,102,413 of record NW_006408533.1, on the reverse strand, counting down.
TTTGTTTTAACATCTATTAAAACAATTATCCCTTAGCCCTGTATTTTTTTCTCTTCTCAACTAAATTGTCCCAACATTCTTTTTTCTTTCTTTCTTTTCCACCTTTTGCTTTGATTCTGTATCAAAAGACAACCAGAAAATACAATTGGGGAAATCTTAATAAAATGGATGGATTATATCCATGTCAGTATTGTGGTTGTGATATTATAGTACAGTTTTGAAAAATGTTACCCTTCAAGGATATTGAGAAAGGCAAGCAAGGGACTTCGCATATTACTATTATTATATCTATTTTTTGCAACTGCATTGGAATCTACACGTATTTCTATAACATTTTCAGTTGAAAAAAAAAGTATTTAAAAATGATGTAGTCAACAAAATTATTGTTAGACTATGAGGTAGGGCCTAAAGTAGTAGTTAAATACAGAATTTATTTTTACTCTCAGGAAAAGTCTATAGAGGGCTACAAGTACTCATATGTTTTTAATTCTTTTGCAATAATATGAGGCTGCTCCACAAAGTTTATGGAAAATGGAATGAAAGATAGTGTAATTTTTCCATGAATTTTTTGAAGTCCCCTCATATGTATGTTAAATTAATTTAAAATGAATAATGATATACTATGCCTCTTCATGGATTTATTAAAAAGGAAGTGACTGAAAAATAATCTTTAAAGGCATCTACTGACTTAGAAACTTGAGAGCATGGATAAATTCAACCTCCCATATTGTACTAAAATTCCTTTTATAGTATTGCTACCATATGACTAAACACATATTGGATCAGTGGATGTTCTTATGCATAGATGTTATCTATGCCTTGTCAGATGATGGTGCTTGTGTGCTGTGGAGTTGTCCCAACTCAAGTTACCCTGTATCAAGTTTCTGAGGCTGTAAATCTTTATGGGAGCAGACAGTCTCATCTGTGTCCCACAGAGCAACTAGTAGATTTGAACTGCTAACATTGTGATTGGTGTTTAGCCCAACTCATAAACCACTACCCTACCAGGGCTGATTGCCTTGTTAAATGTTATAGTTTCTGTTAAGTGAGTTCGAGTCAGTTCTTACCCTGTATAAAGTTTCTGAGGAGCAGCTGGGGAGTTTGAACTGCCGACCTTGCAGTTCAAACAACTTCATGGTGCAGTGCTTATCCTACAGCACCACATTAGATAGTCTTTCCTTCATCTGAAATGGCTGCTTCTCTGCAGTTTTTACCCATCAGTCTTAATTGCTTTCATGTGAGGGCATACAAGAAAATCAAATACCTTTTCTGTATGATTCTCTTTATATATACACATTATACTTGTATTATAACTATCAGTTTTTCCCAATGAGTACTTTATTTTTTAGGTTAAATATCCACATTTTCTTCAAATTATCATCACAGTTGTTCCACTGTTGAATAAGGCTCAGTTTTTGACCTAAATCTACTGATGAGATGGAAAATAATGCAATAAATACAATAAATAAATGAATGAAAAAAAATGCCATCACTCATATAATGGATGCTTAATAGCAATCTTCTACTAATTATTTCTCAAACATTCAAGGAGATTGAGATAAAGATTGTTGTGCTGGTGGTGAAGTGACTTCAGATTTATTCTGACCCATAGCAACCCTGTATAGGGTTTCTGAAGAGCAATGAGTGGGTTTGAACAGTCATCCTTGTGGCTAGCAGTCTATTGCTTATCCTACAGCGCCACACCAGGAGATAAAGCTACACAATGTATAATTTGTGGAGTGCATCCATCTATTTTTAAAAATTGCAATGATGTCGAAACTTTTTTCCTTTCATCAAAAATGTTGCTCTTTATATTTGATCTTAACAGAAGTGCATTAATGATTTTACCAGTCACAGGTTATAGCATATATCTAGCTGGAATTCATATTTGTGAGGAGATTTTAAATTACTTGGAAAACCTAGTTGTTCTCTTCCAAAAGCTCCATTTATCTTGATCTTCTTTTGGCTATCTCCACAGTTGCTCCTTTCGCTTTCAGTTCAAAGATCGTTTTCCTTGCCAGAAAATCCAAAAGACTAGTAAAGGTTGAGGTTTTCTTCTTCATCTAATCTATTGGCAATACACTATCATCTCAAAGAACAAGAGTGCTTACTATTTTTACTTTTCTTATAGCTCCAAACTCTGCTGATTTTCTTGGCCTTTTTGCAAGGCACAATTTTAACAATACAGTGACATCTTGGCAGTTTTAGCCATTGCTTATATTTTAATAAGTATTTCAATATCTTTGCTCATTAAAGACTTCTCAGAAGTACCGCTTTGTTTTCTCCATGGACTATATATTTCTGCTCAAACAAAATTGCAATTTGCAACTTGGGTCTTGTAGTAAGATTCCTCACAATGGTTTGGTGTCCAATAGACTAGTGTTTGAATTCCCTCTGCACTCCACTGTACACTTAAGAAGTAATTTTACCTTCTATGGTCACCTTTTTCTCACCTGTAAAGGTGGTTATTGTACTGGGTTAATTGGTGAATCACCACAAAGCATATGTCCATATCCTAATCATAGATGTCATTAAGAATCTTGAGATAAGATCATCCTGCTTTAGAGTGAGTGAGCATAAATTCAATGACAAGTTATTTTTCAAGTCACCATATTTGTGATAGTTTGCTATAGCAATTCTAGAAAACCAATACAGAATTAATATCCCATTTTGCAGACTAAGTGAGAAATTAGATAACCATGTAATACCTTTAGCAGAGAACCTCACTTAAAACTTATTCTTTAACACTAATTGATTTCTTCCTTCTTACATGTTCATTGGTAATACAAAAACATTGAATTATGACTATAATAAACTGTTTTTGGAATCATTTCTGATTTTGAGATTTATCTTTCTGTAAAGTTAGCTACCATATTAAAAATTACATAAATACCATTTCTCCAGTGATCTTCTTATGCTTATTTTACCAACTAGTTCATTATACTTAGGATTAGACAGAATTAAAGTAAGAGTTCCCAAATAATTACTTCTAGCCACAGCTATGTGTGATTTTGTTATGAAAATGACTCTTGAATCACTGAGTCCACCATTCTTTCACCTTGTGAATTTTGATGACTTTTTTTATCCTACCATTGTTGTAGTTGTTGTTTAAGTGCCATCTAATTGGTTCCAACTCATAGTGACCCTGTATATGTTTCCGAAGAGTAGCTGGTGAGTTTGAACCAAACACCTTGCATTTCAAACTGGCCTTAAGGTCAAGTGTTTATCCTACAGTGCCACACCAGCACTCCATTAGCCAACCATTAGCTTGGAAAAATGTTGCATGTAATGTGGCATCACCATAAACATAACATGTCCTACATACCCATAGTCCAGCATTCATAGGTTTATAGGCAAATGCTATATAACCTTGCTACTCAAAGTGTAGTGCATAAGCAGACAGCATTGGTGTCTGTTAGAAATGCAGAGTCTCAGGCTGATGCCCAAATTAGAATCTGCATTTGAACAAGAACTCCAGGTGTTCTCATTAAATTTAAAGAAACACTGTTGTGGGAAAGCAGAAGTGTGGAAAATCAATGCCAATGAATAGAATAGGAGTGGGGCAGGTTAGAGCAGGATTAGGTAGAGTACAGTAGAGTAGAGTGTAGTAGAGAGAATAGAGTAGACTACAACAAAATATAATTCAAGAGGGATTTAGTTTTCTGTTATAAAATATAGTTCATTGTGTTAAAGATCGAAGGCTAGCCTAAGAAACCTCTTATAATTCATTTCTGGTTCCCTAGTTCAGTACAGAAAGCTCAAAAAACCTTTTAATTTAGTAGAAACCAGTGGTACTCCTAAAACTTTTAGGAGTCATGCTATTTTAAAATTGAAATTTCCTACCTTAAAATTTATATTTAACTGGTATAGTATTAAGTTGACTTTACCTTAATAAAATGACAATTGGATAGTGTAGTAATTGTTTCTTCAATGCAATAATGTGAAACTCTGTGAATCAAAAGAAATGAACATGGAGCCATAAAGGCAATCATCCATTTTCATTCTTGGCTTTATTGCAATGTAAGAACTATTATCATTATACTTACTAACCTGGACAAATAAATATTCATGGAATGATCGCACTTTTCATTTCTTAGAATATTTGCAATACTAAAGACATCTAAATTTTCCTCTATATTATGCTCATGTTAAACATCTCAATGAAAATGAGATGAACAATGAAATTAGTATAGTGATGAAAAAACCGTTCAAGAGGAAGTAACTTATGTTACTGGAAAAGGGTCTACCTGCCGATATACTTTAAGATCTTCTCGTCTTTCTGTTTCTTATTTCTCACAAACTTCTCTTCTGTTCTGTTTTTTCTATTCCTTCTTTCTTCCTCTTTTTCCTTCTATCTTTCCTTCCTTCTTGCTCCCATAGTCAAATATTTATCGAGAACTGAGTAGCTACCAGGCATTAGAAGTGGAGTAGAACATGGTGAACTGAAGAAATCACTTTTCTCATGAGGTTTACATTTTAGAGACTGGCATATGTATAGAACCACCACCACTACCACTTGGCTGACAATTTGTCTTATTGGACTTGAGTGTTGCTGGAAGCTATGTTGCTGGTATTTCAAAAAACAGCTGGCTAACCCATAGTTGACAAGTTTAGAAAAGATTTCAGATTAAGACAGACTAGGAAGAAGGAAAAGGTGGTCCACTTCTAAGGGATTAGACACTGAAAACCTTTTGAATACCAGTGGAACATCATCTGACATAGTGTATATCACTTCTAGTTGTAAATTATTACCTGGATGTCTTTTTACAAATACATCAAATATGTAATTTTTCCCACACAATCTAATTTACCCCAAATCCCTAAATCCTTTTTGTGCACTACAGTTTCTTCACTCTTCCCCACATCTTGTCAGCAAAGATGCCACATTCTTCTTCATATAACCCAACTTCTCAATTATTTGCTAAGCATGCAGATAGAATAAGTATGATGACAAAATGTAACTCTGACGTACACCTTTCCTGATTTTGAAACATTTAGTCTCTCCTTGTTCTAGTGTAGTGACTAGGTCTTTACATGAATGATTCTTCATGAACACAATTAGTGTTTCTGGAATCCCCATTCTTTACAATGTTATCCATAGTTTATTATGATCCTCACAGTTAAATATCTTTGTATAGTCAATAAAACACAAATAAACATCTTTCTGGTAACTTCTGCTTTCAACCAAGATCCATCTGACATTAACAATAATGTCCCTATTTCTATACGCTGTCTTAAATCCAGCTTGAATTTATGATAGCTCCCTGTTGATGCACTGCTGCAACCACTTTTTAAAATAATCTTCAGCAAAATTTTACTTGCATGTAAATAATAATTATAGTGTTTGATGATTTCTGCATTCCATTTGGTCACCTTTGTTTGGAATGAGCACAAATATGAATCTCTTCCAATCGATTGGTCAGGTATCTGCCTTCCAAATTTCTTGGCATAGATGAATGAGTGTTTTCAAAACCACATCACCATAGAAGACTCAATGCATTTGAATTATGGTGTTGGAGAAGAATATTATAAGTACCATGGACTTCCAGAAGAGCAAGAAAATATGTCTTAGAAGAAGTACAGTCAGACTGCTCCTTAGAAGCAAGTATGACAGAGGTTCGTTGCTCATATTTTGGACATATTGTCAGGAGGAACCAGCCCCTGGAGAAGGACATCATGCTTGGTAGAATGGAAGGTCAGTTGAAAAAAGGGAGACTGTCAATGAGATAGACTGACACAGTGACAGCAACAATGGGCTTAAACATAACAATTGTGAGGATGGTGTTGGACCAAGCGTTGTTTCATTATGTTGTGTATAGGATTGCTCTGAGTTGGAGCTGACTTGATGGCACCTAACAATTACAACAATCATCAAAGAAGGAAATCTTGTGGCACAAGAGTTATATGCTTATATGTTAACTTAAAGGGTATCGTTCCAAATATACTATTGGAGAAAGGACTTAGAAATGTGTTCTTCTAGAGATTACAGCCTAGAACTCCCTATGAGGCAGCTCCATGCTTTCCTATAGGGTCCCTGTGAGTTGGAATTGACTCAACAGCACACAGCAGTCACCAAAGCAAGTTTGCTTTCCCTCTGTAGCTCTGAAAACCATCCATTTGCTTTTGATTACTTCTCTTTCTACCTCAAGTTTGGTTATTCCCCAAATACAAAAGTGATTTTTTTTTTTTTATAATATCATTTGTATTATGTCTAAATACCTAAAGGAAGATGTCAAGATCTCTACAACTGAAACCTGTAAAACATGTTTGAGAGAAACTAAAGAAAATCTACAGAAATCAAGGGATATATTATTTTCAGAATTAGAATACTGAATAGAATAAAAATAAGTTTTTCCAAAATTAATCTATTGATTTAAGCAGTTCCAGTAAATATTTAAGCATTTCATTTTTTTCCAAACAACTTAATTTTGTAATCTTTTTGGAAATGCAAAAGCTCCAGAATGTCCAAGGCAATTTCTAGAAAAACTCTGGATAACTTGAGATGCAACATACATGACCAATTGTTCTTGTTGTTAGGTGACATCAAGTCAGTACCGACTCATAGTGACCTTATGCACTGCATGACCAATAGTCAAGGTATATTAGTTTAAACATCATGGTATTAGCACCAAGGATAGACCAAAAAAAAAAAAAACAAAAGGCATAGTTCAGAAACAGGCTATCACATATATGACCATCTTATTTATGACAAAAATGTCACTACAAAGCAGTGGGAAAGTGACTTTTCAATTAGCATTACTGAATCAATTGCTGTACTGAATCAATTGTTGTACTGAATCAATTGTTGTAGACATCCAAGTATCAGTTTATTTTAGAATCAGTGTAAGTAATTCAGTCTGAGTCCTAGTGCGGCACTTCAAGATAAATACTGGACTTCCAACCACAAGTTCAGCAGTTCAAACCTACCGATCAATCTCGGGAATCTTATACATGGTCACTATAAGTTGCAACCAACTTGATGGCACACAACAACAAGAATTAGTCTGAGAAAGGTTGTATATGATCTGACATTAAAAAAAAAAAAATTGAGATGGAAAAGACTCACTAACTGTTTTATTTTGAGAATCTGAATCAAGGAGCCCTGTTGGTGCAAATGGTGAAAGGCTCAGCTGCTAACTAAAAGGATGGGAGTTAAAAACCACTCAGTGGCTCCCAGGGAGAAAGACTTAGCTCTCTGCTCCTGTAGAGATTAGTCAGGAAAACCTTATGGGGCAGTCTACTCTGCCATATGTTGTTACTGTGAGTTGAAAACAACTTGATGGCCCCTAACAACAACAAGGAGAAGACAGAGGCCAAAGAAATTGGGGAAAAGAGTTGCTTGCCTGAGGCAAGGTTTCAGATATTTGAATAAACTCCTGATGCTATGGAACAAAAGGTCAGTTTGAACCCCAAGGTCAGCAGTTCAAACCTACTAGCTGCTCCTTGGAAACCCTACACAGCAGCGCTATGAGTCAGAACCAACTTGAAGGTACACAGCAACAACAATATACCAACTGAAGTCTCTACTCTTCTTGCAGGTCCACAAGCATTTTAAAGAACACATGCTTATTTTTATGTGTTCTTTAATATGCTTATGCCTAACTCTGTGAGAAATAAATTTGGTTGTTACTATGAAATTACTATGTGTACAGAGATATCAAAGACAGACTGTTAAAATCAAAATTTTTTATTGCCTTCAAAATGTCCTGTTTAGTCCTCTATCTCACATGTTTGACAATCCTTGACATTTTGTTTGTTCATTTTACAACACGGAGAAGAATACATGTGCTGCTCAGAATGTTACAGACCTTTAGGGATCAACAAGAAAGGTAATTTAATGCTAATGTGAGACTCTAAGAATAAAAATAGTAAAAACCCCTGTGTGAGTGCTTGCATCCATTTTCTGCCTCAGGGCACATCAGGTGAAGCAAATCATTCCTCTGCATTCTCAGAGTCTCCATGAGTAGTTGAGAGAACAAAGAACATCATTTAGCCTTATGATGGTACTTCTAAGTCTGTGAAAAGCACTGGAATTATGTCATTTTACAAACATAGCAAAATATGATGACAGGAAGATGACATAAGAGGACTTCTATACCCTTGGCACCTCATTGTAAGCTTCTATTAACTCAAATATAATATACCCCCCTGGTCTGCTTTTCAAGAAGTACAGAAATGTTAGTGGCAATGCTGAAGACAAGTGTATGCCATCATTCAAATGTAAACAGTTAAGATGTTAGAATTTATCTTTTTAATACTAAATGCAACAACAAATAGTTTGAAAAGCACAAGGGCAGTTTGTTTTTGTTAATGTTAGTCATAAATACATCCTTTATGTGTCATTGCTGTAGTTTCATCTGCGGCAGGGAAAATATCTGTTGATAGATATGGTGGCTTATTTTTTAATTTCTAAGTGACTTCCAAATGTAGTGACCTACTCTATCTGAAAAAAAAAAAGAGGTGTTAACGTTCCATCTCTTCTAAATATCATTTTCACACACTCATCAATGCAAACCAACTTGAATTTTTTATGGAAGAAAAACTACCTTCTTTATGAACTTGGTAATTTATAGAACCATGCAGTGCTCTTAGGTTATCTAGTCTTATATTTGATATTTGGAAAGAAGTATAGTTGGAGGGAAAGAGTTTACAAGTGCAAAGTACTGGTTACAATTATTATCTAAGTGATCCTTGATAGATGATTTGTTTGTTTTTGTTTGTTAAGTGCCATCCAGTCTGTTCCTACTCATGTTATTGTTGTTGGTATGTGCCATGGAGTTGGTTATGACTCATAGTGACCCTGTACAGGGTTACCGAGGCTGTAAACCTTTACGGGAGCAGAAAGCCTCATCTTTCTGCCGTGGAACAGCTGGTAGTTTTGAACTGCTGACCTTGAGGTTAGCAGCCCGATTTGTAACCACTACACTACCAGAGTAGGAACCATTTATAGAGCTTCCAAATATTGGCTGTTGGATTACAACCACTGACCTTGTAGTTAGCATCCAGTACTTATCCCTACAGTGCTATACCATAAACATCTCTAAATTCATTTGCACCATCTCTATGCTATAGTCTCAGTATACAATCCTGAATGTATAAAGAATTCTTTCAAATAAGTAAGAGAGATCTAAAGTTGTAATTTAAAAAAGGGGAAAAAAGCAAAGGATATGAATTGACAAGTTATACAGAAGTAAATCTAAAATGGTAATAGATATATTTGAAAATATATTTAATATACTAAATAGCCAGGGAAACCAAAAATAAATAACAAGATATTGCTTCTCACTATAAGGTTAACAAATAATTTAGAAGCAATCAACTCTATTGTTTTAAGTGCTTTTAAGTTGATTCCAACTCATAGTGGCCCTAGATAGGGTTTCCAAGGAACAGCTAATAGGTTTAAGCCACTGACTTTTTGGTTAGCAGTCCACTGCTAATCCTACAGAGTCACACCAGGACACCAGTTAACTCTCTATGGTGGTCAAAATGTGCGGCAATATGGAGCTCTGTACATTTCAAGTTTCCATGGTCCCAAAGTACAACTTGGCTATCTCTAGTGAAAGTGAGAGTGAAAACGCTTTGGATGGCCACAGTTTTAGCTCTAGGTATATGTTGCTGTTTTTGTTAATTGCTGCCTGTTGCAGACCATGTGTAGACTATACAGGCCACAAGCTCTGGGGAAAAAATTCTGGCCACTGGCAGTCATGGCAAATTGTTTTTCATCTTAGTGTTCAGTTATGTTTTTTATTTAATTCCAAACATAAGCCCTTAATGTCCACAGATAAATGTAGTATTTTCCTAAAGCCGAAGACTGTAAAGGTTTCAAAGGTCAAGCCTTTTTCCAAAGGATTAACTGAAAATAGTTTAGCTACTTCACAGTTCTTTGTTCTACAGACAAAAAAGCCATCTTCCATAAATCTGTCCCAGGTGTTAGCTTTTCAGCCAAGTTCCTGAAAACCTGGCTCAGGAAGCCGAAAAAGCGGGAATCCACCAAAGCCTTTTGTCCTTACCTCTCACCTTCCTCCAACTGAGCTCAGGGGCTATAGATATGTTAATTGAGCCTGAGAAACCAAGTTGCGGGCCTGGGATTCGAACCAGCGATGTACGATGTAAAGTTACCTGAATGTCTGGAAAATTACTGATGCTAGCTGTATCCTGTTTTAGTCCCTCCCAGCTTGGTGTGAAGCTCCTCCCCTAAATAAAACCGAGACGCAGGCCGTCCCAGTTGTGCATTACGGGTTGGAGGGCATGCAGTAAAGATTGCAGGGCAGTGAGTTGCTGCCTGCAGAGGCCACGATGCCTGTAGTCCCAAGTCTGCCCACCAGTGATGCATCCACCCTTGTTTCAGGGTGCCTCATTGTTCCCCTCCTTCTGTCTGTGTATTCTTTTGCTATCCCTATTGCCGCTGGATCTCCCCTCCTGGTGAACCAATCACTCGTGAACAAAACAACTATTTCGAGGCCAGTCCCCAACAGCTGCCCTGCCACCCTCGACTTATGGGGGCCCCAGTCATAATGGAATCTGACTATTGTGATTTTTGGGGTGGGCTGGGTTTTTTTTTTAGAAGTAGACTGACAATCTTTCTATCGCATTAAGACCTGAAAACTCAACTTAAACCTTGCTGTTGTTGTTAGGTGCCATGGAGTCAGTGCCGACTCATAGTGATCCCATGCACAGCAGAATGAAACACTGCCCAGTCCTGGGCCAACCTCATAATTGTTGCCAAGATTGAGCCCATTGATGCTGCCACTTGGTCAATCCATCTCCCTGGGGGTCTCCTTCTTTTTCTCTGAACCTCCACCTTACCAAACTATGATAACCTTCTCCAGTGACTGGTTCCTCCAGACAATATGTTTGAAGTATGAGAAACGAAGTTTGGCCATCCTGGTCTCCAAGGAGCACTCTGACTGCACTTCTTCCAACATAAATCTGTTGGTTTTTTTGGCAGCCCATGGCACTTTCAATATTCTCCTCCAACACCATTACTCAAAAGCATCAATTCTTCTATGGTCTTCCTTATTCACTGTCCAATTTTTGCATGCATATGAACTTAAACCTACCCAGCCTCAAAACAACACACAGCCATCACTGAAAGATAGGTAGTGGCATGCTTGTGAAGTTTTGGTCAAGAATTGAACCTAGTTCTTACCCATGCTGTTGTTAAGTTCCGTTGAGTCACTTCCAACTCATAACAACCCTGTATAGAGTTTCCAAGGAATGGCTGGTGAGTGTGAATCATCCACCTTATGGTTCAAACCGTCCTTTGGTTTAGTGCTTATCCTACGGCACAACACCAGCTCTAGTCCTACTAGAGTGTAAGAATTCTACCACTGAAGCACTATTATCCTCTTACACAAATTGTTAAATATTGGTATGTTCATTGGAGCATAAACAAACAAACAATGTGTCTATCTACAGCATTGAATTAGCCCACATGAGGATTCATATGTATCAACATGGATAAACTCAAAAGTAAATTAGAATGTAACATTACTTATGAGAAGATACATTATATATATATATATATATACTTGTGAAGTCCTTGTGTAGTACTGTAGTATAAGCACTGGACTGCTAACTTCAAGGTCAGCCGTTCAAACTCACCAACCAACCACTTCTTGGAAACCCAATACAGAGTCACTATGAGTCAGAACCAACTCAACAGCACTTAATAATAACAACAGAGTATAATTGTATAATAAAACTGAAAAACCAAATATATGGTCTGAAATGAAACCAAAATCACATTTGTGCTACAAAGAAAGAAAGTGAAGAATGCAATTGGGAATGAGTCATTATTAAAAAGGTATTACATTAAAAAGAAGAAGAAGGAGGAGGAGG
>NW_006408533.1:28088219-28089328 GCF_000296735.1 Chrysochloris asiatica | reverse complement strand
GTAGGACGGAGTACAAAACTCCCTCAGGGCTTCCTAGGCTACAAATCATTATGAAAGCCAACATCCATCCATCTTCTTTCTTCTGTAGAATGACTGGTGATTTCAAATTATCAGCCCACCTTTGTGTGAACAGCCAAGAGCTTAACCATGGAGCCACCAGAATTCTTGAAATGTTTTATGGAATATTAATAACAGTTAGTTTTTACTGAGTGGTAAGCACGTTTCTGTACTTAACCTTTAATTTTAAAATATCATTAAATGGTGGAGGAATTGGATAATGAAATAGAAATAATAGAAACAATAACCTTTGAGTATTTTAAATCATTTTCCCCAAGATAATTATATGCTTCCAGAAATCAACGGAGTCAGAATTTTAAATATAATTGATTATTGTTTATATCTTCCATCCTGATGCAGAATTCTCTTTTGAATACAGAAAGAAGCAAAATTTAAAACGTTGTCATCATAGATTATTAAATTTTGGGGAAAATAAACATAGAATGCTTATTTCATTACAAGGACTTCCCTGATGTAAGATGGTCTACAATTAGGAAGCTCAGGGCTAGACACCATCTATGCACATTACACAAAGCCTTTCATCATTAACATTAAAAAGAAGATTCTTAGAAGTCTTTTCATCAAATTCACCCAAGGACTTCTCAAATAGCCCATGGCCTCAATAATCTAGAGAAGGAGTTTTTTCAAAAGTAGTTGGCAAACATAAATGGGAAGAAATTCACACTTAAAGAACTCCCAAGACATCTGTCAGTACCTGCTCTTGACTGGGAAAAGTGATCCCAGTAATAAATGCAACTTAGAATGTTAACTTACCCACATTGCTAGAGGATTGATCAATAAGAGGAATAAATTAGAAAATGGTGAAGAAATATTTATTATCTTCCTTTCTTTTATACTAATATAGTCCACACATCATTGGAATGTAGGCATCTAGAACAATTGTTTATTTCAAATACCTTCTTTAGACAGCATAACAGATGACTATACACATAGACCTCACCAGATGGAACACATAGAAATCAAATTGATTACATCTGTGGAAAGAGAAGATGAAAAAACTCCATATCATCAGTGAAAACAAGGCCAGGGGC
>NW_006408533.1:28083118-28085039 GCF_000296735.1 Chrysochloris asiatica | reverse complement strand
ATCTCAAGGTCAGTTTGAACCACAAGGTCAGTGTTTCAAATTCACCAGCCACTCCTCAGAAACCCTCTACAGGGTCGCTATGATGAGTACTGACCAACTTGCTGGTACCCAACCACAAAAATGGAGCCTCGTGTGGCGCTGTGGGCTAATGCATCAGACTGCAAAGTCATTTGAACTGCAAGGTTGGTGGTTCAAACTCACCAACTGCTCCTTGGGAACCCTATACAGGGTTTCTATTTGTCGGAATTGACTGGATGGCACTTCACAACAACAACAAACAACAAGAATGTTTGACCACATGTACACACACACACAAATGCCCATACACATTACTATGATACATGGAATTACATTAGAGATTATACTGCTCTTGTTCTATTTCTCACATATTTTTTCTGTTTTCAAGAAATTCAAATTAGGAAGCATCTCATCCTCCCTTTTTAAATAAATGCTTTTCAAAAATTGCAGTAAACATGTTTTCACTTTTTACAATTCAAATTGATACTTTATATGCATTATTTTGTATTGATCTCTAATCTTGATGTGTGATTTATCCTTTTGTCAGTCTAGTACTGAAACTACTGATGGGGTTTAATAAATACTGTGCAATTGAAGTCTTAGACAAAGAAAACAGGTAACTTATTTAATCAATCATTGTAGCAAGAAAAAATGGTCAAAGGTTAATGAAATCTCTTTCCTCTTCTAAAACACAATAATGTTATATGCATTTTGTACATGTCATTGGCTTAAATGCATTTTTGTTACTATAGAGAAGGGAGTCTAATGATTAATTGATGCTAAGACCTAGGAAAATGACAAAGTCATGAGATAGGTACTATGAACAAAGAAAGCCCTTTAAGTTATATAATGTCATTTAATTAGCAAATCAAATTTGTAAAATTGCTTCTTGTTGTTGTTATGTGCCGTGGAATCAGTTCTGATGGTTAGGGAGGTTTTGTTGTTTTATTAATTCTAGTTTTAAAATAAATAAATAGAGTGAGATATAGGAAACCTAAGCGCTGTATATGTGATTAATTCAACAGTTTTAAACTCTTGGGTTTTCTGTGCTGTAGTCTTCCTTTTTGATTCTTGTCACCAAACTCACAAGGAATGGGTAGTGATCCTCTCTCTATGATTAAGACTGAGTCTCTACAGGAGTTTCAGAGCAAGGTGCTCATGCCCTAAAAATAAGTAAGCTTGAGGAATACCTCTGTATCATTCCAAAGGTTTAGAAGAGATTCACAGAGGAGAGATTTTGCTGGCTAGGGTATGGCCCTTGCAGTGGGCAAAGTCATGATCCTGAGGCTTTATGATTACTCTTCACTCCCATCATAAGGACCCTAGCTTATGATACCTTCTCCAAGAGTCAGAACTGAGAATGGTTACATTTGCTTATATGTCTGACACATATTCCAGGTTATAACCAGAGCTGACATTTCTTGACTTTCTGGTCTATCAGTACCTATCTCATAATTATAAACTTCACAAGTACTTTTCATATTCATGTATTGTCATATTTATTTAAAATACAAAACCCAGAATGCTTCTAGGTCCACTGAACTTATTCTTCCCTATTTTACAAGAGTTCTCTTCATTTCCATTCTCTATGAAAGTCTGTTGTTCAGGCTTTATCATCTCTGCTGGGCTAATTTAGAGAACACACTCACAACATTCACCAATGACAATATTTGTTGGTATATTATTTGGTCATTTGGTGCTGTTGTGTGCGTGTGTGACTTATAATGTCAGAAGACTTGAGTTAGCCTTCAGTTCTCATCCATACTAGTGAGCTACATGGACATTGACAAGACACTAAGTTCTACGGCACTAGAATGTTCATTGTTGTCATTGTTATTGCCTGTCATTACTGTTTCAATATAAAATGAGGGTTGTTGTTGTTGTTGTTAAGTGCCGTCGAGTC
>NW_006408533.1:28081188-28082058 GCF_000296735.1 Chrysochloris asiatica | reverse complement strand
TTTCTACTCCCGTAAAGATTTACATCCTCGGAAACCCTGTACAGGGTCGCTATGGGTCGGAACCAACTCGACGGCACTTAACAACAACAACAACATAGTAACTAGGTGTTAAATAAAATTTTATAATAGCTATATTTAGTTGGTGTTTCAGCACTAAGACAGATAAAGTACTAGATATGCCTGAAAAGTTTTATTACTTCAGAAATGAAGGAGCTGCTCAGGAATGGTGGGGACACATCAACACACTGAGGCCACATTGAAGATTCTCCACCAATCTGGGACAATTTGAGCATCAAGACAAATAATGATAGTAATAAATAAAACAAGAATCCCTGAAACCATGGGATACAAACAAAATGCTAAATAAATGGGAAGAAGGAAAATCTCTTTTTGATAAATAAGGAATAAATAAGTTGTAAAAACATAACTAGTTCTCAAAATGAATGGATTACAATTTGATGAGAAATAGGATGTTAATACTTTCTCAAGGCAAGCCTACACACACAAGTTAATTCATTTCAAGGGGAAATGCCAATTTGATACTGCAGATTTCTGTTGGACACCATCTTAATCAAATGGCTAAAATTGGCATCACCAAAAATGTTACCAGCTGTCGTAATGTGCCTCCTGATAAGATGAATTGATAAGGTTGAAATGCCACTTCTGAGAATGAATGCAAGGGTGAGGCTGTAACTGTTGATCATCAGCTTTAAGTTGGTTAAGCAGGTAAATAAGAGAACCTAAGGGATTATCCTCATTTTACTGATAAAGACTCAGATTCAACAAGTCCAGTAAACAGTTCATGTTCATCAACCAGTGATCTCTACTAATGAAAACAGTTACAGATTTCAGCAGTTGTTTGTTGTTGTT
>NW_006408533.1:28078974-28080978 GCF_000296735.1 Chrysochloris asiatica | reverse complement strand
ATCTTTCTCCCGCGGAGCGGCTGGTAGTTTCGAACCGCTGACCTTAAGGTTCGCAGCCCGAGCATGATATTAGAGAATGGAAATTAAAGACATTTCCAATTTAAACAAATGGACAATTTTTTATTCTCATGTTTGTACCGCTCTTATTTTTGTTAGTTTGCAGTAAGAGCATTAGACAGAAAGCCTATGACGTAGGTTATAGCCTCTGACACAGTTATAGGGAATAATTCTATGTTAGTAAATCCAGTCTTTGTGACAATGCAAACACATGCAGCTCATCATCAATTTTCAAATTTTTGTCTATCACCTCAAAACATATAAAAAGAGTTAATCAGCCAATACAGACATGTCTATGAAAAATGAATCCCTATTTCAAACACCTCACTACTCAAATGCATATAAGAAATTAATCTTTAGTGTTTCCAAATCTCTGTTACAACTTCACTTCTATGAGGAGGCATTTATGAATAATTACTTCACATACAGAATTCTTGGTATGTTCATATCAAGTCCCTCAATTAAAAATGGAAAAGCAGAAGGTTGCTAAAGCTTTCGTTTTCTCAAAAGTGGAAAAAAAAAAAACCCACCATAAAATACAAACGACACACAAAACACAATGTGAAAGTAGAGATTCATGAAATGCAGCCCAACCTCAAAGAGCTCTATGTATAATAAAAGAAAATCTAACAATTCAGTTTAATAGCAACATCCTAATTATTCTCCCTATAAAAATACTCTGGCTACTATCTTCTACAAGGAGCTCTGGTACCGTAATGGTTTACGAATCGGGCTGTGAACCTCAGGGTCAGCAGTACAAAACTAGCAGCTGTTCCATGGGAGAAAGATGAGGTTTTCTGCTCCCGTAAATAATTACAGCCTCAGAAACCCTGTACAGGGTCGCCATGAGTTGGGACCAACTCCACGGCACATAACAACAACAACAATCAGTGGCTATTAGGTGGTTCTGATTTGCATTTGACTAATGGCCACCACTTGTCTGTCATTTTGTCTAACTATGGCAAAGCCATGGCACCAGTATTTTAAGCACAAGCAGGGTCACCCATATTTTCTGCATACTCAAAGTAGAGATAACTTTAATACTATGGATGGAACAAAGATCCCAGGACCTTCATTTGATGATATGGCCCATCTCAATCTGAGAAGAAACAGCCACAAACACACGTTAATGATAAGAATGTGGAATGTGGCTCTAATTCAGGGCATACACAGACAACCAAACATTTTGAAAAATTACAAAAACAAAAGTAGACAAAATAAATGATTATGTCATACTAAAAATTAAAAACATGTGCATCAAAAGATTTCACCAAAAGAGTAAATAGGGAACCCACAAAATGGGAAAAAATGTTTTGCAACAACACATCAGGGGACAAATTTCTAAAATATAGAGGAAACTACAAAACCTCTAAAAGAAAAAGACAAATAAGCCAACTAAAATATGGGCACAGGACATGAACAGACACTTCACCAAGGAGGAGATCCAGGCTGCCAACAAACATATGAACAAATGTTCATGATCATTACTTATTTGTTGTTATTGTTACGTGCCATTGAGTCAGCACCAACTCATAGTGATCCTATGTACAGCAGACTTAAAAACTGCCCAATCCTGGGCCAACCTCACTACTCTAGCCACACTTGAGTCCATTGATGCTGCAACCTGGCCAATCCATCTCGTTGGGGGTCTTCCTCTTTTCCTCAGACACTCCATTACCAAACATGATATCTTTCTTCAGTGACTGGTCCCTCCTGACAATACATCTGAAGTATGAGAGATGAAGTTTGGCCATCCTGGCCTCCAAGGAGAACTCCGACTGCACTTCTTCCAAAACAGATCTATTGGTTCTTTAGGTAGCCCATGGCGATTTCAATATTCTCCTCCAGCACCATAACTCAAAAGCATCAATTCTTCTATGGTCTTCCTTATTCACTGTCCAGCTTTCACATGCATATAAGGTTATTGAAAATACCATGGCTTGGGTC
>NW_006408533.1:28068323-28078769 GCF_000296735.1 Chrysochloris asiatica | reverse complement strand
CAGTGGTGAGGATTTTTTTTTTTTTTACATTTAGATGTAATCAGTACCGAAGACTGTGCTCTTTGAACTTCATCAGTAAATGTTTTAAGTCCTCTTCACTTTCAGCAAGCAAGGTTGTATTATCTGCATACTGGAAGTTGTTAATGAATTTTCCTCCAATCCTGATGCCATGTTTTTCTTCTTATAACCCAGCTTCTCAGATGATTTGTTCAGCATACAAGTTGAATAAGTATGGTGAAAGAATACAACTCTGTCGCACACCTTTCTTAATTTTAAAACATTCAGTGTTCCCATGTTCTGTTCGAACAACTGCCTCTTGGTCCAGGTACAGATTCCTCATGAGCACACAAGTGTTCCTGAATACTCATACTTTGCAATGTTGTCCCTAGCTTCTCTTGATCCACACAATTGACAGCACAGGTAAAAATCTTTCTGATATTCTCTGCTTTCCACCAGGATATAGGCCTATGGGGTGTACCCTTTAGTTGTTTGATGATGCATGGAGGGGACTGAAGCAATGAAGCAAAAGACAATAGGATGAATGTAAAACTGATGTTCTCCCATGTAAACCCACATAATTCTTAAGAAAAACTTAAGAACAAAAAATAATGTGGACTGTACAATGAATCTAGGAAAACTGGAAATCATGAAAAACATACTGTAACACATGAAGACATTAGTGAACTGAAATGGAGTAGTGTCAGATATTTGAATTGGACAAGCATGTGGTTTACTATGTCAGGAATGACAAATGGAAGAGGAATAGTATTTCATTCATCGTCAAAAAGGGCATTTCAACATCTATCTTGAAGTACAATGCTGTACGAGATAGGATAATCTCCATATGCCTACAAGGAAGATAAATTAATAGCATTATAATTCAAATTTATGCACCAACCACTAAAACCAGTAATGATAAAATTGAAGAATTTTATAAGTTGGAATTAACTTGATGGCACTTAACAACAACCAACTTCTTCAGTCTGAAATTGATAAAACATGCAATCAAAATGTATTCCTAATTACTGGTGATTCAGATGAGAAAGTTAGAATCAAAGAAAAAGGATCAGTAGTTGGAAAATATTGTCCTGATTATAGAAATGTTGCTGGAAATAGCATAACAGAATTTTTCAAGACCAATGATTTATTCATTGCCAGTACTTTTTTTCTTCAATAGCATAATGGCAGCTATACACATGGACTTTACTCAATGGAATACACAGGAAACATATTGACAACATCTGCAAGAATAGATGATGGAGAAGCTCAGTATCAAGGCCAGGAGTCAACTGTGAAACTTTGGAACTGTGGCAGTAGCTGAATAAATTTAAAACAAATCCAAAATATGACCTTAAATATAACCCATCTGAATTTAGATATTATTTCAAGAACAGATTTGATACCTTAGACACTAATGATCAAAGACCAGGAGAGTTGTGTGATGATATTAAGAATATCATATATGAAGAAAGTAAAAAGTTAACTTTAAAATGGAGAAAAAAAAAAGAAAAATCAAAATAGATGTCAGAAGAGATTCCAAAACTTGCTCTTGAGTGTAGAGATGCTAAAGAAACTGGAAGAAATAATGAAGTAAAAGAGCTAAACTGAAAAATGTAAAGGTTAATTCTAGAAGACAGTGTAAAGTATAATGAAATGTACAAAGACCTGGAATTAGAAAACCGAAAGGGTAGAACACACCCAGCATTTCTCAACCTGTAAGAACTGAAGAAAAAAATCAACTCTTAGGTTGCAATATTGCAGGATTCTAAAGATTAATGCTGAATGACACAGGAAGCATCAAAAGAAGATGGAAGGACTCCAGAGAGTCACTGTACCAAACAGAATTAATTGATGTTCAGGCAATTCAGAAGTTACCATATGATCAAGAACAGATAGTATTGAAAGAAGAAATCCTAGTTATACTGAAGGCATTGATAAAAACAAGGCTCCAGGAATTGATACAATATAAAATGAAATATTTCAATAAACTGATAGAACACCATAACCACTCACTGGAATGTTAAGAAATTTGGAAGACAGTTACCTGACCAACTCATTGGAAGAGGTCCACATTCATGCTCACTCCAAAGAAAGGTGGACAAAGAGAATACACAAATCATTGATCAATATCATTAATATCTCTTACAAGTGAAAGTTTGCTAAATATAACTCCAAGTAATGCAGCATTATTTCAACAGCAACTCAGGGAGTTGCCAGAAATTCAAGTTGGATTCAGAATAGGATGTGGAACTGGGGCTATCATTGCTGATATCTGATGGATGTTGGCTGAAAACACAGAATATAAGTTGTTTATTTGTGCTACTGAATATGCAAAGGTGTTCAACTCTGTAAATTATAACAAACTATGGATAACAATGTGAAGAAAGAATATTCTGGAACACTCAATTGTGCTCATGAGGAACCTATGCATAGACCAAGAAACAGTCAGACAAACAGAACCAGCAGATACTGAATAGTTTAAAGCCAGGATGGGTGTGTCACAGGGATGTATCCTTTCATTGTACTGATTCAGTTTGTATGCTGAGCAACAAATCTTACAAACTGGATTATATGAAGAGGAACATGGCCTCCAGATTGCAGGGAGACTCATTAACAACCTGCAATATGTAGATAATGCAACCAGGTTTGCTGGAAACGAAGAAGACTTAAAATACTTACCGATGAAAATCAAAGATTATAGCCTTCAGTATAGGTTGCACCTCAGTGTAAAGAAAACAAAAATCCTCACCACTTAACCATAAATAAAATCATAATAATTGGAGTAAAGATCGAAGTTGTCAAAGATTTCATTTTGCTTGGGTCCACAATCAAAGCTCTTGGAAGCAGCAGGCAAGTGATCAAATGATTGCATTAGGCAAATCTGCTGCCAAAGACCTCTCTTTAAAGAACAAATATGTCACTTTGAGGACTAAGGTGAGCCTGATTCAAGTACTGCTGTTTTAAATTAGTCATATGCATGTGAAAGTTGGAAAATGAAAATAAGACCAGGGAAGAATCAATCTGCCAGTGAAGGGGTACCTATGTTGTTGTTAAGTGCCATAGAGTAGGTTCCAATCCATAGCAGCCTTGTATAGGACCTACGTGGCACAAGCAATTTTTACTCAATTACTGTGGAACCTGGACTCCTGATGTGACGCTAGGATAAGGACTGGACCACAAGTTCCATCTGAACTGCAATGTCAGTGGTTCAAACCCACCGGCCACTCTTTTCAAACCCTATATAGAGTCAGTATAAATCAGGATTGACTCGATTGCACCTAACAACAACAACAGTGAAACCCTGCTGGTGCAACCATTAAGTGCTCAACACAGTTTGAACTCACAGAATGATTCCATGGAGGAAAGGCATGGGTATCTGCTTCTGTTAAAATGACCTTCAAGAAAATCATTTGGAGCTGCTCTACTCTGTTATGTTGTTGTTGTTAAAAGTGTCGTTGAGTTGGTTAGGACCCATAGCAACCCTGTACAGGGTTTCTGAGGAACATCCAATGAGCTTGGTCCACCAACCTTGAGGTTCAAACTGGCCTTGCAGTCCAGGGTATTAACCTACAGCACCACACCAGGATGCCTTTATATATTCCTCCAAAAAAGGATATACAAAGAGTGAACAGCAAAGGAAAAACTGCTCATCAGTAGTCAGGAACAACAACAAACTTTAGCTATCAAGTTGATTTCAATTCACAGTGACCTTATGCACAACAGAACAAAACACTGCCTGACCCTGTGCTATCCTCACACATATTGTTAAGCTAGAGCCCACTGCAACTGCCATTGTACCAATCCGTCTTGTTGGGGGTCTTCCTCTTTTTTGCTGACCCTTCGCTTTACTTAGCATGATATCATTTTTCAGGTACTGGCCCCTCCTGAAAATATGTCCAAAATATGAGAGACAAAGTCTCACCATCCTAGCTTCCAAGGAGCATTCTAGTTGTACTTCTTCCAACACAGATTTGTTTGTTCTATTAGCAGGGCATGTTACTATTAATATTCTTCTCCAACACCATAACTCAAATGCATCAATTCTTCTATGGTCTTCCTTAATCATCACCCAACTTTCACAATGCATATGAGATGATTGAAACCTATCATGACTTGGGTCAGGCACACTTTAGTTCTCAAACTGACTGTGCTAGATCCCTGTTAAATATTTAATAAATAGTTATTTGGATCTGGAGACAGAAATGAACACTGTGAGTGGCCTTACCAGTCACTGTGTTCTGAGCTGGTGCACCTGTCTCTGTTGTGAGTGTTGGCTGATAATGCTCACAGCTGCACCTTCTCTAGAGAATTGTTCTCATCCAGATGGGACTTGCCTTGCTTGGGAAATTAGACTCCCTCTCCCCATATCTGGATATGAAATGACTTAACTGATATGAGAATACAAACTGTCAGTTCCTTTACTTGGGGCTTTTCTTTTGAGTGGTACATTCTGTGACCTCGTGCTCTCATGAGGATCAAGCTGCAGCTAAACTCCAGCTGAGACACCTCCTAGCTGTGCTTTGTTTCCTTATACTCCCCTCAACAGTTTTTCTTCCCAAGAACACTCCCTTAAAAAATCAGGTACAGAGGACTTCCAGCCACACAGCAGATCAGGCAGACACACTACACAGACCCTGTACTAACTACAAAGACATCAGAGACCAAATGAACTACATACAGATGATAATCCTGTACACCAGAGCTGATCAGTTAAAGGGAGGGAGAATCGGCTTGAATACTGATTAGAAGCTGCATCAAAATAGTGAGAGCCGAGATAGAGGAGGGAATTGTCAGCTGGGTTGACATGGTGCGGACATCTTCAACTTGGGCAAACAAGTTGTGCTATCAAGACAGAGGCCTACCAACACAAACACACATCAGTGATTGGCAATGAGAAAAATGGGATCTTCCCTTGTTCCCCACATGCTCCTGATGACCAGAGTGTGGCCAGCCCAACCATTACCACCTAGTGGTCACAGACAACCGCCTCTCCTGTATAATATGAGGTCCCTATGCTCTGGTAGCGTAGTGGTTATGAATCGGGCTGCGAACCACAAGGTCAGCAGTTCGAAACTACCAGCAGTTCCGCGAGAGAAAGATGAGGCTTTCTGCTCCCATAAAGATTTACAGCCTCGGAAACCCTGTTCAGGGTCGCTATGGGTTGAAACCAACTTGACGGCACTTAACAACAATGCTATATGAGGTGGAGCCATAGGTTTGTGGATTGGGCGTTGGGTACACCACCCCCATCTCTGGACACTAGTGAACTCTACCTTACTAGACCAGCAGAATGTGCAGTGTTGGGTTGCCAGCCAGCCCTTTCGTAACTAGCCAACCTATCTCCGGGGCCATAAGCATGTCCTTCCAAGAACAAGGACCTTAACCTCAGCCACCTTAACCTCCCTGAAGCAGCACAAACTACTGGGTGGAACTCTATCTAACACCAGACATCCCACCTCCTTCTCCCACCCATCCTTCCCTTGCCCCATGAAATTTTTAGCTAACAGAAGGAGCACACCCATACTGGGTGCCCTGAACCTCCACTCCCAATTTTCTCCTCTTTGAATCCTGCCTCTGCCCAGATTTCTTCTTTTTCTTCCTTCCCTTCTTTTTTAACCTTTCTTTCTCTGCTCTCGTTTAGTCTTTTTCTACCTTTTATTTTGTTTCTCTTTTATTGTCTACCCTCCTCATCTTCTTTGTTTTTATTCCTCTTGATTTTTTTTTCTTTATTATTGTAGCGTCTTTCTCCCCTACCCTAGTTTTGCTAAATAATTTTTCTTTTTTAGTATCTTCTCTTTTATTTTTTTCTCCCCTTGTTTTGATTTTCCTTTGCATTATAGTTACTAATTTTTTTCCTTCGTGCTGCTTTTTTTTCTTTATTACTATTTTTTATTTTATTTTATTTTTCATTGTCTTTTCTTTTTCTAGTTTTATGTGGTGGGGCCAGTAGTCATGCCAATATAGCCTAGTCACACCTGTGCCTCCTGTAGTCTGACCCACTGATGGAGAGCCACTGCCTGCTTCTGTCCACTGGTTCAACGATAGATATCAGCTAACATCAGCCAAACCAGTCCTGAACTGCCCTACATGAACAGAGAACTGTGCATCACTTCTATTTTCTACCACACCCACCAGGAGACAGGTGATGAGTGTATAAGAGCACACTAACACACAATCATCAATAGAATACAAGTACAACATCACCACAATGTCTCAGATACAAGAATTTCAGTTCCCGTGAAGAAGCAAGATAGAGTGATTCCAACAAGTGACCAAAATAAAGGGCCCAGAAATGTATGTTTCTGAAGAAGAAATGGTATTAAGACAGCCTGACTAAAGAATATAAAAGAATGCTATTTTCTTCCTGTCACTTTAGCTTCTCTATGTTCAAGGCAGGTTTCAGAGTCTCTTTTAACATCCATTTTTACCCTTATTTTCTTTTCTGTCTTTTTAATTACTTTGTTCTTTCCTCATGCATGATGTTCTTTATGTCATCCCATAATTCTTCTGCTATTTTGTCATTAGTGGCTAATGCATCAAATCTGCTCTGGAGAGTACCTCTAAATTCAGATGAGATGTATTCAAGTTAATATTAGGACTCTCATGGATTTGTTTTAATTTTCTTCAGGTTCAGCCTGAAATTGCAGATGAACAAATTGCATATGACGGTTAATTTTGCAGTTGATCCTGGTTTTGTTTTTGGCTGATGGTATTGTGCTTTTCTATCATCTCTTCCCAAAGATGAAGTCAGTTAGATTTTCGTGTATTCCCTCTGGTGAGGTCCACATGTATAGTCACTTCTTATGTTGTTGAAAAAAGGCATTTGCAATGAATAAGTAAATTGATCTTGTAAAATTCTGTCATGAAGTCTCCAGCATCATTTCTATCACCATGGTCATACTTTCCAACTACTAATACTTAATCTTTGATTCCAACACTCACATTCCAGTCACCAGTAATTATCAATGTATTTTGACTGCATGTTTGATCAAGTTTGATTAAGACTGAAGACTTTGGTAGAATTCTTCAGTGTCATCATTATTGACTTTAGTGGTTGGTGTGTACATTTGAATAATTCTTATCTTCAGTGTAGACATATGGATTTTATCCTATAACAGACAGCATTTTACTTTAAGATAGATCTTGAAATGCTTTTTTTTTTTTTACAATGAATGCCACCCATCCTTCTTCAATTTCTGTTCCCAGCTTAGTAAACCATATGATTGTCAGATTCAAAATGGCTAATACCAGTACATATTAGCTTACCAATATCTAGAATATCCATCTTTATGCATTCTTTTTAATTTTTGAAAACTTCCAATTTTCCTAGATTCATACTTTGTACAGTTTACTTTTGGATTACCAATGCATGTTTTCAGCTATGGCTCCTTATTTTGACTTGTGCCCTATCATCTAATAATAGTACTGAAACTTTGCTCCATCCACGTCATTAAGGTCAGCTCTAATTTGAAGAGGCAGTGCTTCCCCAGTCACATTTTGGGCACCTTCCAACTTGAAGAACTATGTTTAGCACTTAAGTTTTCAGTGACTAACCATTCAGAAGTGATCCATGTCTTCTCCCTAGTCTGTCTCTGTCTGGAAGCTCTGCTGAAACTTGTCCCCCATGGGTGACCCTGCTGATATTTAAAATACCAGCGCCATAGCTTCCAGCATCACAGCAACACACAAGTCACTACATTATGACAAACTAATCGATGTTGTTTTCATTACTAAGTGCTGTTGAGTCAATTATGACTCATAGTGACCTTGTATAGGGCTTCTGAGAAGTGGCTGGTGGGTTTGAACCGCTGACCTTGCAGTTAGCAATCCAATGTTTATGCTATAGCACCATACCAGGACTTCCACTGACAGATATCTATCTGTTGAAGACATACCGTTTGACTCTGCAAACCCTGTACTAGGTAAATTTCCTAGAGAAATAAGAACCATGAGATGAGCAGCTATATGCATGCCTATTCTGTCACAGCACTATTCTCAATAGCAAAATGATGGAAAAACCTAAATATCCATCAATGGAAGAATTGATAAACAAACTTGGTACATACACACAATGGAATACTACACAAAGTATATTCATATATTCACTCCTGTCACTCTACAGCTAAAGCATATTTCATGTGAGAAAGCATTTGATTTCTCAATGTATTTCTAAGTGCTGTATTATTTAAATGAGTGTCATACCTTCATTGGGGCATGATTTTGGAGATATATTGTCACGTTCTCCCAGGCCCTTCTTGCTCTCAGGAGGTCTAAATAATGAGTCCAACTGAGTCACTACTTCTCAGTCACACATGAACAATAAGCATTCACTTAGAAGCTCTTTGTTGCAAAGCAAAAATACACTTTAGAGAGAGAAGTGGGTCTGTCTTCCATGAGTGGAGAAGCTCCTGTGGGGTTGGGAAACATTGCTTATAAAGGTATGGGGTCTCCTTGTCCAAGAGTGGGTTAATACATATTGATTAGGATGAGTGCTATGTTGAATATGCATCATTTTTTTCATAAAGGAATGCAAGCTTCTTGGAAATGGAGTGCCTTCTGCAGTGTCACTTCTAGGTGCTATCTTCAGAGGTTGTATGCCTACAACCAGCTGCTTCTATTAGGGTTTCAGGTCATGTTGACCTTATCTCTGTCTCCAGGATATTCTTCTCAATATTATCATTCTTGTTGGACTAGAGATGTTCTCCCCCTTTTCTTGATCCCTTTCGAGTAGGAGAGGACTCAGGACAAAGGGGTGGATATGAAGCCATGGTAAGAGAGACCTAAGGCCCAGGGGTTCTAACCTGCCCCTGACATTATGGAGTCAATGACTTTATAGTTGGACATTCCTACACCTAGAATTCACATAAATAAGTCAATTATTTCTCATTGAAACTACACCACTCATTATTGATCATATTTGTTCTCTGGTTATAGTCCTGTAGATTAATCACATTATCATTTAGAGATAATTTGTGATATTTTTGCAAATGCATAGGCAGAAAGGCAGGAGTGAGGTGTTTCTCAGAATTGCAAGTCCTGCTAATGGATTGTTTCAACACTGAGATTAAAAAAAATGGGATTTTTGATATGATGTACTCTATTCATCATTTAAAGATTAAGTCCATTTAAAGGTGAACACATACATTATTGTATTAGTACTAGGATTATTTTAAGTAGACTACCAAGAAAAACAATGTCTAAGGCTCTGAGGTGGAGGTTCAGACCAGTTTAAAGCCTTTATGAATAATATGGAGAATAATTAAATCTGTTGAATGAAATTAGACTATTTTATGATTTTTTAAGCACCTGCTGAATCTGCCTAACTAGCATGAAGGAAAACTCTTGGCAAATATAAATATACATTTATAAGTAAATTTTCCACTTTACATGAAATTATATTTATAATTATAATTATGACAGGTAATGCTACTTAGAGTCTTTTGATGTTCTTAAGCATAGCATTAGCATTCCAATAAGCTAGCAATAGGGAAAGCTAATATTCCCAGGATCCTTCAACCTTTTATACCATGATTAGAACAGGATTCTTCAGAAATGTATCAGGCACTACCCTCAGATGACTGTTACCCATCAAGCAATCCTATTTCTTGTGCTATAATCATATGGGAGTTAATGAATGGGCTCTTATTGCTTAACTAGGACAAACCCTGATGAAATAATTTAGATAGTAATTACCAAATACAATTATGCATCAACTTAACCTTTGAATTTTGCTAATTTTTAAATTTTAGATAAATTAGAATCTGATTCCCTAGGAAATTCATATGCAATTATCCCAACAGTAACATACAAGAAGACAAGTGTTTAGGAACCCTGATATGATCAACTGACATCCTCCTACGTTAACATTCTTTAAACAAAGTGCTCCATTTTCCTTTCAAGAATTAATGCTGCAGGAAAAAAGCACAGGTTATTGGTCAAGAACAAAGAGTCTGAAACTAGATGGCCTGGGATCTAATTTGTGCACTGCCTCTCTTTAATAATGACAAATAATTTAACTTCTCTGTGCCATATTTCCTCATCTATAAAGTTGATTTTTTGTGCAGATTAGATAAATGAAGAGTATATAAATATGAAGATTATATTAAAAAATAAAGCATCTCAAAGACCAATTAACAATGATGCAGAAGTACATAGGAGGGGACTTCAAAGAGTTTATGGGAAAATTCCATTATCTTTAATACCATTTTTCCATGACCTTTGAAAATTTCTTTGTATTTTTTATCACATACTTTTTAGGGAATAATGTCTTTTATAAAAAGTCATGGGAAAATATCCTATATCAGTGAGCAATTGATTAAAGGAACTTTTTTTTTTTTTTTTCTTTCCTTCACTGGTTCAACAGTTATGGTGCTGACGGATAATGCACTGGACTGCAAGGTCGGTTTGAACCACAAGGTTAGCAGTTCAAACCCACCAGACACTCCT
>NW_006408533.1:28066301-28068038 GCF_000296735.1 Chrysochloris asiatica | reverse complement strand
GTTGGAACAAACTTGATGGCACTTAACAACAAACAACAACAACATGCTCTGCATTAATTTTATCTATTATTCAGTTTGTCTCTGCCTCACGGGGCCCCCACATATTATAGAGTAGAACTGCTCTATACAGTTTTCTTGGCTGTAATCTTTATGGAAAAGGATCACCAGGACTTTTTTTGTGTGGATCCACTGGGTAGGTTCAAATCACTATCCTTTCAGTTAGCAAGTGATGGCAAACAATGTCACTTTCATTAACCAGGCTCCATTCTGGGTCAGAGAAAAAGAGGAAGACCCTCAGCAAGATGGATTAGCAAACAGGCAGCATCAAAGGACTCAAGCATGGCACCAATTGTGAGGTTGACCCGGACCAGGCAATGTTTCATTCTGTTGTGCACAGGGTAGCTATGAGATGGTATCAACTCGATGGCACCTAATACCAACAACATGTTGAATATAAATATAAATTAAATACAAGTGAGAGAAGTGGATAAAATGGAGTAGGGTTCAGAAGAGGGGTAAAATTTGAGTTCAGTCAGAGAGCAGGTGGAAGTCATTAGACAGAATGTGCATGTTGAAAAAAATATCTGTGGTTTTTGCTTTTTTAGAATATTGTCCTCTTCCCTACCTCAATATGGTACAAAGGGAATGGACCAGTTCTGCCCCTATGGGCTAGGGTTTTCCTGGACATTCCGGCAACATAGCTAGGAATATTCAAGATCATGGATGACCATTTGGTTTACTGGGTCCCTAGTAGATGAGCAGAGAATCTCCTGCCCAACTGCAGGAAATATGTATTCATTAGAATCAAAGTGTGTGGCTTAACCTCGGGAGATTTACTTTTTACTATAATTTATTTTTAACCACAGAAAAATTCAGTGCAAGAAAACAAAGATACAGGTGATGGGTCAAGAATTTATGAGTATTCAGAGAAAATATAAGTGTTCATTATGAGTGAAGTATACAGTTAAATAGTGAGTTGAGACTCATGAAAGAGATGCTAGATTATTAATGACTTCTATGCAGAATTTCTACAGGGGAAAATAAGATTTCAGCAAATAGTTTTAGGGTTTCAAGTTAAATAAAATTTTAAGATCTAAGAACTACAGAAATGTATCAACCTTTTGGCAGTTGTTGTTGTTGTTGTTACATGCCATTGAGTTGGTACCAATTCATAGCAACCTTATGCACAGCAGAATGAAAGACTGCCCAATCCTGGGCCAACCTCACCACTGTTGCAATGCTGGAGTCCATCAATGCTGCCACCTGGCCAATCCATCTTGTTGGGAGTCTTCCTCTTTTTCTCTGATCCTCCACCTTACCATACATGATATCCTTCTCCAGCGACTGGTTCCTCCTGACAATATGTCTGAAATACGAAGGACGAAGTTTGGCCATCTTGGCATCTAAGGAGCACTATGTCTGCACTTCTTCCAACACAGATCTGTTGGTTCTATAGGCAGCCCATGGCACATACCTTACTCTTCAAGCTGACATCTTTGCTCTTCAACACATTAAAAAGGTCTTGTCCAGCAGATTTGCCTAATGAAATACATCTTTTGATTTCCTGACTGCTGCTTCCATGAGTGTTGATAGTTGATCCAAGAAGAATGAAGTCCTTGACAACTTCAATCTTTTCTCCGTTCATAAGAATGTTGTTTATTGGTCTACTGGTGAGGACTTTGTTTTCTTTATATTGAGATGTAATCCATACTGAAGGCTGTGCTCTTTGATCTTCAT
>NW_006408533.1:28064399-28065874 GCF_000296735.1 Chrysochloris asiatica | reverse complement strand
CATGGGATATCAAAGAGATTGTCTGATGATTTCCGCATTCCATTGAGTCACCTCTCTTTGGAATGTGCACAAATATGGATCTCTTCCAATCAGTCGCCCAGATAGTGGTCTTCCAAATTTCTTCGCATAGATGAGTGAGTGCCTCCTGTGCCGCCTCACTTTCTTGAAAGATTTCAATTTTTATTCCATCAGTTCCTGGTGCCTTGTTCTTTGCCAGTTCCTTCAATGCAGCTTGGACTTCCTCCTTCAGTATTAGTTGTCCTTGGTCATATGCTATCTGCACCGGCAGCCTCTGCAAGATGGGAGGAAGCCTTCCAGACAAATATCTGGACGGTAACCACTTCTCCTTGGACACAATAGTGGCAACATACTGGACGTTTGCTACCACCCAGGATACACTCTGCCCCTTATTCCTGCTTCTAGTTTACTGCAACCCTTGAAACCAAGGATTTTGTGTCCACCCTTTAGAAAAAGCATAACCTTGGCCTGCTTTTTTTGTTGTTCTTGTTTTTCCTTCCTACATGTGTCTTTGGCGTTGTAGGATTAGCACTGTACTGTGAACCACAAGGTCAGCAGTTCAAACCCACCAGCTTCTCCTTAGAAACCCTATACAGGGCTGGTTTGAGTCAGAATTGACTCCATGACACTTAACAACCACATTTGTTTCCAGCACTCTCACTTCCCCTGTATCTTGTAATCTAGTTTTGTCAAAGCTGTCCAGTAATCATGATCCCCATGAATGTGTTGCCCCAAGTTTCTGTTTCTCTTCTGGGCAAAGCACAAACCTTTGGACCTAACTGTCATCCACTTCTATTTTCTTGGAAAATTGTAATTTACAACACAATATTTGTTTGTGATATTGGATAACTAGTTAATAGATCAGTGAATTCTTTCTGTTGCTCACTCTTTCTCGCTCTCTCTTTTTTTTAATTAAAATTTAATGCCAATAATGGAAGCAACATTGACTTGTAAATCAGATATTCTGACTTCAAGTATCAACTCAGTCAAAACTCAACCATGTGACACTGAATGAGTAGGTTAAACTCATGAAAGAAGACTCAGATTTTTTTATCAAGCTGAGAAAAGACGTTTTATGAACATTAAAATTTTTTTGTTTCTCAATTACAGGCTAGGATTAATCATGTTTGTCTCCTAATTTTTAAAGATGTCTTCCTTTGAATGCTTTTTTAAAATGAACTTTTATTTTAAAACAGGTTTAGATTTCTTTAGTGTTTTCAATTTTGGGTAAATATTTATCTCTTATTCTTACAACTTTATGTTATAAGAAATCAGGCTAAAAATTTCAATGAAATAGTGTTTAAAGCAGAGATTCCAAGAGAGTTATTAACTGTATTTAATTTCCTGGAGAATGAAAAATATATGTGCATGGTATTCAGTAAAGAAATACTGTCCAAAAAACTAAATTTGAGTGGTGGTGGTGGTAGTGTTCCGTGGAGTCAGTTCCAACTCATAGC
>NW_006408533.1:28055588-28063804 GCF_000296735.1 Chrysochloris asiatica | reverse complement strand
TGGCTGGGGACACTGGAGTCAGGGCGGGAGAAGGGCTGTGAGCTGGTGGTCGGGGGTAGAGGGGGTGCCTGTGTGGCGTACCCATTTGTGTTATATGATGATTCATGGAGGGGACTGTAATCATTGCAATGAAATGAAATATAACAACCTGATGTTCTCCCATGTAAACCTCACAATAAAA
Source organism: Chrysochloris asiatica (assembly GCF_000296735.1). Taxonomy (NCBI): domain Eukaryota; kingdom Metazoa; phylum Chordata; class Mammalia; order Afrosoricida; family Chrysochloridae; genus Chrysochloris; species Chrysochloris asiatica. The sequence goes on along the minus strand of NW_006408533.1, from coordinate 28,063,623 downwards.
ACTTAAAAAAAAAAAAAAAAAACCAAAAAAACCCAAACAAACAAATAATGCTTTTTAGTCATTTTAGTAATTGTACTGGAAGTGGGGGTTGGGGTGGGCATAGAATCTCAGCTGAATACAATATACTAAGTATTTTAGTCAAGCAAAGAGGCTGGCAAGCCTCCAAGTTTTATGAAATAACCGAAACTGTTACCATTGCTTTATTTTCTTTGTACAAGATGCCCATTATCTCCATAGGTATAAACTTAATTTATCAACTTAATGAACAAAGGGGACTTTAGATACACTATTGGTATTCATTTCTTATACATTTATGTGCATATATACTTACAAAACCCCATATACTTTATATCACAATATGAATTGCATAAGTCTAGAGTCCTGGTGTGGCACTGTGGGTTAATGCGCCAGACAGCAAAGCCATTTGAACTGCAAGGTTGGTGGTTCAAGCTCACCAGTGGCTCCTCACAAACCATATACAGGGTCACTATGGGTTAGAACCAACCCAATTGCACTTAAAAACATCAACAACATTATATATTGATTGCTATAAGTCACAACTGACTTAACAGTATTTAACAACAACAAATATCTATAAAATCACTAAACAAAGCATGCAAGGGTTACGCATTGTGGCGTCAGTTCCAACTCATAGTTACTCTTTAGGGTTTCTAAGGCCGTATATCTTTATAGGAGCAGAAAGCCTCATCTTTCTTCCACAGAGAGGCTGGTAGATTTGAACTACTATCAGTAGTTAGCATCCCAACTCATAGAGATAAAACATAGTATAAAAATGCTAATTTGGGCTAATCTTTTGTTTTTAGCTTTCAAACATTTACACATTTAATAAATAACCTTGTCATGGTTTGCACTTTGCCCCACCCTTGTTCTGGCTTCATCCAATGGTTTTGTTTGTAGCCTTGTATTTAAGGAAGATCCAGAGTTTTCAGTATCCCCAGAGGATTACTCTGCTAACCGCACGGTTGAAAGAAAAATCACTAATCTTAGTGACATTATCAAAAATGGAGTGAAATTAGGATAAACACATCAAAATATATTTCATTAATGATTTATCTTTTTAGTTAAGACAATCTTGCATTATCTCTCCTTACAATTCTTGAATTGATACAGACCCAGGTGCAGGAGGAAGATGATGCAGCTGACTTCATGCTTGGATGCCCTCTGATCTGCAAAATGGGAATACTTTGGTAAATACTGTATTATCCATATAATGCTCTGCCCACATAATCCATATGTGATTTAGGCTTACATGTGTTTAATGCTGGGGAAGTGCTTCAGTTCAGTCTTTGAAAAGTCTTCTTTTCCTTGAAATGACAACTTTCAGACCCAATGCGGTGATGGGGAGGAGAGTCAAGAGGATTATAGTCCAGCAGTTTCAATGACAACTACAAAAACAACAACTTAGGAGCCTAGGCCTGGCTACTCTGCTCTCCCACCCCCTGTCTGTCTAGAAAGTTTAATGGACAACTTTAAGGCCCAATACTCTCTTTCCTCTGTGACACTATATTAGAGAAGTCAGCTGTGTCTGAGTCTAAGAAGAATGATTCCTTCTATCAAATGCATCGAGACTTTCACCTAATACAAAGAATCCATATTGCATTGTGACCTTAGGGGGGGGTCTAGCAATGGGGTCCTGGTGTGGCTATAAGATAAGCATTGGACTATTAACCAAAACGTTGGCAAGTCAAACCCACCTGCTCTTCAGAAACCCTTGACAGGGTTGCTATGCGTTGAAACTGACTCGATATTTAACAACAGGATGAGGAAAATAGAAATTATACAAAACGGATTCTCTCTGCTTAGTTATAGATTTTTTGGCTGCAGAGATATTCAAGAAACTATGGATCACCCATACTCAGCACCCCAGGTTGCCCCATCTTTGCTGCTATTGTTGTTGATAAGTGTCGTCGAGTCAGTTCCAACTCATAGCAACTCTGTCTAAGGTTTCCAAAGGACAGGTGGGTTTGAACTACCGACCTTGCATTATCCTGCAGCGGTTCAATGCATTATCCTTCAGCATTATATAAGAATCCATTTTCCTCATACACTTCTTTTTGATTGAAGATTTTGGTTTGCATTGAATTGATGTAGGTTTGCTGTTCATCACATCAGACAACTTTCTCTCTAAACACCAATATTCTGGGAGTTTGACTAATTTGAGGTGCAAGTCCATACGGGCCACATCCAAAGAGGAGATGCAAAATTTAGGGCGGCGATCAGGAGTCATCACAACTTGGGAAATGTCCTTGTAATTGCTTGTTAGTTTCATTTTTGCTCTCTGCTTTCTCAGTCTGGAGCTAGTTCCAAGCAAACAGGCTTTCAATAGCACTCCTCATGGCTTGTTGAGATGCTGTCAACAGTAGGATTTCAACCTGGGGGTAGAGTGGATCCCAGGCTGTAAGGTGATTGAAACATCTCTCCTGAAATACTATGGGGAGAACTCATGTCTTTTATTGAACTAGGCAGCACTCATTGCTTTACACCATAGTCAAATGTCATTGGCATGGCAACAGGAGATAAAGAGCCTGTTGTTCCAGCTCAAACACATTCTATGATTCATAAAGCTCCATTAGAGTAGAGCAGATCAAAGTGTGTCATATAAATATATTTTTTTAATCCTCATCAATCTAAATGCAAAGTTTAAGAAAGAAAACAGAAAAATTATTTTGAAAACTGCATTTAGACCAATGTGCATGCTTTTAAGTTTGCTGCTAAAATATGAACAGGATGATTAAATAAAAAACAGAGAGAGAAAGTAAGGTTAGTCAGTGTAAAAAGAATTTGCTATCATTGTATTCACTAGAAGGGGTATTGTGTGCAATTTAGAGTATCTTCTTATTGATGTCTTTGTTCATTTGAGAGGAAATCTCTGTCCATTTCCAAAAACATCTTAAGATGCAAAGAAATGTCTGTAAAGTACTAAGTTGTTGTTGTTGTTATGTGCTGTGAAGTTGTTATGTGCCATGAAGTTGGTTCTGACTCATAGTGACCCTGTACAGGGTTTCTAAGGGTTTCTAAGACTGTAAATCTTTACGGGAGCAGAAAGCCTCATCTTTCTCCTACAGAACAGCTAGTCGTTTTGAACTGCTGACCTTGAGGTTTGCAGCCCGATTCATAACCACTACGCTACCAGAGCTCCTTAGCAAACTAAGTAGCAAATCTTTATCATGAGCTAGGGGATAAATTATTTATACATACACAATACTTAATAACACATGAATCAGACACTTTATATTAAACATGTTCTAAAGACTACTACCACCACTCATCTGTCAGTTTGTCCTGCTGTTGTGGCTGTGTGGTACTGTGATTCTGGAAGCTATGGCATGGGTCTTTTAAATACCAGCAGAGTCACCTACTGTAAATAAGTTTCATCTGAGCTTTGAGATGAAGAAAGACTAGGAAGAAGGAGAGACAGACTTCTTCCAAATAATTAGTCATTGAAAACCTTATGAATAGCAGTGGAACATTTTTAGCACCAGAATATTGAACATTGAAACATGATAAAGAGTATAAGAATACTGTCAGATATAGCACCGGAAGATGAACCCCTCAGCTTGGAAGGTACTTAAAATACGACTGGGGAAGAGCTGTCTCCTCAAAATAGAGTTGACTGTGATGACATGAATGGAGTAACGCCCTCGGTATATTCATTTGCTGATTGGGCACAATTGAAAATAAAAAGAAACAATCTCTAACCATTCATTAATAATTGGAACATGGAATGTAGCAAGTATGAATCTAGAAAAATTGGAAATTGTCAAAAATGAAAAGACAGGAATACACATTGACATCCTAGGCATTAGTGAGCTGAAGTGGACCGGCACTTGCCATTTTGAATCTGACAATTACATGGTTTACTGTGCCAGGAATGACAAATTGAAGAAAATGGTGTTGAATTCATCAACAAAAAGAATTTATTAAGATCAGTCATGAAGTACAATGTTCTCTGTGATAGGATAATATCCATACATCTACAAGGAAGTGGTATTAACCATTATTATTAAAATATATGCACCAACCATTAAAGTCCGTGATGGTGATTGAATCTTCTTTAGTCTTAAATTGGTCAAACTTACAATCAAGGTATTTTGACTAAGGTATTATAAATTACATTAGGTAGAAGGTAAAGCTTCAGGACCTGAATGCTCTTGCTCTTACTATCTTATTTCCTTTTCTCTAATTCCAGTTCTGGTCATGCTGATCATAATAGGATTTGCTGAAATTCTGGCACTGTTTTTCCCTTAGAATTTCCCTGATAGAAATATCACTCTTAAAATTTTTCTTTGTTGGTTTGGCATCATAGGAATCTTCTCAGGCTGTTGTGTGGGAATAGTGAATTAGAGAGACCAGAAAGGAAGAACAGAGGAAGAAATTATCCAAAAGCCAAGAATAAATATACTTGAAGAACAAAATTAATTGTTATAACCTCTGACTTTAAAATTTCACACTATTAATTTCATGAGTTTAGCATTTATTCTACTTTGTATCAGCACCAAAACCCACAGCCTTTGTTCATAGTTAGTTATATATTTATGACTATGGTTTTAAGGTGCAGAAACTGATTTGAATTCAGTTAAGCAATAAAGTAACGCTATTAATAATGAGAGCAATTTATTTTAATCTGCAAGATTAATCTGCACACAGAATGAAAACATAGAATTATATCCCGGATCAGAAAGACACTGAAAACAGAAAATGCAAACTTACACTGTTTTTTCTTTTTGACTTTGTCTCCGTGTTGTTGTTGTGCTTAAGTGCCATCCAGTCAGTTACAACTTGTAGTGATCCTGTATGAGATTTACAGAGAGCTGTTGGTGGCTTTGAGCTGCTAACCTTGCGGCTACAACAGACCTTGCAGTCCAGCACATTATCCTGCAGCGCCACATCCCCCTGTCTATCTGCTTTATCCAGCTCTCCCTTTCGTAGGATGGGCTCAAGGGAGGCAGAGGCTGAGATGGAAATGAACTGTATGAGAATTATTAGGGACCACCTGTGAAGTCAAGGGGGAGGAAGCAGAATTGGAGAGGGGGAGAATTCCAGTGGTGATGTTTATCCTGCAAGGCCTCAGTCAGTCTGACAGGGAGCTCTGGTGTTATTATTGCCCGTCTGTGTTGATGCTGTTGGGCTGATGTGGAGCGATTTATATTCTCTCCTTGCTGAGGTACTGCCTTCAGACTTCTTAGAAGAGTTGGGAAAGGCATGACCTCAAGAATAGGTGCCTCTGGCTCCACACAGCCAAGACCAACTGTGGAGTGTCTAGCAGAGGAGAAGATTGATGACCATCCGTGCAGCTGAGAAAGGGTGGTTTCTCAAAGGGGGATACATGTGAACTATCTCCAGGTCCACCAAATTCTGACATTCTTGTCCTACTAACAGTGTGACTATTCCACAGCTACTGAGATTCACACATAACTCTCTAGCCATTAAACAGGAAGTGCAAAAAAGTAAAACCAGAGTGCGGTCACTATGGGTCGGAATTGACTCCACGGCACTTAACAACAACAACAACCATTTGGGTATTTTGCGTAATTTCCTGAGAATTAGAAACCAGATGCCCAGAGCACTGTTGTTTTATAATATGCCACATTCAGTATTTACAGGAAAAATGCTTGATTGATTTCTGAACTGGATGAACTTAGATAACATTAGAGATTCGCATAGCTTGACTGGACAGAAAGGAAGGATTCCAGAGAGAGAACAATAGAACAGTATTTTAAAGAAGTTTGTCATGGGTGATGGAGCAGGCAACATACCACAAGAGGGACATTGGCAGAAGAAAGATGAAGATAGCAAGGGACACAGGGAGGAATGCAAGAGTTAAAGTGAACAGAGGTAAATACTGTTAACTGCTGGTCCATGGTGGAGATTGCAATCATTGTAATGAAGCAAAGTAGATGATTTTCTGAATGTAAAACTGGTGATCTGCTCTGTAGATATTCACTCAATTCACAATGAAAAGTTTGAAAAAGAAAAAGAAGCTTGTGAACGCTCTTTTTGTAGTGAATGTCAAGGAGAGGAAATAATTTCTCTTTTAAAAAACACAAAAATAACATATTAGAGTTAATTCTGCAATGACAAAAAGAGTCCTGATATGGCACTGTAGTTAAATGCTCTGGATTGCAAGGTCGGTTTGAACTGCAAGGTTGACAGTTCAAGCTTACCAGTCACTCCTTGGTAACTCTCTGTAGGTTCGTTATGAGTTTGAACTGACTCAACAGCACTGAAGAACAACAACAACAGCATAACGGATAGTAATAGTAGTAACAGCAAAATCTGTCTCACTTCAGGGGATATAATGACCGTGATCAGTCCAAAGCTAATTCCTGTAAGATGATGGTCAGAAATTCCTCCATTGTATAATCTTTTTTTTTTTTTTAAACCAATTCTGACATTTAGTCGTCTCCTCCATGGTTATCTCTTTTTCACTTTCAGGGTCAATATTCCATTGCAGTGGCCATACAGAAATCAGGCCATAGTGAGAGTTATGTGGTTTACTAAGGAACTAACAGGTTACAACTTGGAATCAAGGCCAGAAAGCATGTAGACGAAGTGTCCCTTCTTTATTGCAGGACTGCCACAATGCCCCTTCTAGACATCTTGTCTTGAGTGTTGTTAGGTGCCATTGAGTTGTTTCTGACCCATAGCAATCCTATGCACAACACAAAATACTGCCTAGTCCTGAACCATCCTTACAATTGCCGCTATGCTTGAGCCATTGTTATTGCCACTTTGTTAATACATCTCACTGGGGCCCTCCCTCTTTTTCATTGACCCTCTGTTTTACCAAGCATAATGTCATTCTCCAAGGACTGGTTCCTACAGTATGTCTTAAGTATGAGAGACAGTCTGGCCATCTTGGCTTCTAAGGAGCATTCTGATTGTACCTCTTCAAACACAGATTTGTTTGTTCTTTTGGCAGTCCATGATACTTTTAATATTCTTTTCCAACTCTATAACTCAAATGCTTCAATTTTTATATGGTCTTCCTTATTCATTGTCCAAATTTCACATGCATGAGGCTATTGAAAATAACTTGTCTTGGGTCAGTCACATTTGTATCCTTAGACTGACATCTTTGCTCTTGAATACTTTAAGTCTTGTGCAACAGATTTGCTAATGCAATACAACAATTTATTTCTTGACAGCTGCTTCCATGACTGTTGATAGAGGTCCAAGCAAAATCAAGTTTTTAACAGCTTCAATCTGTTCTCCATTTATATGGATATTATTTTTTGATCCAGTGGTGAGGATTTTTGTTTTCTTTACATTGAGGTGTAACCCATACCAAAGGCTGTGGTATTTGACATTCATCACTAAGTATTTTACGTCCTCTTCACTTGCCAAGACAGGTTGTATCATATGCATATCACAGGTTGTTAATGAGTCTTCCTCCATTTCTAATGCCAAGTTCTTTTTCATATAACCTAGCTTCTGGAATGATTTGCTCAGCATACAGATTGAATAAGTATCATTAAAGAATACAACTCTGTCACACCCCTTTCCTGACTTTAAACCTTGTTCTGTTTGAATGGCTGCACCTTGGTCTATGTACAGGTTCCTCATAGCACAATTAAGTGATCCGTAAGGCTCATTCTATACAATGTTGCCCATAACTTGTTATGATCCACACAGTCTAATGCTTTTGCATAATCAAAAAAGCAGAGGTAAATATCTTTTTGGTGTTCTCTGTTTTCAGCAAAGATCCATCTGATATCAACAATGATATCCCTGGATCTACGTCCTCATCTGAATCCAGTTTGAACATCTAGGAATTCCTTATCAATGTAATGTTGCTTCATTTATAATTTTTATTTAGCAAATTTTATTTGCATGTGATACTAATGATATGGTCCAATGATTTCTGCATTCCATTTCATCACCTCTCTTGGGAAGGGGCACAAATATGCATCTCTTCCAATCCATTGGCCAGGTAGCTATCTTCCAAATTTCTTGGCATAGATGTGTGAATGCCTCCAGGCTGTATCCAGGCTGTTTGTTGAAAGAATACAAT
>NW_006408533.1:28050523-28052035 GCF_000296735.1 Chrysochloris asiatica | reverse complement strand
GTCTGTCTGTCGTGCTGTGGTGGCTTGAGTTGCTGTGATTCTGAGGGCTATGGCACCGGTATTTTAAATAACCGGCAGGGTCACCCATGGTGGACAGGTTTCTTTTTGGTATCGTGATCTGTATATTACTTCCATCTTTTTTTTTTTTGAAAGCTTTTGTTATGAATTAAGTGATAGTTTACATTGTAGAAAATCACTTTTGCACTCAACCAATTGTAATTTGTTTCATTGCAATGATTACAATCCCCTCCATTCACCATCAGTTAACAATATTTGCCTTTCTATTTCCTTTTTTTTTTTTTTTTTTAAGGTACACAAAAGCATGCAGGAATGTATAATTTTTTTTAAAACATCTAGAAGGCATATTTTGCAAGCCAGCCTCCTGCTGCCAGCACACAGCCTTTCTCTTTCCAGGTGTCTAGAGTCCTCAGCTGCTTTATCTCTCTATGTCATCACCTCTGCCTCCATCTCTGGTGTCGCTGCTTCTCTTGTTAGGATCCCACGTTCCACTCATGCTCTTCGCTCTTGATGGTCTACGGTCCTCTGTCACTGGAATGTAAGATTAACTACTCCCTCTTTTTTTGTTACACAATTTCTCTCCATGTTATCACCTCTGCCTCCACCTCTAGTGTCACTTCTTTAGTTACTATCTCATGTTCTGCTCCTGCTCTTCCTTCTTGATGGTCTTAGGTTCCTCTGTTCCTAGAGTGCAAGATTAACTACTCTTCCCCTTTTGTTACACAACTTTTACTTTTATTGCTGTGACAATAGCAATTAGTCATGATAAAAAATTGCTCACTATTAAATTTAAACTCTACACTCATCTCCTTACACTATACCCATCTAGACAGGATGAAAATCATTCAGTGGGGATTCTATCTTCTCCACCTTGTTCTGAAACTAAACTCCCTCTTGAAAACTTGTAATCCAGCCACTTCATGCCTTTGTCCTTTCATCTTCTTTGAAATTTTATGCATCATTTGATATTCTTCCCACAGGATCCTTCAGATTTTCAAGTGGAAACTTGAATTTTTCCTCAGTTCTTTCAGCTTGAGGAATGTCAAGGATGTTCTTCACTCGTGGTTTTCTAATTTCATTTCTTTACTTATTTAACTTTGTCTTCTCAAGCTGCCCTTTGAAATTTTCTGTTCAGGTCTTTTACCTCCTCACTTCTTTTGTTTGCTTTAGCATCTCTAAGCTGGAAAGCAAATTTTTGCATGTCTTCTGACATCCACTTTGGTTTTTCCTTGTCTTTGTACTGACCTTTTTTGTATGACGTTCTTGATGTCATGCCACAATTCTAGTTTTTGCTAATTAGTGTGTAGTGTATCAAATCTGTTCTTAAAATGTTTTCTATAGGTTGGATGTGTTGAAGGGCATATTTTGGCTTTTGTGGACTTCTTTTAATTTTCTTCAGTTTCAGCTTGATCTTGTGTGTAAGCAATTGATGATCTGTTCCACAATCTGCCCTTGGTCTTGTTTTGGCTGACAATATGAAGCTTTCCTACCATC
>NW_006408533.1:28048447-28049358 GCF_000296735.1 Chrysochloris asiatica | reverse complement strand
AGTTATAGGCTGAAGACAGACTTACAAGCTTTTTATTGTGATGTTTCTGGCTATTGCTTCCCCCTACCCCCAAGGGTCTATTTCACAATGATAGGCAAGAGAAACCAAGATTCAAAAGGCAGTCAAGCATCTTAACATTATTCCCCTCTTTTATCCTTTCAAACCATGCCTCAATCCCTGTATACGGAAGCCCTGTTGTTCCAAAGTTGTGCATACGTCATGATTTACCTCTGTCCCACTTAGCCCATGCGAACCTGCCTAACTGTTCTCCAATCTGCTTTGTTCTTCTATTCCCCTCCCCCTTCTTGTGTATTGCTCGCCACACATACACACAGCACCCAAACATCCCTGTGTCTATTCCCTACCCTGTGCTCTATCTTCCCCTCCCTTCCACCCCTCCTCTCATTCCATACATCCTGGTGATCACCAATTATATATATAGGGTTTGTTTTTTTCCTCCCTTTGGGTGAGTTCTTTTTCTTAGTCTTTTACAATAATGGTTCTATGCAGTATTTCTCCTTTTCTGACTGACTAATTTCACTCAGCATAATGTCCTCAATGTTCATCCATGGTATGCAGTGGCTTGCAGCTTCCATGTTCTTCAAGGTAGCATAGTATTCCATTGTGTGTATGTACCACAGATTGTTTACCCATTCTTCAATTGATGGGTGCTTAGGCTGTCTCCAACTTTTTGCTATTGTAAATAGTGCTGTTATGAACATTGGTGTGCATACATCTACTCATGTTATGACTCGTATTTCTTGTGGGTAAATACCAAGTAGAGGGATTGCTGGATCATAAGGTATTTCTATTTCCAACCTTCTGAGGAAACACCATATTGTTTTTCAGAGTGGTTGGATCATTTTGCAATCCCACCAACAATGTAAGAGACTCCCAGTCTCTCCGCATCC
>NW_006408533.1:28044765-28046436 GCF_000296735.1 Chrysochloris asiatica | reverse complement strand
CAGATTTTTTTAATCCTTTTATCTGTTTGCTCTTCCATTTTAGCAGTATTGAGAGATTTGTCTTCCAGCTTGCTGGTTCTGGCTTCCATCTCTTCAATTCTGCTCGCTTCCCCTTTCAGTGGATTGTCCATTTCTGATATTTTATTATTAATCATCTGGACCTCTTTTTGCAGGTTTGGAATTGTTTCCAATGCTGTATCGATCTTGTTTGATTGTTTTTGTAGTACTTTCCTGACTTGTTCCTTGTTTTCCTCCACCCCTTTTCAGAGCATTTGAATTTGTTTCCATATCATTCTAAATTCCTTCTTAGACAAATCCAAATCCTGCTCTTCCTCTTCTAGAAAGCCTTTGTCCGTCTCCAGCTCATTGTTCTCAGTTACTCTTTTCTGGTTTTGCACATGTTTTGACATCATTTTTCACTTTTGTTCATCATTTACAGTAGTTATGTGGATTTTTAATACTTAAATGGATGTTTGTTGTTGTGTTATTTAGCTTACAGGGTGTCTCCTGGAGGACATGATCAGGAGATAGGCTTTCCTTTTCACATATAATGCTTAGCAGCTGTTATTGGCTCTTGTCTCAATGGTGGAGTATTATGGGTAATGCTTGTAGCTGGCCTATATGGCCACGATTGCTGACTCTTCTTGGGTAACATAGGGAGAAAAAGCTCCTGCCTCTAGGAAAAAATGTCTGATCAAAAGACCAAAAAGCAGAAGCAATATAAAAGCAAAGACAAGAACCACTGCTTTGAAACAAAAATAAAACTGTTGCCGACTGTCCAGTCCTCTTGCTACACAGCCAGTGTGTGTGTACTATAGAAGCATCCAGTAATGGGTGGGGGTGTCCACTCACTCTGGCCTCTCCTCTTGTCACCACTGTAGAGGTGCACAGATAGATATTGAGAAGTTAAGGGGAGAAAGATTGTTTACTATTTTTGTCTCTGAAGGTCAGTTAGGTATTTGCATGTGCACAGTGTAATTCTTGAAATAGTTGCGTCTTTTTCTTTCGGGGTTTTACAGATTGTTCTTCATATGGTTTGTCTATCAGGACAAAACTGCTTTTTTTTTTTTTTTTGCTGGATAGGCAAGAGTAAAGGGTCCTGCACAAGTTAACTTTAGAGCTGAGACCCACAGGTAGAATTCAAAAGCAGCAGCCAAAGACTTTGCCATTGGACTGATGGGGCTCTTTCTTGCTGTGCCATGGGAAGGTTGTGGTCTCAACTCTGGACTTTTTTGGAGGTGAGCACCCACCCGCCTGAAGTCATCCGGGCTGGTCAAAGAAGGCACGACATGGAAGAGGAGGAAAAAAATGTATAGAATCCCCCCACATCTCCTTTTTCAAATGTCATTGCACCACTTTAGCGCTGATTTCTTGTGCCAGTTTGGCTGTAGCCCTGCCTTCTGATATCTGCCTGGGTGGTATGGCTGCAGAGGGACTCCTGTGTCTTGACCAATTTCTAAATTTCAATGTTTTCCTTTATACAGTGATTTTTCCGCTGGCAGTTTCGGGAAACTGATGCCCTGACCCTTGTGCTAGGTCCACAGCTCTGGTGCTGTTCCGTGAAAGCCGCGTCTATGAGTTTTCAGCCCATCTCCCATGGAGCCTGTCCTATGTGACTCTCCTCTGCTGCCTCCAAACTGCCATAATTGTCTTTTACATTGTTTAAAAATT
>NW_006408533.1:28037486-28043369 GCF_000296735.1 Chrysochloris asiatica | reverse complement strand
ACATCAATACAAAAAAATTCTCAATAAAATCCTACACATTTAAAAAAAAAAAAAACAAAAAAACAAAAAAAACACATAATGACCAAGTGGGATTCATATCAGGTATATAAGGATGGTTCAGTATTTGAAAAACAATCAGTGTAATCCTCCATATAAATAATAAGAAGGAAAAGAACCACATGATCAGATTGATTGATGCAGAAAAGACATTTGACAAAATCCAACATCCATTCCTGATAAAAACACTCAAAAAAGTAGGAATTGAAGGGAAATTCCTCAACATAATTAAGAATATATATACAAAACAAATAGACAACATTAGTCTCAATGGAGAGAAACTGAAAGCCATCCCTTTGTGAACAGGAACCAGACTGCCTTTTGTCACCACTCCTATTAAATATTCTGTTGGAAGTCTTAGCCAGAGCTATACAGCAAGTTAGGGAAATTAAAGGTGTCCAAATTAGCAAAGAGGAAGTAAAACTCTATTTGTAGAAGATATGATCCTATACATAGAAAACATCAAAGACTTAGTAAATAAGGTACTGGACCTCATTCAAAGATTTAGTAAAGTGGCAGAGTATAATATCAACATACAAAAATTAGTTGGAGTCCTCTAAACTAATAACAACAGCACTGAAAAGGAAATTAGGAAAGCAATACCATTTATAATAGCCACCCAAAGGATGATATATTTAGGAATAAATGTAACCAGAGAAACAAAGGACCTATACAAAAAAAAACTACAAACACTACTATAAGAAACCAAAAGAGACCTACAAAAATGGAAGAATATACCATGCTCCTGGATAGGAAGAGTTAACATTTGGAAAATGTCAACACTGCCTAAAGCAATCTACACGTATAATGCAATCCCAATCTACATTCCAATGACATTCTTTAGAGAGATGGAAAAAACAATTACAAATTTCATATGGAAAGGAAAGAGACCCAGAATAAGCAAAACACTATTTAAGAAGAAAAATTAAGTTGGAAGCCTCTCACTCCCTGATTTCAAAATTTACTACACAGCTAGAGTGGTCAAAACAGCTTGGTACTAATACAATGAAAGATACATAGATCGCTGGAACAGAATAAAGAATCCAGAAATTAACCCATCCACAGCCAACTGATTTTCGACTAAGGGCTTAAGTATATTGCATGGGGAGCAGAGTCTCTTCAACAGATGGTGCTGCCAGAACTGGAAAACAATATGGAAAAGATTAAAATGAGATCTTTACTTCATGCCATATAAAAACTAACTAAGCATGAACTTAACCTATACTTATAGATGTAGTCCTGGTGTGGCACTGTGGGCTAATGCATCCGACTACAAAGTCATTTGAACTGCAAGGTCGGTGGTTCAACCTCATCAGCTGCTCCTTAGAAACCCTATACAGGGTCACTATGGGTCAGAATTGACTCGATGGCACTTATCAACAACAATAGATGTAGTAGCTCAAAAGATGGAGTGAATCTTTACAGTGAGGATCACTCCCACCCCCTCAGTACACAAGGTTGGCAGGAATGGACAACTTAGACATTGGCTACCCAAAATGGAGAGGAGGACTACAAAGGCAATGTGTTACTAGCTTACAAGTTTTCAAGAGGGAACCTAGTTCCAGAAAGTGTGGAGAAAGGTAGAATCTCCACTGAGTCATTTCAAACCTGTCTGGATGGGGCTGGTGAAAGGAGATGGGGATAAGACTCTTGTGGTTCAATAGTGAATAATAGCTATCAGGATTGATTGTGAATGCTGCAAATGTAAAAGTAGACATTTTGTAAGAAAAGCAGGGAAGTGGTTGATCTTGCAGTACAGGAGCAGGTGACCCAAGGACCCTCAAGGGAGAAGAGCAGAGTGCTAGACCCTATCCAGAGAAGCAGTAACACCAGAGATGGAGGCAGAGATGATGACTTGGAGAGATGGAGTGGCTGGGGACTCTGGACTCAGGGAGGGAGAGGGGCTGTGTATGGCCAGTGGGGTGCTCCCTTTGGTTATTTGATGGTTGTATATTCCTGAGTGCTTCGGTGTACATCAAAACAAAACAAAACAAAAAAACCCCACATACACACAAAACAGAGAGACTGGAAGCAAAGCTGTTGAAATCATTGCAATGATATGAAATACGATAGGATGAATGTAAAGCTGATGCTTTCCCATGTAAACTATCACTCAATCCACAATAAAAACTTATTAAAAAATATAAATAAGAAAACTTAACAAAAAAATAGAAGAAGTCATTGGTTTTGCACAATTCTATCATATGATCCCCAGTTATAGAAAACACTTGTACAGAGTTTCTAAGGCATACAAATTTTTTCAAGAATAGAAAGCCTTATTGTTCTCCCATGGAGTGGCTGGTGGGATGGAACCATAGAACCTGTGGTTCACAGGACAGTGCTTATATTATGGACCCACCATGTTCCCATATGTACATAGATATCTATGTAACAATCATTAGTAATCTGGTTATAATTCATTCAATCCTATGCATTAGGTATTTTCAAGAATTTAAAATTAGTTATTTAAAAATTTTTAAACCACTAGTATCTAAGGGTAATGTCCTGGTGAAGCACTGGGGGATAAAGCACTGGACTGCAAGGCCAGTTTGAACCATAAGGTCAGCAGTTCAAGCTCACTAGCCACTCCTTGAAACCCTTATACAGGGTTGCTATGAGTTGGAACTGACTCCATGGCACTTAACAACAACAATAAAGTAGTTAAGGGTTGGTGAATATTTAAGACCACTTTCACAATGGCATGAGAACCTCAGATAATTTGAGGCACTGAACAAATGAGCAAGAAGTAATGATGTTATAAATATACAAATCTGTAGAAAACAGAGTTAAGGAAAAAAATAAATTGTCTTCCAATTTTTCTAACACCTGAAGTCTCTACTCAAAGTTTGTCATTTTTTTTATGACTTCTTCCTTCCTTCCTTATTTCTTCTTTCTTTATTCTTTTACTTCTTAAATTAAAATGCAATTCATGGGAGGAATAAGGAATAATTTAGCTCTTAATGAAATAAAGCAAATCATAAAATAAAAAACTCTCTTCAAACCATAAACTTCACTGAAGCCAGCTTTTTCAATTATAGTTCATTCCAAGCATCCACAATGTTTTCATCTCCTTCTCAGTCATCAGGAATTTTTCACGGAGCAGACATTAACTCAGTAATGGAGTAATAGTTCTGTAAAATCATCATTTTTAATCTGTTGCAGTATTGAACAGAAGTTGCACTTGGTTAAAAGTGAACGCAAATGATTTTTTTGGTGGATGGGCTTAGTTTAAGCCAGGGAACACTTTGCAACGCAAGATCACAAAAGGTTCCAACATATTAAGGGAGAAGTGATTTTTTTTATATATGCAGGAAGTATGTGACTATATGTATTTTTTATGAGGAAGTATCTAACTTATCTAAAGTATCTAAGACTATATTTTTTTTTCAGGAACTATCCTTTTTGTACATGAGGAAGTATGTGACTATAATCATGAAGATTTGAGATTATATGTTGCTGTTATTAAATGCCATCAAGTCAGTTCTGACTCATAGTGATCTGTATAGAGTTTCTGAGGAGCAGCTGGTGGGTTTGAATGGTCGACCTGTGGTTCAAATAGACGTTGCAGTGCAGTACTTATCCTACAGTGCCTCCCCAGATACAAGACAATAGCAAATTTAAATTTTGTAAGGTTAGTTTACCTATTTTCTAATTTAGATTTCCTGGCATTTACCTAGCAAGTAAGTTACTGAAATATCTATATAAACATTCTTCCAGGGATATGCTGTAAAACATTCACCCAAGACAATTCTAGTAAACATTTCCTGACAAACATTACTTCATAAGCCACATCTTTACCTCCTGCGTTGTTTGTTGAGGGCAATTAAAATTTTACAAGAAGTTATATGTCACATGGCTCTAAATCACAGGCCTTATTTTTAGGAAGGAATTCTGGTGTGGCATTGTAGGGTTAATACACTAGACTACAAAATTGGTCTGAACCACAAGGTAGGTGGTTCAAGCTCACAAGCTGCTCCTCAGAAACTCTATACAGGGTTGATATGGGTCAGAACCAACTCTTTGGAGCTTAACAGCAACAACAATTCTTAGGAAGGCAGAAAAGAGGATTTGGGACAAACTAAAGTTGAATTTTAAAAATGCAGTTTTGTTTTAGATTAAAATCAGCCATTTTTAATCATGCCAATCACCTCAGTTTTAGAGTGCTCTCACACAATCACTGTAGCTTACAAATAGGAATTTCACAATAATAGTAAGTGATGATAATGTTTATAATTGCCTTATGTCCTTCTTGTCTTATGTAGACCAATTTAGTTTCATAATAGAAAAGCTGTATGTAAATCAAACCTTATAAATAAATCTACATATGTTTGCTTTTTAAAAGAAACATTTGTAATACAAAAAAATTAGTTTTCAAATAATTGTTTTATAGTTTATAGGATTTTGGATAATTATCTACTAAAACTTTGGAAATAAAGTGTATTGATTAATGCATAATCCTATTGATATGCAACTGTTTATGAACTGGTAATACTACTTCATTTTCCAGAGGATAAAATTGAAACCCAAGGAGTTGAGGAGAACTGCTCAAAGGTCATAGCTATTTATTGATAGAGCCAGAACCAGAGTACATGATTTTCATGCCACAACCAGCTCAAAGACACTGTTGTTTTTGCCCCCCCCCCACCCCATGTCTTCTGCAGGAACACTGTTCTCTAAGGGTTCTGGGTTTGTTATCATTTATGAAATGTTCTCACATCCACTGGCGAATATCTTCAGAGTTCCTGATCCTCCAGTATGTCCCAATGGATTCACTAGTATAGAACTTTCATAAGGATACATATAACTCCAGGATATGTGATTGACTCTAGGAATATAGTTAAAAAAAAAAAAAGACATGTGAAGTTGTTTCTTACTATTCTTTACTCACTGTGTGACTTCTTCAAGCAAAGAGGTCATCTGATCCCTGATGAAGACAGAAACTTAGGTTTATGACAATTATATATTAGTTACATACCTGTTCAAAACTGTAATTTTGAAAGATATTCAAGGAAACTAATTCCTCCTTCCTGTCCTTCTGCTCAGATAGTCATAAAAGATTAAGCTTTATGTTGGCAGATCATCATATCTATCAAAAATCGATCATGTCAACATTGGTCATTCATTCATTTGAGAATTTAAAATATGAACAGCACCAGGGAACAAAAAAATAAGGCTATAAAATGGTAACGATCATACAAAATTTACAGTCCACTGGAGGAAAAAGTTAGTTAACTGAGTAATTGCAAAACTCTTAATATTAACCACAATATAAATTATACACAAAGTAGTTTAGGAACGTAAAAGAATGAGAGTTTGTGTCTAGAAACTGTGGAGAGGAAGGATCTAGGAAGTGTGGTTACTGTTGTTACAATTGTGGAATTAACTCAAAGACCAAAACCAGAAAAGCTCACTTCCATTTGTTGGTTTTAGAGATGAAGAAATGGAACCTCAGAGAAGTAGCTTCTCCAAAGTCGTATAACTTCTTTGTGGAAGGACTGAAGGGAGGTTTTGCTGAGTAAATTCAGTTTCCTAGAGGCATTCATTGATAGTAAGGAGTGGACAGACATTTAAGCCAAAGGTAGAGTTAGTGTGAAGTCTGGGGACTAGAAGCATCAGTACTTGTCTATGTCTCAGTGAGTGGTTCAGCATGTCAAAACCATATCACACCCAGGATGGATAAGACTGAAAAAAATTTTCCATTTGTAAAAATAAAATTAAAAATCTCCGTTGTTTCCTTTGTTATCCAGTTCCAATATTTCCCTGTCTCCACTGTCAAAGAAAATTCTTTCACCATACTTATTCAACCTGTATGCTGAGGAAATAATC
>NW_006408533.1:28030435-28037386 GCF_000296735.1 Chrysochloris asiatica | reverse complement strand
TAAGTGCTGTTGAGTTGGTTCTGACCCATAGTGACCCTGTATAGGGTTTCCAAGGACCAGCTGGTGAGCTTGAACCACTGACCTTTGAGTTCAAATAGACTTTGCAGTCCAGCACATTAACCCACAGTGTAGTAACCCACAGCACCACACCAGGACTCCCATAGTAAGAATGTTGTTGTTGTTCTTAAGTGCTGTCGAGTCGATTACAACCCATAGCGACCCTGTATAGGGTTTCCGAGTCTGTAAATCTTTACGGGAGCAGAAAGCCTCATCTTTCTCCTGTGGACCAGCTAGTAGTTTCAAACTGCTGACCTTCAGGTTCGCAGCCCGATTCATAACCACTACGTTACCAGAGCTCCTTATAGTAAGAATTGTTGTTGTTGTTGTTGTTGTTATGTGCCATGGAGTCGGTTCTGACTCATAACGACCCTGTACAGGGTTTCTGAGGCTGTAAATCTTTACAGGAGCAGAAAGCCTCATCTTTCTCCCAGAACAGCTGGTAGTTTCGAACTGCTGACCTTGCAGTTCGCAGCCCAATTCGTAACCACTATGCTACCAGAGGTGACATTAATTAATCAGCAGTATTTATTCACTCTCAGTATGTCTTCTGTCATACCAGTCTATGGGTTCCCTTTTTACACTTTGATGAAACATTTTGATGTACATAAGTATCTAACTTTTAGGATGTCCCAGTCATCTATTTTGTCTTCTTTTTGTATGCTTTCAGTGACAATTGAAAGTATTATTTATACCATGTGTCAGAGCTTCTAAGTTTGTCCCCATTTTTTCAAGGATGATCTTTTTAGTTCTAAGTTTTACATTTAGATCTGTAATCCACACTGAGTTCACTTTTGTGTCTGGTGTGACATTTTCATGTTGTTTCATTCTTCAAATAGGTTTCCAGTTTTACCAGCACCCTTTGTTGAAACTTATCTCTTCCCCTTTTACTGTGTTTTGGCCCTTTGTTGAAGATCCACTCATTACCAGAGTGGTGAATGAATTTAATTCTGCGTTTTCAATTCTGTTCCATAAATTTAAGTGTATCTTGTTGTACCAATATCAGCCTATTTTGACAACTGTGGCTATGTGGTAGGTTTTGAGATCAGGAAGTGAGATGTCTCCTACTTTGTTCTTCTTCAGTAATGCTTTGCTAATCCGAGGTCTCCTTTCTTTCCATATAAAGTTAGTTATAAGTTTTTCCATCTCATTAAAGAATGGTGTTGGAATCTGGATTGGGATTGAATTCTATCTATGTTGTTGTTGTTGTTAAATGCCATTGAGTTGATTCCAACCCATAGCGACCCTGTAGAAGGTTTCCAAGGAGCAGCTGATGAGCTTGAAGTGCCAACCTTGCAGTTTGAACTGCATTGCAGTCTGGTGCACTAACTCACAGCACCACATCAGGATTCCATTATATCTATAGATTGCTCTATATAGTGTTGACATTTTCACAATGTTAAGTTTTCCTATCCGTGAGCATGGTATATTCTTCCATTTTTCTATGCCTCCTTTGGTTTCTTATAGTAGTGTTTTGTCATTTTCTTTGTATAAGGCTCTTGTTTCTCTTATTACATTTATTACTAAGTATTTCATTTTATGGGTGGCTATTATAAATATTTTTTTCCTAATTTTCTTTTCAGAGCGCTCTTTATTAATACAAAAGTATCCAACTGATTTTGTATGTTTATCTTCTAACCAGCTAAGTTGCTGAATCTTTCAGTGAGATACAACATTTTTTCTTGCTGAGCCTTTGTAATTTTTTATGTATAAGATCATATCATGAGCAAGTAAAGATAATTTTACTTTTACTTTTCTAATTTAGATGTCTTTGATTTCCCATTCTTGCTTTATAGCTCTAAAACCTACAGCACAATATTGAATTATTATGTTTAGTCCCATCAAATTGGTTCCGACTCACTATTGTTGTTGTTAAGAGCCATTGAGTCGGTTCCCATCCATAGCAACCCTGTATAGGGTTTCTGAGGAGCAGCTAGTAAGTTTGAACTACCAACCTTGCAGTTTAAAAGGCTTTGCAGTCTGGCACATTAACTCACAGCAAGAAACTGGGACTCCAACTCATAGTGACCCTGTAAAGGGTTGCTAAGGAGTAATTGTTGTTGTCCTTAAGTGCCATGAGTTAAGTCCAATGTATAGTGGCCCTGATTGGGTTTCTGAGTTGCAGCTGATGGGTTTAAACTATATATCTTGTGGTTCAACTCAACCTTTTGGTACAGTGCTTTATCCTACAGTGCCAAGTCAGGACTCCAAAGTAAGGGTTGATGGGTTTGAACTGTTGACTTTGTGGTTAATAGTCCGGTGCTTATTCAAGACTTCCAGCACAATATTGAATAGGAGTGGTGCTAAAGGGCTTCCTTGTTTGGCTCTTGTTCACTAGGGGAATGCTTTGAAAGTGATGTTGACTGTTGGTTTTATATATATGCCCATAATTTATGTTGAGGAATTTTCCTTCTATTCCTATTTTGTTGAGTATTTTTTTATCAGGAATGGGTGTTGGATTTTGTCAAATGCCTTTTCCTTCTGCATCATGTGATATGATTATGTGGGCTTTTCCCCCTTTTCTTTTATTTATATAATGGATTACATTGATTGTTTTTCTAATATTGAATCACCCCTGCATACCTGGTAGGAATCCAACTTGGTCATGATGGGTCAAAATTTTTATAGTGGGTCTTGTTTGCCATGTTAATAGCCTGAAGAATGGCCTGAAGGATATATACACATAAAAATAAATAGTTAGACTTTAGTTTTATGTGTATATATCATGATGCACATGATCAAGTCTTCATGAGGCAAATTAGAATAACTCAACTAAAACACATGTCTAAATGACTCAACTAAAACATAATAGATGGGAAACAAAGAAAAAGATGTAATTTAATATATTGGTAAATGCTACACTATCATTTACAATTAAAATTTAAAGTAGTGAAGAGCTAAATCCAGGGAAAGAAAATCCCAGAAGAAAAAGAAATGGTTCTTAGTGTGTAGCTGGACAGCAGCAAGGCCTGTGAGGTTGGGATAAAAGAAATGAGGAGAAAAGTAAGGGTTTAGGGGGGCAAGAATGCACAAGAAGAGAAAGGTAAGCCATGACTCTGAGACTTCTTAGCATGGGCTGGAAAATAAAATGAGTGAATGAAAATTCTAAAGGCTTTTACAAGCTAGACAATAGTATGGCATGGGACCTGAAGCATTAGGAAGACAGCAGAAGAGTTGGTGTCAGATAAGGACATGGGAGAAGACACAATAAAAGCTTGATAGGAAGTATCAGCCAATTAGAGGTTAAGATGTTGGAGGTAAAAGAATTCTCAGGAGAATTTTCTGTTGCTTTCTAAGAGCCTAAAAGATTGTTTTGGAGTTGTTCCTTCCTCTTTTATGTTGGAACTATTATATGAACCATTCATTCTTTCATCTCTAGGGTACTTGCATTCTCTTCTGATTACAGTGAAGCTGGGGCAAGATACGGAAATGTGAATCTGACTTGAAAAGAGAGCATGACTTAATTCATTTTCCCAATGCATCACACTATGAAGTTGGGTCAGAGACAGAAAGACTTTGAGTAAGATTCATAATATGATGTAAGACCTATATCAGTTCAAGAGCTATTTGATACCAGTTGGTAATAAGTACAGAAATTGAGTTTTTTAAGTATCTAGAAATTTCAATGCCAAATGATAGAATAAATTTATGTTTGTTGACTACATTAATTGAAAATGGAGGACTATTTGAATGTCTTTGTTACTTTTACATTTCCTTTTTTTAGAAGTTCATTGTTTCTGAACTTTCCAAAAGTAGCAATTGGAACAGATCAGGATGGGAAATATAAACCAATCCTTCAACCCAGATAAATTGTTTCTAACCAGTTATAGGTGGGTTTTGGTGAGAAGACTACATTTCATGACTGAAGCACTCACACTCCAGCCCTCTCTCTCATATGTTACTCTGAAATATCCTGGGTTCCTCATTTGTACTTTGAGGTCATTGACTGGCATAGGATTCTGTGAATAATAATAGTCTCTTGAGTCTTAAATATAATTAAGACTCAAAAAACTGAAAACATAAAGTTTATTCGGAGCAGTTATTCTACAAACATATAGGAAGAACATTCTGATTCTAGAAAAAAAGCAAATGGCTAGAAGTCAGCTAGTTACAATGAATCCTTTGAAGAGAAGAGAAGACAGAAGAGAAAGTCAACCATGGGCTAAACTTAATATGATTGATTAAGTCCTGTCTTCCCCTTTTAACTGAGATCAACTGATAGTAAGTTACTTCTGCTCTGGCAACTAATAATTTGGTCTTCCACCAACCTGAAGTACTAAGACTTGTTGAGATTTAAATTGGTAGAGTATATAGTTTTTACCAATAAATCAGGAGATAATGGTTTATTAGCTATCTTTTTCTAGCAGGATAAGACAATTTATATTGTTATAGAGTAGTTTCTGTCAGATTTTTGCAGTTTTCTTCAGTCAGGCCTTTTATGGTAATATTTGGTCTCATGGACATGAAATACCTTAAAATCAAAGTAAGATATCTATTTATTTTCTTCTTCAACACAACGATAGGACATTTGCTAAAACAAAACAAAAAATATCAGCAATATACAATGAAACCCCACAGGATTTTATTAAACTCCAGAAAAGGAAGAGGGAAAATTTTTGCAGCCAACTCCTTTAACAATTAAAAAAATACATTTCCTATCAACAACTAAGACAGTGGTTCAAACTTACCAGTCACTTCTCAGAAACCCTATACAGGGTTGCTATGAGTTAGAACCAACCCTACAACACTTAACAACACCTAAGACTAAGGAGTCTTGGTGTGGTCCTGTAATAAAAGACCTTGACTATAAGGTCAGTTTGAACCACAAGGTCAGTTTGAACCACAAGGTCAGTGGTTCAAACTCACCAGCGGCTCCTTTGAAACCTTATACAAGGTCACTACAACAACTAAGACTAAAGAACTTGGATATCATTGACTTTAAAGCATGATTTTAAGTATCTTTAATACAAATGATATTCAGCTTCTGATTATCTTGATATCTAAATACTTCCTATATAAGACATGTGAAGTAATGAGGTTCCAAAAAGTATAATTAAACACTGTTGTTGTTGTGATGTGCCGTGGAGTCGGTTCTGACTCATAACGACCCTGTACAGGGTTTTTGAGGCTGTGAATCTTTACTGGAGCAGACAGCCTCATCTTTCTTCCACAGAACAGCTGGTAGTTTCGAACTGCTGACCCTGAGGTTTGCAGCCCAATTCGTAACCACTATACTACTAGCAAATATAGATGCATCTGAGTTTGAGTTAAATTACTCTGGATATATCACGCAAAGAACTATTAGTGTTTATTCTTATTTCTTTAAACGCACCATTACAGTTAGGAAAAACAAGTCTGACCAGTTTTCAATTATAGGAATTCTCTGCTACAGTTTAGTCAATAAGCCAGGTTTCAATTATCTCAGTCATGTAAAGTACTCAGGTGATAAATGTATAAGTGAATTAACTTCAGGGCACCATTTTACAGTGGGAACGCAATGAAGTTAATACAAAACAAGCAAGGCCTGGTAGTGTATTCTTGAATGGCTGCAGAGAAATATCAAATCAGTTCTGTAGATGGCAGCAACAGTTTAAAGACTGGTGTTCAGAAAAGACTGTTAGCAAATGCCTAAGGAAAAGCCAAGACAAAACCAATTTTGCAAAACAAGCTTTCTCTGTTTCATGTCTTTGAAACATCAGAGTTTCTTAATGGCAAAAAAAGTTTCTTTTGTTTTGTTCTTAACCAATTTAATAATGTAATAGAAGGTTGATGGTGGGGCTGGTTATATGCCAGCAAGTTGGTTCTGATTCATAGTAACCTATATAGCGTTTCTGAGGTTGTATATCTTTTATGGGAGCAGAAAGCCTCATCTTTCTCCTATGGAGCAGCTGGTAGATTCAGCTATTGACCTTGCAGTTAGCAGAGCAGCTATAGTCCACTAAGCTACCAGGGTTGCTTAATAAAATGTGTTGTTGGTGTTAAGTACCATCAAATTGGTTCTGACTCAGAGCAACCCCATCTGTATACAGTTTATAAGGAGCAGCTGGTGGGTCTGAGCTGCTGACCTTGTGGTTCAAATCCGCCTTTTTCTCCAGTGCTTATCCTATAGCGCCACCCAGCAGCCACAAAATAGCAACAACTCAACCAGCCCATAGCTTTTACTGTGGAAAAGTAGGCAAAAAAACAAAAACAAAGGGAAGGCAACTGGGAATAGAGAAATTCTGTCTGCACTACTACAACTATCTGAAATTATACTGCAAAAATTCTCCATTGTTTTAAGACGTTGAGTGCAGTTAAATATAATTTTTTTAGGTAATTTAGCATTTAACAGACCCATAAGTGTCTATAACTTTAGAGAGAAGAGAAGCATTAAAATGAGCATCCTGCCCTCCTTTCTTTACTTTTCTGTCTTTTCATCTCTGTGCAATTTTTCTTTACCTCAGTTTCTGACACATTTTTCTTCACTGTTTCTCCCTTTTCTCTTTGGACATTCAGAACCACATCCACTATTTTACATCTGCATGCAGTCCTGGTATGGTGATGTAAGATTAGCACTGGCTGCTAACCACTGGTTCAAACCTACCAGCTGCTACTTGGAAACCCTGTGCATGGTTTCTATGAGTCAGAACTGACTAGAGGACACTTAACAACAACAATGCAAATCAGGAAGCAAATATTTGGAATTCTAAAACTTCACAAGTATATTGTTTTTGTTTTCCTAAATTAGGGAGTTGGGTGAAAAAACAAAACTCATTTCAGATCTATATGCTATTTTTTTTTTTAAATTAAATGTTTTTATTTTGCATTGAGTGAAAGTTTACAGGGCACATCATCAGCTTCACATTCAACCATTCATATAGCTTGTTTCATTACATTGATTATTATCCCCTCCAT
>NW_006408533.1:28025910-28030335 GCF_000296735.1 Chrysochloris asiatica | reverse complement strand
ACCAGGATTGGACAGTGTTTCGTTGTGCTGTGTATAGGGTCGCTGTGAGTCAGTACTGACTCAAAGGCACCTAACAACAACAATAACAACAGGATGCTCTTGTTGCTAAGTGCCATTGAGTCAGTTCCAACTCAGAGCAACCCTGTATAGGGTTTCCAAGAAGCAGTTGGTGAGTTTGAACTGTGGACCTTGCGGTTCAAACCAACTTTGCAGTCCAGCTCATTAACCCTCAGTGCCACACCAGGACAGTGGGTATAAATTTCTTGTTATCACTTTCTAAATCCTCTTACCTTGAGCAGGAGAAGCTAGATGAAAACACAGTAGAAAACTTTTTATCCCTTTCTCAAGCCTTTTTATTTGCTTTCCTCAGTTTTCATCCATGTGTTGGTCTCCATTGCCATTGCAGAAGTACTAGCCACTTCACATAGGCATTGTTTCTGTAGGCTTTGCTTTTTGTCCACCTGCTTTGATATCATAGTGATGAGACTAAGATTCTAAGAAGCTATGCCTGTGTGATACACCACCATTAGTCTCCTTGTGCAAATATGTGGTGGCCTGATGCTCAATGGAAAGTAAATAAATGCTACCCTCTGCTGTTTCTCATCTGTAAATTTGAGAGTGAACTCAGGAGGAATAAAGGTGAAATCCTGTCTGCTTAAAAACAAAATAGTTATGTGAGGCCTTAAAAGCCTATAATTTACTCAGAAGCTGAAATGTATGTACTCTCAAAATAACCAAAACAAAGAAATAATCTATTTAAAAGCCATGAGCATTACAGTCTCTTAACTCTAAATTATATCTTCCATCAAAGTAGGAAGAAACCACTTGAATGTGTTCTAAAGATAAACAAAATGTGCTTGCAAGTCTCCTGGAAGCTTCAAACTACTTGAGGTCCAGAATTCAACATGAGGAGGAGCACAGTTCCTCACAGAAAATGGAGGTGTCTGTTTCTGAGCTGACAATTGCATAGTAGGCCTCAGAGAAAGATGTGAATTTCAGATTTGAGTGTCCTGAATATGAGGCAAATTTCATGATGGTTAGCTAAACAATTTTTCAAGCGATATTATGAAATCATGGAATTTAGATATTTATATAATTTGGGGGAAAATATTGTGTCTTTGTGGATCACTTATCAATTTCCCTCTGCAATCATAGCTTTTGCTGTAATACACAGTCACACAGCAGATAACACAATTATGGACATTGGACAATGACTCTATAAGATAAGTCCCTAGATTTTGAGGTTAAAATCCCTAGATTTTAAGATTTTAACCTTAAAGATTTTAAGGTTATAACCATCTTCTAAGGACATTCCAGAACCATAAGAGATAATTAAACCTGGATATCGTTTTCTGTATTCATTTAATTTATTAGTTATACCAAGAAACCATGTTTCACAATTCTTTTTTCTAGAAGAACTTAAACATATGTAAATAGATCTGAAAGAAAACAGCAAACTTGTAGATAGAGTTGTCCTGGTAGTTAGCTGCCGTAATGTCAGCCCCCAATTCATGGAGATGCCATGCAGCAGAAGGGAATGAACTGCTGCCTGCTCCAGTTACTAATCAACTTTATGACTGCTGGATTTTGGAACTAGATCACCTGTTTTCTCTTCATAGTCTGTTTTCAGAAGCTCTGCTGAAATGTGTTCAGCGTCATAGCAATACTAATGGGGAAAAAAAGGTTTTTAATAAGTTTTTTTTCCCTTTTATGTTCAAACTCTTTTAATCATTGTTTTCAATCATTAGTGCCATGACTAACATTTTCCCTGTGCTCGGAGGAACATATAGATTTAGGATTGAGTGCCATGTTGTTGAATTAAACTTAAAATAAGAAGAAAAGCCAGGAGGTATACCAGAGGGCATGATCTCTCATCCTTTAAAAACAAATGTAACTTTTAGACAAAGGTTTCCAAAAAGCCATTAACATTGCTCAGGGATAATCACTTCTCAGGATGTAAGGCTCACATAAACTATATCCCTTGATGCGAAAGCCATAAAACTCTGAGAAAATAATATAACAATGCAGATAGACTGATACCAAAGGGGTATAAGAGTTCTTCTGATTGTATGGGATGGGCAAGGTAGTCTTTCTGAGAAGGATTCTCCTTGCCTTCCAGATCTGTCAATAAAACATATGTTGTATCCCACTCCATCTTTGATATTGGCTACAATAGCTGACAGTTGGACTTTTGTCTGGTAACACTCAAGTCTTCATTGACATCTGTACATGTGTTGGATTGCCCAAGAATTGAACACAGGTGTTCAGCATGGAATTCAAGAGATCATTAACCACCAGTATTCTTGTAGATGACATGGTGGTTGTGATTTTGTTATACCAAGCTGGTTCTGACTTGTAATGACCCTGTACAGGGTTTTCGAGGTTTTAAGTCTTTATGGGAGCAGAAACCTCATCTTTCTCCTTCACAGTGATTGGTAGATTTGAACTGCTGACCCTGTGATTAGTAGCCCAGCTCATAATCCACTGCAATACCAGGGCTTCTTTGTAGATACAATGGAGCTTTATTTGAGGAGCTAAGGGAGCAGAGAGGAAAGAGGAAGTCAATCATGAACTTCCAATGACAGGGGGTTTCCTGTCTCTACTTTTTCTGCCATAATTATCCCTTACATTACTGACATTTTTCCTTCATAGAGTCTCAGAATCCACTTTCCAATCTTTTATTGATAATGCGTCATAACTGCTAAGAAGGGTAAAAATGAGGAAGTGCTAAATGAAACTCTAGGAGAGTAAATTCAGACTTAATCCAATGGACAAAAAAAAAATAAAATAAAGTGTCTGGGAAGGGAATGTGGTGAGGGGAGGGAGGAAGCTTCAGCCCCATTCTAGGACACCTTAACATTTCACACCAATGTGTAAAGCTAGTGATGGAAGCACAGGTTAATTGGCAGTTTCTGCTTTGGGCTAGAGCACTGAAGAACCATTGTTCTTACTCTCTTGTACTAATGCAAATCCCAGTTCCTAGCTTTGTTTCCCTTCCCTGAAGTATTTGGAGACTGTGTAGAATGTAGCTTGCATATACTCTAAAACCAATCACATCTATTGCCATCTGCCATTTACTGCTGTATTTCTTGTGTTGTTTCAGCCACCCTCTCCTGTTTAGCTCAGTGTCTGATTTTATTTTTTGTTATTTCAGAAACTGGTACTTATGCCTCTAAGTTATCCCTTTATCAGAGGTTACTCAATTAGGATCTATGAAAAAAGATACAACAAATTCCCTTAACCTGCTCAGATACAGTGGCTATAATTACTAAACCAAAACATGGGCACTCACAAAAGCATGTCTTCCAATAAGAGAAGTATTCATATGTAAACAAAAACACCTCACATTTATACATATGGTTACATTAAAATAAAAATTCAAGCCAATTGCCATCAAGTCAGTTTTCATTCATAACGAGAGAGCAGAGAGGTAGGATGGAGTAGAACTGTCACATTGGGTTTCAAAAAAGCTGTAAATCTTTATGGATACAAAGAGTCACATCTTTTTCCAGCCAAGTAGCTGATGGATTTGAACCCTGGAACTTATGTTAGCAGTTGAGTAAGTAACCACTGAGCCATCAAGACTCATAGTTGTTGTTGCCAAGTGCTGTTGAGTGGATTCCAACTCATAGCGACCCTGTATAGGGTTTCCAAAGAGCTGGTGAGCTTGAATCACCAACCTTGTGGTTCAAACTGACACTGCAGTCCAGAGCATTAACATGCAGTGCCACACCAGGACTCATGGTTATATTACCAAATATACAATCACTTTAGAGTGCTGGTGGCATAGTGGGTTACATATTGGATTGCTAACCACAAACTCAGAAGTTCAAATCCACCAGGCACTCTGTAAGATAAAGGTGAGGATTTCTTCTCCTGTAAAGATTAACAGCCATAAATATCCTAACAGGATTGCTATGATTTGGAACTGACTAGACTGCACACAACAATACAGTTACATTATACAGTGACCATTAAAATTAGTTTGATCAGTTACTTTGATTTGCTATAATTTTGATGTTGTTGTTGTTATTGTTATGTGCCGTGGAGTAGATTTCAACTCATAGCGACCCTATACAGGGTTTCCGAGGCTGTAAATCTTTACAAGAGCAGAACGCCTCATCTTTCTCCCGCGGAACAGCTGGTAGTTTCGAACTGCTGACCCTGAGGTTCGCAGCCCGATTCGTAACCACTACGCTACCAGAGCTTACTGCTCTGTAATACTCTAATTGTACAATAAGTACCTTGTAAGGGAAATTATATCATTTCTAGTTATCATTATATTGGAATTGATAATGAAGATCAAAGAGCACAGCCTTCTGTGTGGATTACATCTCAACATCAAGAAAACAAAAATCCTCACCACTGGACCAATAAACAGCATTCTTATCAGTGGAAAAGATTGAAGTTGTCAAGGACTTCATT
>NW_006408533.1:28023881-28025449 GCF_000296735.1 Chrysochloris asiatica | reverse complement strand
GGATTGACCAAGTAGCAGCATCGATGGACTCAAGTGTGGCAACAGTAGTGAGGTTGGCCTAGGATCGGGCAGTGTTTCGTTCTGCTGTGCATAAGGTCACTGTGAGTCAGTACTGACTCAATGGCACCTAACAACAACAACAGCCTATGTTGTATACGTAAAAAGCATGAAAAATATTTGAAAATATCCAAAATAAAGTCCCCTTGCCCTCAAGTTCTCTATAGAAAGGAGGCACACAGAATTACAATGATTTTAACAGTAAATAGTAAAAATTTTATTTATTTATTTATTTTATCTTTAGGTTAATTTACTTCAGGTTATGAGATGAAACTCATCAATGTATATCCATGCTGGTATCAAATATCTAAGCAGACAGATATCTGCTTAATTGAACAACTGCTTAATTAAACAACAACATATCAACAGCATAATATTTTGAAAAGTTAATTGCTACTGCTTGTTTCATTGACACTTTTATATTTCATGTGATCATTAGTAATTCAGATGCTGATTTTAAGATTAATTTCTTTGGACCTTTACAAGACAGGTTGTGAAATTGGAAGAAATGCAGGAGGATGGAGGATTGTACGTAACATTTCATGATGTGGAGTTCAGCAAGACTTACAAGAATAATTCAAATATATTTCAAATGCTGCAGTCCATGGGTGACACAAGTCAAGAGTTTGGAGGTTTGAGAGATAACTAATCAAAAAGGTATGTCAAGCTACTTTTGATTAATCAGTCATTGAAAACCTTATAGAGCACAGCTCTACACTGAGATACATGGAATTGGGTCACATGAGTACTCTACTCAAGAGCAACTGTTTGGGCTCTGCTGGGATGCAAGGAGTTGGCATCATCCATGCCTAAATCCATCCTTCTCCCAACCATTCCCACTTCTACCTATGTTTCTTTTTTCCTTATATAATAGTGAAGTGAAAAATGAGCAGGGAACTATATAAAGACTGTTGCTGTTAAGTGCCTTCAAACCAGTTCTGACTCATAACGACCATGTATAGGGTTTCCAAGGAGCAGCTGGTGGGTTTGAACCTCAATCCTTGTGGTTACCAGTCCAGCACTTATACTAGAGCGGCACATCAGAATTCCAAAATAAAGACTTGCTGATGTTGTTATTGTTTGGTGTGATTGAGTCGGTACTGACTCATAGAGACCCTATGCACAACAGAAGGCAACACTGCCCAGTCCTGCACCACCTCACAATTGTTTCATTTTAGCCCATTGCTGCTTCCATGGAGCTAATCCATATCTTTGGATATCTTCCTCTTTTATCTGACCCTGCACTTTATCAAATATGATATCATTTTCAATAGATGGGTCCCTTCTGATAATATGTCTGAAGTATGAAAGGTGATGTCTGGCCACCTTGGCATCTAAGGAGCGTTCTGGTTCTACTTCCTACAACATCAATTGGTTTGTTCTTTTGGCAGTCTATGGTACTTTTAATATTCTACTCCAACACCATAAATCAAATGTATCAGTTCTTCTATTGTCTTCCATATTCACTGTCCAACTTTCACATGCAGATGAGATTATTGAAAATACCATGG
>NW_006408533.1:27989961-28016946 GCF_000296735.1 Chrysochloris asiatica | reverse complement strand
CTCCTGACCGGGTCTGCACGGTCTGCATCCGAATCCTCCTTATTTATTGATTGTTTAAGGGACGCTGCCTGTCTTAGGTGGTCAGTGCGAATTCCTCAATCAGATCTATATGCTATTTTTAAAGGAAAAAAAAATGTTGGTAATGAAAGGCGAAGTCTGGAGCTACTTTATAAGAAAGAACAATATGATATAAAGATACAAAATACATAATAAATTAATATGATTTCAATTTTTCATGGGCAATCTGGGAGGTAAAGTTTCTATAATCCAGAAGTCAAATAAGAAGAACAAAGTATCTGTGAGGAGAAAAAGTCTACTTTACATGGTTACATAGCAAGTAGATGCCTAAGGAAAAATAGTGAGGGGAAAAGCATTGTGTTGAGCATGTTTATTTATGTGAAATAAATAAATGAAACTTTACAGCAATTCTTGCTTAGAACTGATTTTTGTATTACATTCCAACTGCTTCTAGTCAGTTGAATTTTGTACTGAACCATGGTCTGAGACCCCAAGACTATAGACCCTTGGTGGCTCTAACTGAAGGCTCTCCTGACCAAGGAAAATAAATTGTTTTAACCCACTGTATATAGTCCATGGAATCATTCTATCTTCTTCTGTGTGTTAGTTTCCAGTGCTTAATTGACATAATCATTTTTAAACTTTCACTTTTAATTTTTTAAGACTCTGCAGCTTCCTCTTTACTAAACCCTAAACCAAACCCTCTGTCCGAAAGTCTGTTCTGACTCAGAGAAAAACTATAGGACAGAGTAGATATGTACCTTGGAGTTTCAAAGGCTGTAAAGCTTTACAAAAGCAGATAACCTCATCTTCTCCTCTGGAGAAGCTGGTGGATTCAAACTGCCCACCTTGTGGTTAGCCGTCCAATGCTTAACCTCCTACTCCACCTTAAGTACTTAGCAAATGTATTCACTGTATGGTGTGATTTCCTTTGCTTGGCACAGTTAACATGCTGTTGTTATTACACTGTTGTTAGGTGTCTCTGACTCAATTTGGACACATAGTGACCCTGTACACAACAGAACAAAACACTGCCCAGTCCTATGCCATTCTCACAAATGTTGCTATGTTTGAGCCCATTGTTTCTGCCACTGTGTTAATCCATCTTGTTGGCAGGGGTGGGGGTGAGGCTTCCTCATTTTTATGATCCTTCAGTTTTCTAATCATGATATCCTTCTCCAGGCCCCTCCCGATAACATGTCCAAATACTAAAGATGAAGTCTCTTCATTCCTGCTTCTAAGGAACATTCTGGTTGTACTTCTTTCAAAAAACATTTGATTGTTCTGGAAGTCCATGGTACTTTCAATATTCTTCACAGACACTATAATTCAAATGCATTAGTTCTTCTATGGTCTTCCTTATTTGTTGTGCAATTTGAATGTGGATTAGGTCAGATGTGCCTTAGTCCTCAATCTGGCATCTTTACGCTTTAAAACTTTTAAGAGGTCTTTTGTAGCGGATATGCCCAAAGTGATATGTCCTTTGATTTCCTGAGTGCTGCTTCTATTAGCATTGATTAATAATCCAAGAAAATTGAAATACTTAACAACTTCAATCATTTCTGTATTTATCATAATATTATTTGTTGATCCATTTGTGAGGGTGTTCTCTTCTTTACATTGAGGTGAATTCCATACTGAAGGCTGTAGTTTTGATATTCATCAGTATGTATTTTAAGCCCTTTTGGCTTTCAGCAAACAAGATATATCATCTCTTGTTAATGAATGTTCCTCCAATTCTTATGCCTTGTTCTTGTTCATATAATCTAGTTTATACGACTGTTTGCTCAACATACAGATTGAATAAGTATGGTGAAATGATACAACCCTAACCTATACCTTTCCTGATTCAAATCATTCAGGATCCCCTTGTTCTGCTTGTATAACTACCTCTTGGCCTATGTACAGGTTTCTCATAAACCCAGCTAAGTGTTCTGTAATACCAAATATTCCCAATTTATCCAATGTTAGACTCCACACAACTGAATGTCTTTGCATAGTCAGTATAGCACAAGCAAATCTTTTTCTGATAATCTCTGCTTTCAACCAAGATGAACTTGGCATGAGCAATGATCTCTCTCATTCCACATTATCTTCTGAATCCAGCTTGAATTTCTGGCATCTCTTTGTCTATGTACTGCTGCAATCATTTTCCAACTATCTTCAAAACAATTTTACTTGTACATAATACTAATGATATTTTGTCCATGACTCTGTCATTCCATTGGGTCATCTCTCTTTGGAATACTTACAAATATGAATTTCTTCCAATTGGTTGTAGAGGAAACTGTCTTCAAACATCTTGATAAAAATGAGTAAGAAAAGAGGCTCTGGAGCTGTATCAGTGTGTTGAAAATTTTCAATTTGCATTCTGTCAATTCCTAGAGCCTTGTCTTTAATCAATGCATTCATTACTGCATGAACTTCTTCCTTCAGTATCATCAATTCTTTATCAAACTGTACTTATTGAAATAGGAGCTCTGGTAGTGTAGTGGTTACAAGTTGGGCTACTAACCCCAAGGTAAGCAGTTCAAAACTACCAACTGTTCCACGGGAGAAAGATGAGGCTTTCTGCTCCTGTAAAGATTTACAGTCTTGGAAACCATATGCAGGTTAGCTATGAGTTGGAACTGACTGCACAGC
This sequence comes from Chrysochloris asiatica, assembly GCF_000296735.1. Taxonomy (NCBI): domain Eukaryota; kingdom Metazoa; phylum Chordata; class Mammalia; order Afrosoricida; family Chrysochloridae; genus Chrysochloris; species Chrysochloris asiatica. The sequence continues at coordinate 28,014,285 of NW_006408533.1, read as the reverse complement.
ACACCACCACAACCTCTACCTCTTGAAATGATAGAACATAAACTAATTACTCTTGGTACCATAACTCTTTATATTCCCTCCACCTTCTTTTGATGTTTCCAGTGTCATTCAATTATTTACCCTTACAATCCTTCACTATTTCAAATTAAAGCTTCAATGTTTACTTCAGTTCTTTCAGTTGGAGATATGCTGAATGTGTTCTTCAATTTGATTCTCTAACTCTAGGTTTTTGCACATTTGTTGTAATGTGTAACTTTGTCTTCTCAATCTTTAATCAATAGTGTCTAATGCATCAAATCTGTTGTTTAGATGGTCTCTGTCAGTTTGTCATAGTATGGTGGCTTGTGAGTTGCTGTGATTCTGAAAACTATGCCACCGGTATTTTAAATGCCAGCAGGGTCACCCATGGTGGACAGGTTTCAGATGAGCTTCCTGATGAAGACAGACTAGGAAGAAAGAGTGACAAACTACTTTAGAATATTTAGTCACTGAAAACCTTATGAATATCAGAGAAACATTGTCAGATATAGTGCCAGAAAATGAGCCCCTCAGGTTGGAAGGCACTCAAAATGCAACTGGGGAAGAGCTGCCTCCTCAAAGTAGAGTTGATTGTGATGATGAAAATGGAGTAAAGTCTGTGGGAGAAAAGCCCATAGGACCTTCATTTGCTGATGGGGCACAATTGAAAATGAAGAGAAATGGCTGTAAGGTTCGATTGAAAATCAGAATATGAAATGTGTGAAATATGAATCTGGGAAATTTGCAGGTTGTCAAAAATGAAATGGAACACATAAACATCGATATCTTAGGCATTAGTGAGCTGAAATGGATTGGTATTGGCCATTTTGAATCTGACGACCACATGGTTTACTATGCCAGGAAAGACAAATTGAAGAGGAATGGTGTTGCATTCATTGTCAGAAAAAATCATATCCAGTTCAGTCATGAGGTACCACGCTATCTGTGATAGGATGATATCCATGCGCCTAAGGGAAGCCTAGTTAATATCACTATTATTCAAATTTTCGCACCAACCACTAAAACCAGTAAGGATGAAATAGAAGAATTCTACCAACTTTTTCAATCTGAAATTGATCAAACATGCAGTCAAGATGTATTGATCATTATTGATGATTGGAATGCAAAGATGGGGAGTAAAGAGGAAGTATCAATAGTTGGAAAAATGGTCTTGGTGATAGAAACAATGCTGGAGAACACATGAGAGAATTCTGAAAATCCAATGATTTGTTCATTTCAAATACCTTCATTAGAGAGCATAAGAGACTACTATACACGTGGACCTCACCATATGGAATACATAGAAATCAAATTGACTATATCTGCCAGGGGCACACTGTGGAAAGGACCATCAATTACTCATATGCAAATTCAAACTGAAGCTGAAGAAAATGAAAACTAGTCCACAAGAGCCAAAATATGACCTTGAATATATCCCACCTGAATTTAAAGATCATCTGAAACAGATATGATACATTAAACACTAAAGACCGAAGAACAGAAGAGTTGTGGGATGATATCAAGAACATCACACACGAAGAAAGCAAAAAGTCATTAAGAAGACAAGAAAGAAGGAAAAGTCAAAATGGATGTCAGAAGAGACACTGAAACTTGCTTTCCATTGTAGAGATGCTAAAGCAAATGGAAGAAATGAGGAGATCCAAGAGCTGAACAGAAAATTTCAAAGATCAGCTCGAGAAGGTAAAGTCAAATATTACAACAAAATGTGCAAAGATCTGGAATCAGAAAGCTAAAAAGGAAGAACACACTCAGCATTTCTCAAGCTGGGGGAACTGAAGAAAAAATTCAAGCCTTGACTTTTGTTATTGAAACATTCTCTGGGAAAATTATTGAATGATGCAGAAAGTATCAAGAGAAGATGGAAGGAATACAGAGAGTCACTGTACCAAAAGGAAATGGTTAATGTTCAACCGTTTCAAGAGGTATCATATGATCAAGAGCCAGTAATACTGAAGGAGGAAGTCCAAGGTGCATTGAAGTAATTGGCAAAGAACAAGGCACCAGAAATTGATGGAATAAAAATTGAAATCTTTCAAGAAAGTGAGGCGGAACAGGAGGCACTCATTCATCTTTGCCAAGAAATTTGGAAGACAACTATCTGGCCAACTGATTGGAAGAGATCCATATTTGTGCCCATTCCAAAAAGAGGTGACCCAATGTGGAAATCATCGGACAATCTCTTTGATATCCCATGCGTGTAAAGTTTTACTAAAGGTGATACAGACATGGCTACAATCATACATTGATAGAGAACTTCCAGAGGTTCAAGCTGGATTCAAAAGAGGCTGTGAAACGAGGGATATCATTGCTGATGTGCGATGGATCTTGGCTGAAAGCAGAGAATATCAGAAAGATGTTTACCTGTGCTTTATTGACTACGCAAAGCTTTTGATTGTGTGGATCATGACAAGCTATGGACAACATTGCAAAGTATGACTATTTCAAAACTCTTAATTGTGCTCATGAGGAATCTGTGCCTGGATCAAGATGCAGTTGTTTGAACATAACATGGGAACAGAAAATGGTTTAAAATAGAAAAAGGTGTGTAACAAGGTTGTATTCTTTCACAAGGTTGTATTCAACCTGTATGCTGAGCAAATAATATGAGAAGCTGGGTTCTATGAAGAAAAACGTGGCATCAGGATTGGAGGAAGACTCATTAACAACCTGTGATATGCAAATGATACAACCTTGCTTGCTGAAAGTTGAAGAAAACTTAAAACACTTACTGATGAAGATCAAAGAGCACAGCCTTTGGTATGGATTACAGCTCAATGTAAAGAAAATAAAAATCCTCACCACTGGACCAATAAACGACATTCTTCTCAATGGAAAAAAGATTGAAGTTGTCAAGGACTTCATGTTTCTTGGATCAACTATCAACACTCATGGAAGCAGCAGTCAAGAGATCAGATGACGTATTGCATTAGGCAAATCTACTGCACAAGACCTTTTTAAAGTGTTGAAGAGCAAAGATATCAGCTTGAGGACTAAGGTGTGCCTGACCCAAGCCATGGTATTTTCAATAACCTCATATGCATGAGAAATCTGGACAGTTAATAAGGAAGACCAGAGATGAATTGATGCTTTTGAGTTATGTTGTTGGAGGAGAATATTGAAAGTGTCTGCCAAAAGAACTAATAGATCCATTTTGGAAGAAGTGTAGCCAGAGTGTTCCTTGGACATCAAGATGACGAAACTTTGTCTTTCATACTTTGGACATATCGTCAGGAGTGACCAGTCACTGGAGAAAGATATCATGTTAAGTAAAGTGGTGGGTCAGAGAAACAGCAGAATACCCCCGAGATGAATTGGCCAAGTGGCAGCATCGATGCACTCAAGCATGGCAACAGTATTGAGGTTGGCCCAGGATCGGGCAGTGTTTCATTCTGTTGTGCATAAGGTTGCTATGGGTCAGTACCAACTCGATGGCACCTAACAACATCATCAACAACATTAGGGTGGGATATACTTCAGGTCATATTTTTCTCTCATGGAGCTATTTTAATTTTCTTCAGCATGAATTTACATGTGACAACTGATAGTCTGTTACACAGTCTGATCCTGGCCTTGTTTTGGCTGATGATATTGAGCTTTTCCCACTTTCTCCTCCCATAGATGTAGTCAAACTGATTGCTTTGATTGAACCATCTATGAGGTTCATGTGTCTAGTCACTTTTTATGTTGTATAAAAATGTATTTGCAATGAAAATGTTGTTGGTCTTGGAAAATTCTATCAAGGAATCTCTAGCATAATTTCTGTTACCAATGTATATATTTTGGAACCACTGATCCTTCCTTTTTGTTCCCAACCTTTACATTCTAATCACCAGTAATTATCATTTGTCTTGATTGCATGATTGATCAATTTCAAACTCAAGAAGTCTGTATAATTCTTCAATTTCATTATCACTGGGTTTAGTGTTGATGTGTAAATTTGAATAATAGTGGTATTAACTGGTCTTCCTTGTATGCATTTGGATACTATCCTATTACAGGCAGCATTGTACTTCAAGATAGATCTAGAAATGTGGTTTTTTTTTTTGTTTGTTTTGTTTTTTTGATGATGAATACAATGTCTTGCCTCTTCAATTTGTCATTCCTAGTATGTTGTTGTTGTTATTAAGTACCATGGAGTTGGTTCTGACTCATAGTGATCCTACAAAGGGCTTCCAAGGCTGTAAATCTTTACAGGAGCAGACCACCTCATCTTTCTCCTGCAGAACCACTGGTAGTTTTGAACTGCTGACCTTGAGGTTAGCAGCCCAATTCATATCCATATGCTACCAGAGTTCCTTGTATAGAAAACCATATTATTATCTTATTCAAAATGGCCAACACTCATCTGTCAGTGTGTTGTAGAATGGTGGCTATGTGTTGCTGTATGCCACCCATATTTAAAATACCATCAGGGTTACCTATGGTGTACAGGTTTCAGCAGCTCTTTCTGACAAAGACAAACTGGGAAGAAGGAGAGGTGGGCAACTTTTGAATGGTTAACCACTTCAAACCTAAAGAATAGCAGTGGATGCTTAAGAAGAAGGACAAAGTTGGGGACCTCTCACTCCCTGATTTCAAATTTTACTACATGGCTACAGTAGTTGAAGTAGCCTAGTACTAGGCAATGAAAGATACATAGACCAACGGAACAGAATTGAGAATCCAGAAGAGAACCCTTCCACAAAAGATTGAAACAAAACTTTTATCTCAAACCATGTACAAAACCCAACTCAACATGGATTAAAGAACTAAATGTGAATCCCAGAATTATAAAGGTCATCAATAATAAAAAAAAAAAATAGGGACAAATTTAAGGGCTCTAATACAGGGCACACATAGACTATCAAATATTGTGTGAATTGCACAATCAAAAGAAGACAAAATAGATGACTGGGACCTACTTAGAAAATTAAATTAGAAACTTTTGTGCATCAAAAGATTTCACCAAAAGAGTAAAAAGGGACCCCACATAATGGGAAAAAATCTTTTGCAATGACATATCAGACAAGGGATTAATTTCTGAAATCTATATGAAACTATCATTCCTCTGCAAGAAAAATACAAACAACCCAATTAAAAATGGGCACAAAGCATGAACAGACACTTCACCAAGGAAGACATTTCGGCAGCCAACAAACACGAAGAAATGTTCACTATCCTTGGTCATTAGAGAGATGCAGATCAAAACTATAATAAGATATAATCTCACACAAGCAATAACTGTGAAGTTCAAAAAAGCAGAGGACAATAAATGCTGGGGAGGATTTGGAGAGACTGGGACCTTATTACATTACTGGTGGGAATGCAAAAATGGTTCAACCACTCTGGTAAACAGTGGTAAGGTGCTTTCTCAGAAAGCTAGAAATAGAAATACCTTATGATCCAGCAATTCTTCTACTTAGTATATATCCACAAGAAATATGAATTAAAATATGAGTTGATATATCCACACCATTGCTTATCACAGCACTATACACAACAGCAAAATGATGGAGACAGTCTAAGTACCCATCAATGGAAGAATGGATAAACAAACTTTGGTATATATACACAATGGAATTTTATGCTACCTTGAAGAATAACAATGAAGCTGCAAACCACCGCATAATATGGATGAACATTGAGGACACTATGTTGAATGAAATTAGTCAGTCAAAAATGGACAAATACTGCATAAGAACATTATTGTAAAAGCTTAAGAAAAGATAACCATATTAAAAATAAAAGAATAGTACTGAAACAGTTATTATAGGATCAGCTATATATATTTTTTCAGCTCTTTTGGTGTTTACCTTATTTGAAAATAATAGTAGCTAATATTTTATTTGAAATCCTGGGTTTATGTGTGTGTGTGTTTCTGTCCTGTATTTCCCTTCATCATCATCAAGTTTTAACTAAAGTCCATTGTACCAAAAAGCAATAGTCTTAGTGTTTTTGAGGAAATATGTTCCAAACACCTTGCATTTCTCCCCCCACCCCCATGTGTGAAAATAGCATCATGATAAACGGATAAAAGATTGAAGTTGTCAAAGTCTTCATTTTGCTTGCATCTACTATCGACACTCATGGAAACAGCAATCAAGAAATCAAATGATGCATTTTGCACAAGACCTCTTTAAAGTATTCAAGAGCAAGAACTCAGTTTGAGGATTAAGGTGGACCTGACCTAAGCCATGGTATTTTCAGTACCCTCATATCCATGTGAAAATTGGACAATGGAAGACCACAAGTAATTGATACATTTGAATTATGGTACTTTGTTGTTGTTGTGAAGTGCCATTGAGTCGGTTCCGACCCATAGCGACCCTGTACAGGGTTTCCAAGGGTGTAAATCTATACGGGAGTAGAAAGCCTTATCTTTCTCCCGCGGAGCAGCTGGTAGTTTCGAACTGCTGACCTTAAGGTTCGCAGCCCGATTCGTAACCACTACGCTACTTTAGAAGACTATTAAAAGTACCATGAACTGCCAGAAGAACAAATAAATCTGTGTACAGTCAGAATGCTCCTTAGAAGTCAGGATTAGGAAACTTCATCTCTCATACTTTGGACATGTCAGGAGGAACTAGTCCCTGGAGAAGGACATCATGTTTGGTATAATGGAGGGTCAGAGAAAAACCATCGACACTGTAGCACCAGAAATAGATTTAAATGTAATAACAATTGTGAAGGTGGCACAGAACTGGGCAGTGTATCATTCTGTTGTGCAAAGGGTCACTATGAGTCAGAACAAAGTTGATGGCACCTGACAACAACAACATGTGTGATGAGATTCAATACACAATTCCATGTCAGAAGCTTTTCCAGAAATCTCTATTCAATGTAATAGAAATATATATCTATTGCAATTAGCCTCACTGTGAACCCATGCATGCAGAGAACTTTACTCCCTAAATTTGTCAAGGCTGCCAGCTTTTAGAAACAATCATCAAACCTTTCCTCTGAGATACCTTTTCATCAGTAGAACACTTAACCAGTTTTGCCACCCAGGGACCTCTTGTTTTCCCTTTAAGCCTCCAGTTTAGGCTCTCAATATATGATTCTTGCTTTATCTCAAATTCTTAGAGGATAAAACTCAGTCTCCTCCAGTTTCATTAAAGAGTTTCTACAACTGACCTTATAACATGTTACAGTCTTGTCTCCCTATAGTTTCCTGAATTTATGTAGTTATGTAGTTAGTTTCAATCATCTTATTATTTATTGAAACTGTCTGAACTTTATTTCTTCAATTTTCACCATTTGCTTAGAATACTATGTTTGCCTCTCCCACGAATGCTTAAGGATATGATTAATCCACCAAACCCACTGCAAACAAGTCACTTCTGACTCATAGTGAACCTACAGGACAAAATAGAATGACTCCATAGAGTTTCCAAGCCTTCAAATATTTTCAAAAGACAGCCTCATCTTTTTCTTGGAGAGGGGCTTGTGGGTTTGAACTTCTGACCTTACAGTTAGCAGCCTAATGTTAAACCCAATGCACCACCCGGGCTCCTTAAGGATCTGATTAAAGTCCTTTTAATTCCAAGAAAATTTTAAAAACTTGCTACTGTTCAATTTTTGTGCTCCACCTCATTATAGTTCTTATTTCATAAGTCATTGATTTGGTGACTGAACAGCACTACTTTGTAGCTTCTTTTGACCTCTGATTCTGTGCTGTAAGTTAACTTTCCATAGACTTTTCTCAAATTTATGCTACATGAGGATTGGGTCATTCTATTATGCACCTTTATATTTTTCTTCAGCATCTAAAATGGCCCGATTTTTTCAGGTTAGCAAACATTTGTTGAGCATCCATGATGAAGTAGTTAACAAGCTATGTCCCATCAGGATACATTGGTTTAAAATGTGGACGTGCTTAAACTCAAAGTTTTGCCAGTGAAGATAACAGAGTTTTGTTTTGCTTTGTTTTGTTTTCTCAAGCAGCTGATGGATCACATATTGTCAGGGCATCCTGCTCACTCCCAGACCCAAGTTTCCAGAGGCAGCCACCGTCCTGTCTGCCCCAGGAGAAGACAGAACAACAAGACTCACACTGGCTCTTAATGTTTTCCACCTGGAAGTGATATGCAGAGCTTCTCCTCTCGTATGTTTCTGGGAAAACAAGTCATATGGTGTACTAATTTTCTACCACTGACACAGCAAAATTCCAGAAACTAGGTGTCTTGAACAGAAATTTATAGCTGTACACTCTACAAATTATAGAGATTAGAAGAGGTACAATCTTGGGGCATTGGCAGGGTCTTGCTCTCTCTATTTGCTCTAGGGGAAGATACTTCTTGTTTCCTACAGCTTCTTGGGAAATGCTTGCATTAGTCCTATGCATTTCTTGGGATCCCTTGACTTGTAGATTAATCTTCACATGTTCTTCTTCCCTTTGTGTGTCTTGCTATTCTCTTTTTTAAGGACAGTACTAAGACTAGATCAGGACCCAAACAACTCAAGCATGACCTCAAGTTAACTGACAACATCTTCAAAATCCTAATTTCAGACAAGTTCATGTTCACAGATACTATGGGTTGTTATTGGTGTTGTTAAGTGCTGATCTGACTCATAGTGACCCTGTATAGGATTTCCAAGGAGCAGCTGGTGAGTTTGAACTGCTGGCTTTGTGATTTTTAGTCCAGTGCTTATCCTACAGTACTGCATCTGGACTCCATTGAATTGGATTCAATCCATTTCCTATGATTAAATCTTATACAAAGAATGAAGGGAAATGTAATGCCCAGGGAAAGAATTGAACATATTTGGTTGAATGGGCATTACAATGCAACAGATGTACTATTATGTACCATGTACTACCTCAACTTGTGGAAAATTCAATCCCACATGGTAACCCGATTATCAATTTAGAATAGATAACGTCTATTATAAGTTTTAAGGAGCTCTGGTAGCGTAGTGGTTATGAATTGGGCTGCGAGCTACAAGGTCCGCAGTTTGAAACTACCAGCTGGTCCATGGGAGAAAGATGAGGCTTTCTGCTCCCATAAAGATTTACAGCCTTGGAAACCCTGTACAGGGTCACTATGAGTCAGAACTGACTCAACAAAACAACAACAATTATAAATTTTATACGTGGTAGCTGTTACTATGGAAACAGTCAATCAAAAAGCTGGTATTTAATTCTGTGTGCTCTATATTTTCCTCCTTTTAATGATCAAATATTTATTAGACTTGCTAATACTGAAGGATGACCCTGCTCACTCCTTCATATATTCCAAATAGTCAAGTCTTACAGATGAACATTAGACAAAGCTGAATAACAAAAGGAGGCACTGAATTTAATTTCATTGTCTAATCCCTGGAAAGCAGCATTATTTAAAACAGAAAGAAAAGTAATTTAGAGCTGCTAATAGTCTTCTTGGAGTCCTGGTGTGGTTCTGTGGGCTAATTCATCAGACTGCAAAGTCATTTGAACTGCAAGGTCGGTGGTTCACGCTCACCAGCAGCTCCTTGGAAACCCTATACAGGATCGCTATGGGTCAGAATCGACTTGACAACACTTAACAACAACAACAACAACAATCTTCTTGAATAGGTAGGTACCCTGATGGCATGATGATTTAAGTGTTTGACTGCTGACTGAAAAGTCAGTGGTTCAAACCCACAAGCCACGCCATATAAAAAGTATGAGGTAATCAGCTTCCACAAAGATTGCAGTCTTGGAAAATCCTATTGGGATGTTTCACTCTGGGCTGCAAGGTCTCCATGATCCAGAATTCATTCAATAGTAATGGGCTTTTTTCTTTGCGTTGTTGTTGTTTGGTAATAATCTTTTTACACTTGCTTTTGTTTAGTAAATTTATTTAAAATAAGATGTGCATTTGTTTAGAACATACGTTATCTAAAACATAGACTGAAGTAATACTTCCACTGTAATTAATATTCAAAATAATTAACAACATTAACCTTTCATAAAATTCACAGGCTTTGAGTTACATCTTGGCACCTGAGTGCCTGGAGAAAGAGAAACTTTGCCATCTGCGTTTAATTGGAAATTGCATTTTGCTTTTGTTCCATAAAAAGTAATTTTATAAAAGATAGCTATGTGGGGCCAAGGGAGATGAGGGAGTAACAACAGAGAATCTCCAATAAAAACAGAACCTTCAGGCAGTGCTTTCTCCACATTGATATTGGTTCTGTAAATCCAGTCGTGGCTTGTAAAGTTAATGAGGCTCCTCCAAACCTTTAAAATGACTACAATGTGGAATCCACATAACTAGAGCAATAAATGGAGGTTAACCATACCAAGAGTTTATTATACTCACTATGCTAACAGTCCTATAAAAACTTTAGGTAAGTGAACAGAGATATTAAAGATTTTATAGCTTATATATTGAGAATAATTATTTGTTGGAGATACTGTGAACAGGACAGTCACCAAGTATGAGGTTTTGCGAAAAGGATGGAAAAGGGTAAGTCCAGAAGGAATGTGGGATAGGAGACTAACATTAAAACAATACTCAGTGATTCAGTAGCAAGACAAGTGGAGAGAGAGGAACAAGGGATGGGTAAAGAAGAGAGTAAAATGTGAATGGTGGTGGTGGTGTGTCCTGGAGTCAGTACCAACTCACAGTGACTTTGTTTAGGGATTCTGAGGCTGTTAAACTTTCTCCCATGGAGCGGCTGATGAATTCAAACTGCTTTCCTTTTGGTTAGCTGTCCAACTCATAGCCCAATTCATTACCATGACACCTTAAAATGTGATTATGTGCACAGTAATAACTCTGGTTTTTGAAGTGAAGGAGAAATAATGAGAGTTGAAAGTTTATAAATTATTGATCTTATATTTGGTGTGTTTGTGTGTGTTTGGTTCTGATTTAGTATTTTTTTTTTTAAAGTTTTATTGTGAATTGAGTGAAGGTCTACAGAGCAGATCATCAGTTTATGCTCAACAAATCATATATTTTATTTCATCTTAATAATTGCAATCCCCTCCTTATAACACGTTATCTTACTTCCTCCCTGTGGCTTTTATCTCCACCCCATCCTCCTTCCCAACACTTCTGAACTTTATCCTTAAGTAAATATTACCCTTTTGATCTTGAATGGTTGACTCCTCCATGGTGAGAAAAACTCTGAATTGTTTTTAATGAAGTATAACATCTTCAGTTAAGGACCCACTATACAATGGAATAAGTTTTTACGAAGTTGAGCCATCTTTGTAATCAGCACCCTAATAAAGATTCAGACTATAATGACAACTAACAACAACAGAAAACTCTATAATAATTTATTGTCACCATAAGATCCTGCCAAGGTAACATTTTCTAACTCTGGTAGCATAGTGGTTATGAATCGAGCTGCGAACCTCAATGTCAGTAGTTCAAAACTACCAGCAGTTCCGCGGGAGAAAGATGAGGCATTCTGCTCCCATAAAGATTTACAGCCTCAGAAACCCTGTACAGGGTCACATGAGTCAGAACCGACTGTACAGCACATAATCACCATAACCACCACCATCTCTGTGATTTGGTTTAGCTGAATTTGAGCTAAGTTGAATCATATAGCATGTTCTCTTTTTATCTGGTTCCTTTACATAGATATTATCTTGTTGAGATTCATTCATGCTCTTTTGTGTAGCTATGCTGTTGTTGCTAATGCCATAGAGTCTGTAACAACTCATAGAAACTCTGTATAGGTTTTTGAGGAGCAGCTGGTGGGTTTGAATCACCAACTTTTCAGTTAGCAGTCCAGTGCTTATCCTACAGCACCATACCAGGACTACACCTTGTTCTTTTTCATTGCTCTATAATATTCTTCTCTACAAATGTCCTACACATATTCTGCTTTACAAATCCATTCTAACATTGGTAGAATTTAGGGATGGTTCTAGTTCAGGTTATTAAGAATTATACTAATTCTTAATCATTATGAGTTGGAACCAACTTATGGGCACTGAACAATAAAAACAATCTTCTTAGACATCTTTCGAGGCACTTATATATGCATTTGTGTTGTGTATATACAAGATTGAGTAAAGAATTTGCTACTAGAGTTCAAGTTCATACATGTACAAGCATATTTTATTTAAAGTTCTTAAATATGTCTTTGCAATCAGTGGATGGCTGCAGATATGTTCTTTGAATAGTACACTTGTCTTAGTCTCTTTAGAGTGCTTCACCACATACATAGAAAAAGATGTTTTTGATATCATGAAAAAATAATTTTGAAATCAGGGCTAGCATTAAAATTTTTACAAAACTAAGTGGATATCTTCCCAAATCATTAAAGCATTGTAATAAGTCCACAAGAATGCTGCCTCATATAAAATAATAAATTGAGCAAGCATTTAAAAGAATGTTAGAAGATCTCAAATTTGATCCAAGAGAAGGAAGACTGTCAACCTCAATGAATGAAGAAATTGTGAATGAGGCCCAGAAACTTCTGAGAAAATGATTACAGAATGACCATTGATGCCAGACCTACTGAAGCTGAGATATCACATAGTTTGGCATTTTCAATTTTCAGCAAACATCTGACCTCATCAAGTTTTCAGCTCAATGGGTGCCAAAGTGCTGTGTAAAGATCAGCTACCTCAAAATGTAAGAGATCTAGAAGTGTAGTTAGTGGTTACAAGTCAGGCTGCTAACCGCAAGGTCAGCAGTTCGAAACTACAAGCTGTTCCATGAGAGAAAAATGATGCTTTCTGCTCCTGTAAAGATTTACAGGCTCAGAAACCCTGCACAAGGTCACCAGAACTGACTCTATGGCACACCACCATCACCATCACCTCAAAATGCTGATTATTTCATCAGTTTTTAGTGCTAATGAAGATGTTTTCATGGAACAAATCATAACTGAGGATGAGTCTTGGATTTACCAATATGGTAAAGCATGCAAGTTCCAATGAAAACAAAGGAAATTTGTTGGGATTGCTAAATTGAAGATGGAGAGTTCAGCTCAGAAGGTTTTGACAGTGATTTTGAGATTTTAAATGGTCAATCTTGATCAGTTTGTCAAAGAACACAGAGGCATCATGGGTTCTTATCAGGAAGTTCTAGAAAATTGAAAACAGTATTGCTGAAAAAAAACAGCTAAAATAGTTGAACTGTGTAAAATTTTCCATCACAACAATGCTCATTCTCATTTAAGTGTAACAAGGGCTTCCCAATGAGAATTTAATTCAGAAACCTCACCCTAGCCACCCTACAACCTTGATCTTGCCTCTTCAAGTTTCTTTTTGTTCCCAAAACTCAAAGTATCTTGAAAATAAAACATGATTGTAGTCTTTTGAAGATGCCAAACTGCTGTTTTGAATTGGTGCAAATTGAAGTGTAAAGAATTATTTAGGGAAGGGTTAGCAAGATTCTTCAGAATTGTTTATATGTAGATGGAGGGTGGATGGAGAAAAACAGCTTAACATTTTGATATTTTTGTTTAATAAATATTTTTATGATCTTATGCCACTATATCTTTATTTACCTGACTATATAGCAGTGAAGTTTTTGAGGTACAAAAACATGTATAACTAAAGTTACAGATAATATTGCCAAATAATTTTCCAGGTGGTTTTACCAATTATATTCTTCATCAGCACTGCATGAGAGTTAGAGAATCTCCATATTTTCATTAATACTTGATATTGTTGGTGTTTATATATTGATTTAAATATTTTCCTTTCTGTTGATTGTCTATTGAATCTTAATTTGCACTTCATTTGCATCTTGACAATGATTACAAAGTTGAACACCTGTTTATAAGTTGATCACATTCTAATTATCCTCTTTGGTGAAGTATCTGTTCAGAGCAACTTTTCATTTCTTTTCAAAGATGAGGGGTTGTCTGTGTTTGCATTATTGATTTTGAAGCATTGTTTTATATATTCTAGATACAAGTCATTTATCTAATAAACATATCACAAATCTGTTTTCTCACACCCACCCACTGCCTCATTGCCATTGAGTTGAATCCAACTCATAGCAACCTTATACCAAAAACCCACTGCCATTGAATCCATTTCAACTCAGTAACATGATAGGGCAGAGTAGAACCGCTCCTTATGGTTTTGAGACTGTAAATCTTTACTCAAGCAGACAGCCTCATCTTTCTCCCACAGAGCTGCTGGTGGGCTTTAACCACAAACTTTTTAGTTGAAAGTCCAATGCCTAACCCATTATGCCATCAAGACTCCTTAGTGACCCTATAGGACAAAGTAGAACCGTGCCATAGGGTTTCCAAGACTGTAAATCTTTATGGAAGAAGACTGCCACATCTTTGAACGGACAACCTTTTGGTGCATGTCCAAGCACTTTAACCACTGTGACACAACGACTGTTTTCTCTCATACCACAGCCTGCCTTTTCACTTTTCAGATGGTTTACTTATGTGAATATATATTTCTAAATTTTAATAAAGTCTAATTCATCAGTCTTTTCACTTAATTTGTTATTTCTGCGTAATTTTTAGGAATTTTTGCCTACTTGAAGTTCCTGTCAGACTGTATGATAGTTTAAAAGTGATATTGATTCACTTTTCAAATTTAGTTTTACAATTTGGAATTGATTTTTATTTCTAATAAGATTTAGAAGGCAAAGATCATGATATTTTTGTTTTTCCATAGAGATGTGTAGCATTACTTCCTAAATAGAGTACTGCCTAACCTCTGCACCCTATTTGTACACCTTGCTCCCTAATACGTTCACTATATGTGTACAGCTCTTTGGTTAGAATCTCTTTTGTGCCTCATTGGTTTAATTGTTAACCCATACATGCATTGGAGTCCTGGTGTGGCACTGTAGGATAAGAACTGGACTGCTAACCACAAGATTGGGGGTTAAAGCCTCCCAGCTACTCCTTGGCAGCTTTAAAGCCTCTCCTTGGAAGACTGCTATGAGTCAGAACTGACTTGATAGCATCTAACAGCAACAACGATACATAATTATCATGTTGTGTAATTATAAGCCTTTATAATAATACATATAATCCTGATGTGGCATTGTAGGATAAGTACTGGACTGCCAGATAGGTTTGAACCACAAGGTCAGCAGTTCAAACTCACCAGCTCACTCCTCAGAAACCCTATGCAGGGTTGTGATGAGTTGGAACCTACTCAACAGCACTTGCTTACAGCAACAACCTAATAACACTTCCTATGTGGAAACAAAGTTAAGGGATTGACTAGTCACAGAAAGGTTGATGGTCCGAATATATCCAGAGTTGCTTCAAAAGAGGGGCCTGGCCATCTACTTCTTGAATGTCACATTGAAAACCCATGAAGTGCAGTTCCACTCTCCACATATGGGATTGCCATGAGTTAGAATTGGCACAACAACAACTGGCTTGACTTGCAGTAATTTATTAAATAACATAGTCTTGATAGTTGGTAATATAAATACTCCAAATTTCTTCTTCTTTTTAGCTCTTCTTGATCCTTTACATTTCCATATAAAACTTAGAATTACTTTGTCAGACATTCATTTGCCAAGATATTTGACTAGGGTAGGGTGAATATGTAGACACATTTGAGAAAGATTGAACTATGATCATGTTTGCACTATTGAGGCTTCTAATGAACCTTTAGACCAAAGTCGGGACAAGGGGACAAGGACCAGAGAGAGGCTTGCTTGCAGGCTTGGCTGAGGAGAGACTGTCCTGATAAAAACAACTGTGTCCTGATCGTTTTCACATCCTGTACCGTATCCTGTTAACTTTCCTAATAAACTCCATAACTATGAGTGTGGTATCTGAGTTCCTAGTGGCCATTGCAATGGATTACTGAGCCTGATGGAGAAATGTACTATGGGAGGGATAGTAAACTGCTTCTTTTTTTTTCTTTCTTACTTTCTTTTGGCTTTTTTAATATCTGCTTAACTGTTTAAATTGGAAGATGTGGCTGTTAGCCTAATATTACTTGTTTTAGCAGGTATTAAATAAGGAGATGCAACCTGGGGTGTGATTTTCCTAAACTTTTCTGTTTCATCCTTTTTTACTAGGAGATGTACCTTGTGAATGTATTTGCAGGGTGTGGCACTGTTGGATAAACAATGTAAGGTGGGACATTTAAACCCACCAACCATACCTAGTTAACTCTATACAGGGTCCATATGAATAGAAACCAACTCAAGGATATTTGACAACAACAACAACATACATCATGTAAGAAGCCCTGGGGCATAGTGGAGAACAATGTCAGCAGTATGAATCCACAAACTGATCTGTGGGAGAAAGATGAGGATTTTTGCTCCTATAAAGATTTATAGTCTTGGAAACTCTACACAGGGTTGTTATGACTTGGAAATAACTGGACAACACATAACAACAACATGCATTATTTGGAAGTTGCTTTTCTTGCTTTGATTCTAGGTTTACACTGCATTTTCAGATGCCTTAAATTAAATGCATCTTTCACCAAGGAGGCGATCTGGGCAGCCAACAAACATATGAAGAAATATTCATGATCACTAGCAAATATGATGCAAATCAAAACAATAATGACATATCCTCAAACCAGCAATAACAGCAAATATAAAAAAAATAGAGGACAATAAATGCCGGCACGGATGTGGAGAGACTGGGATGCTCTTGCATTGCAAAATGGTCCAATCACTCTGGAAAACAGTGTGGTGCTTCCTCAGAAGCTTGGAAATATAAATACTTTACTATCCAGCAATTCCTCTACTTGGTATTTACCCACAAGAAATATGAACCATAACATGAGTAGATATGTGCACACCCATGTTCATAGCAACATTATTTACAATAACAAACAGATGGAGACAGCCTAAGTACCCATCAATTGGAGAATGAATAAACTGTGGTACATGCACACAATGGAATATTATACTATCTTGAAGAACAACAAGGAAGTTGCAAGCCATCGTATAACATGGATGAACCTTGAGGACATTATGTTGAGTGAAATTAGTCAGTCACAAAGGAGAAATACTGCATAGGACCTCTACGGTAAAAGACTAAGGGAAAGAACCCATACTAAAGGGGAGGGGTTATGGGAATGTGGGGGGGTGGAGTAGGGGAGGGAAGGGAAAGTGGAGCACAGGGTAGGGAACAGACATAGGATAGTTTGGGTTTTGGGGAGGAGGGCAATACACAAGAAGGGAGAAGGGAATGGAAAAACAAGGTAAATAGGAGAACAGGTAGGCAGGTTTGCATGGGCTAAGTGGGACAGAGGTAAATAATGATACATGCACAACCGTGGAACAACAGGGCTCTGGATACAGGGATTGAGGCATGGATTGAATAGGTAAAAGAGGGGAAATAATGTTAAGAAGCTTGGCTGTCTTTTGAATTTTGGTTTCCCTTGCCTAGCATTATAAAATAGACACTTGAGGTGGAGAGAAAGGAATAGCCAGAAATGTCACCATAGAAAGCTTTTAAGTCTGTCTTCTGCCTATAACTGATTGGAATACCTAAAATGGAGCTACAACTTGCTCAGTGAAGGAAGCTTCTTGTGGAGCCTTTGCAATGCATAAGACCATAGGTAGAATCCTGAACCCCATCAAGAATTTTCTGAGGTGGGAAATCTCCACTTAAAAGGACAAACAGACCAGCCTGGACTGGATTGAAGAACAGAATATACTCCTTGAAAGAAAGACTGACAGGAAATAAATAAATAAATAAATAAAATAATAACAGCAGTCGACTGATTAGTACAAGAACAAGCAAGTTGCTCACCCAGAGACATCAAGGCAAGTGGTTGGGTCCCTTCAGGGCAAACACCCTTCCAAGACTAAGACTCAAGGGGAATACACGAACAGTCACACGGTCTGACTGGTGACCACACTGGCCACCGATAAGGGGAAGTGAGGGAAAAACAGCAATGAAGCTGTGAGCTAAGCCCTACAACATTCAATAGACTCCTTTGAACCCAGGTGGAGACCTGGTTGGCCAGCAGTATGGCAAGACCTGGTGACTCCTGGGCCCAGAGACAGTGACATAGCCACAGAGGACTAGAGTGGAGAGTGAAGCATCCAGCTAGCTTATAAGAAGAGAGGGATATGCCCACACTTGCAGATAATACCCACTTGACCTGGCTTCAATGACTGGATGATCAGAACGCAACTAGAAGAAGAAAGAAGAGTGAAAAAAAAAAAAAGAGTAATCTAATACAATTTGATGAACTTGACCTATACCTCTGGATGCAGCAGCTCAAAAGAGAGAACACATCTTTACAGTGAGGATCATTCCCACCTCCTCAGTACACAGGGTAGACAGGGATAGGCAACTTGGACATTGGCTATCCAAAATGGGGGAAGGAGCTACAAAGGCAAGAAGTGACTGGCTTACAACCTGTCAAGAGGAAGCCTAGATCCAGAGGGTGCAGGGGAAGGTAGAATCTCTACTGAGCAGTATCCAATCTGTCTGGGCAGGGCTGATTAAAGGAGATGAGGATAAGACTCTTGTGATACAATAGTGAATAATTGTTATCAGGACTGACTGTAAGGGTTGGAAATGTAAAGGTAAATGTTTTGTAGCAAAAGGAGGGGAATGGTTGACATTACAGCTCAGCAGAGGAGAAGAGCGGAGTGTGGGACCCTATTAATAGAAACAGTGATGCCAGAGATGGAGGCAGAGACGATGGCATGGAGAGATGGAGCGGTTGGGGACTCTAGACCCATGGAGGGAGAGGGGCTGTGTGCTGACAACAGAGGGATAGTCTTGCGGGGTATACCCTTTAATTGTTTGATGACGCATGAAGGGGATTGTAAGCATGGCAATGCAATGATATACAATAGAATGAATGCAAAGCTAATGTTCTCCCATTTAAACTATCACATAATTCACAATAAAAACCTAAAAAATATTAAATGCATTTGTTATTTTATCTAGAAAGCAGCCTTGAGAGATATGTGTGTCCAACTAATCCTTACCTCATTAGTCCAGAAGGACATATATGTCCCACATAAGTTTTTCCCAGTCCAGAGTAAAAAATATGCTCCAAATAAAACTACCACAGAGTTTAAGGGGACATATGTGTACTACATAATATGTATCAAAATCTATATTTATTAAGGACATTTAGAAGTGTTCTGATTTACATATCTTCATTTAATGAAAACATGTGGTATCAACAAATAATTCAAATAAAAAGCTAATTGAATCATTAGTGCTTAGGTTTTTGGGGGTTTTGTTTTGTTTTGGTGTTTCCCTTTATTACAGAGAGTAGGACCACAATGACAGTTTTGAATAGGTCAAGGGAGAGCACACGTCTTTATTTTATCCTGACCTTTACAATAAGTATTCAAGTGTTCAGCATTAAGTTTAGTTATTACTATCATTTTTGTTTGTCTTTGTAGATAGCATTAATCAGATTAAGGATGCTCTCTTCTATTCTCATTTTGTTAAGAAACTTTCTTCCTTTTTTAAAATCAAGAGTGTGTGTCGAACTCCATTAATTTTTCCTTATAATTTTTACTGTGAATTGGGTGAAGATTTATAAAGCAGATCATCAATTTTACATAAAACAAATCACACACAATTGAATTCATATCATTGGTTGCAATCCCCGTAGTGTAATATCACTAATCCCATTTCTTCTACAATATTTTTTCTTGCAAATACTAAGATAAGTCTATGATTACTTTCCTTTATTAAATCAATGTGTTGATTTACATCAACTGTCTTGTTTTTAAATAATGGATTGAATTTTTGAAATTTGATATTAGAATTTCCAGATTTTCTAAAATCTAATTGTATAAATTTGACACAGTGACTACAAGAATGAGCTCAAACATCACTGCCATTTGAGGAGGACACAGGACTAAGCCACATCTCATTTTGTTGTGCATGGGATGCTATGAGTCAGTCAGCTCTATGGTACCTTACAACAGCAACAATTGTATCAGATTTTTAAAGTTACATTATTTGGGGGTAATTTTGTATTTTACCTAAAGCTTCATATTTAGTGACAAAGAGTTATTCCTACTATCATCTATTAATATCATAATTATCTGTAGTAATGTTCACTGGCTGGAATTCTCTCTGGTATCCTGTTTTCTATTTAATACATTTAGGATCAGCACTGGACTGAGAACCACAAGGTCAGCAGTTCAAACCCACTAGCTGCTCCTTGGAAAACCCTATATAACGTCGCTCTGAGTTGGAGTTGACTTGACAGCACTTACCAACATACTCATGTTGATTTAGCCTTACTTCCACTTTTTTGTGTGCTTAATTTACTTTACTTTTCAAAAGTGACATTAGCTGAGTCTTCACAGCATAACTCATCAGTTGCCTTATTCCCAAAATATGTGTTTAAGACAATAATTTCCTCAAAGTGCTTCATTGGCTTCATGCCACAAATTTTGATATGTACTTTTAAAAATCATAAATCAGTTCAAAATATTTCCTAAATTTTATTTCATCTTTTAATTAGGCTTATAGGCATTCAGAATTGTATTTTTTTAATTTTCTAAAATTTGGAATTTAAAAAATTTAGAATTTTGAGAATTTATCAGACATGAACATATTTTTTATTTCACAATTGAAGTAACTGTTTTGATGTTATGAAAGTTCTTCATGGTTTAATGTCTACTCAGTCAATAAATTCAGCTGCATCATTTCTGTTTGTGTTTGAATGGTATACTTTTTTCATCCTTTACATTTGAACATTTTATGTTACTATATTTTAAATAAGCTTCCTTAAAGCATCAGTCAGTGCTGTGTTATGACATTTATGATAAGCATTGGACTACTACCTCTAAGGTCAGTGGTTCAAAATCAACAACTGCTTTGAGGGAGAAAGATGATGCTTTCTGCTCCTGCAAAAAACTTTTATAGTCTTGGAAATTCTATACAGAGTCACTATGAGTTGGAACTTACTATATGGCAAAATCTTTAATATCATACTAAAACTGTTGTTGTTGTTGTTAAGTGCCGTCGAGTCGGTTCCATAATAAAACTAGACTCTTGAAATTGAATGGCACCCATCCCAGATAGTTTCCATTCAGTCCTCTAATGCAAAAATTCCCATTTTGGACTATTTGATAGACACTTATCCAAATATCATTCAAACTTTGTGAGTGGCCTTTCCAACGTTGGGCAGTTCTAGCCAGCTTCCTTTGTTGTGTCAAAATACTCTTGTAACTAATCTAACCCTAAAAATATGATATATGCTTGAGAGTTAGTGATACTTCTCTAAGGACCTAATTGTGAGTGTTGATGGTGGTTGTGTGCCATGGAGTCGGTTCTGACTCATAGCGACACTATAATGAGTTTCCAGAGCTATAAATCTGTACAGGAGAGAAAGTCTCAACTTTCTCCCTTGGAGCAACTGCTAGTTTCAAATTGCTGATCTTGTGGTTATCAGCCTAGCTCATAATCCAGTACACCACCATGTCTCCTAAGGAGCCAATTCTATCCAGTAAGAAAAGAGATTTTGTTTGAGGGGAAGTCTTTAGAAGTACCATTCATCCATTACTTTATTTGCTCTATTGATGAAGGTTATCTCAGGGAGACATCCCTGGTTTGGCACTGTAGGAAAAACTATGGATTAATAACTGCAGGTCAACTGTTTAATCCAACGAGGTGCTCTCAGAACTTCTGTACAGGATTGCTATGACTTTAAATGTTTACTGATGAAAATCAAAGACCACAGCCTTTAGTATGAGTTGCACCTCAATGTAAAGAAAACGAAAATCCTCATCACTGGACCAATAAATAACATCATGATAAATGAAGACAGGATTGAAGTTGTTAAAGACTTCATTTTGCTTGGATCCAGTATCAACACTCATGGTAGCAGTAGCCAAGAAATCAAACAACAGATTGCATTAGGCAAATCACACGACCTCTTTAAAGTGTCCAAGTGCAAACATGTCAATTTGAGAACTAAGGTGGGCCTGACCTAAACCATGATATTTTCAAGAACCTTATCATTTACATGTGGAAGTTTGACAATGAATATGGAAGACCATAGAAGAATATATGTATTTGAGTTATGGTGTTGGAGAAGAATATCAAAGTACCATGGATACCAGTATAACAAACAAATCTGAGTTAGAAGAACTACAGTCAAAATGTTCCTTAGAAGCCAGAATGGCAAGATTTTATCTCTCACACTTTGGATGTATTATCAGAAGGAACTAGTTTTTGGAGAAGGACATCATGATTGGCAAAGTGGAGGGTCAGCAAAAGAAAGAAAGGCCCCCAACAAGATGGATTAGTACAGTGGCAACAACAATGATCTCACTATAACAACAATTGTGAGTAGGGTGCAGGACTTGGCCGAGTTTCATTCTGTTGTGCATAGAATCATTATGAGTCCCAACTGACTCAAAGGCATCTAATAACAACATGAATCAGAACTGATTTTACGGCAAACAACAACAACAACAACATCTCAGGGAGAAAGGTAAGGTCTTCTATTGTCTCGTGTAAGGCTCATTACTTAGAAAAGTATTCATCAAAGAAAAATGCACTTCTTTATTGTGATCACATTGTTGATTTTGTTAAGTGACATCAAGTCGGTTTCGACGCATAGCGACTCTGTATCGAGTTTCCAAAGAACAGCTGGTGGGTTTGAGCTGTGGACCTTGTGATTTCTAATCCATTGTGGATCCATAGTGCCACACCAGTGATCACATTAGTATAATTGTTATAGATTGACTTTTTCCTTTTTTAATTTTTAAAAATGTTTTATTGTGTATTGTGTGATAGTCTACATGGGGGAACATTAGTTTTACATTCATTCCATCATATATCGTCTCATTGCCATAGTTACCATCCCGTCCATGCATCATCACCCAACCAAAGGGTATACCCTGCAATCCCGCCCACCCTTTTGTCCCAGAAACCCTGTATAGGGTCACTATGAGTTGGAACCCAATAGATGGCACTTAACAACAACAACAATATATGTAGGATAAGCACGTAATTGCAAGGATGGTGATTCAAACTCACAACCGCTCCTTGGAAACCCTATACAGGGTCACTATGAATCAGAATCAACTCAACAGCACTTAACAATAACAACAAAAATATGTATGGTAAATTTTAAATAAATACATGTATGTTTTTAGAATTGGGAAGGAAACCACTCAGTATTCTATAGCTCTTGTATCTTATGATTTTCACATTGGAAAAATAAAGAGGGAGAGGGCAGACAGATAAATTGTAAAATAATATAATAAAGACCTTAAACAATAACTATGATTCTGCTAAAAATCTACATGACTAGATCTGAGGTGACCACTGAAAATGCACTTAAACACACACTTATATAGATCTATGTTCCAGAAACTCTATTTTATACACAGTGCATATTTTATATTTTTATCTGGTGAACTATGAAACATAATTATTGTAAAGGATTTAATTTTTTCCCAGCAAAATATGTAAAAAACTTCTGATGTGGTGTTGTAGAATAAAGCACTGGACTGCAAGGTTGGTTTGAATCACAGGTTGGCAGTTCAAAACTCACCAATCACTCCTTGGAAACCCTATACAGGGTCACTATGGGTCAGAACTGACTCAACCACATGTAACAACAATAAAAAAAAAAGCCTATATTGTTGTTAAGTGCCTTCTAGTCAGTTCCGACCCATAGCGACCCTGTACAAGGTTTCCGAGGCTGTAATTCTTTTCTCCCACGCAGAGGCTGGTAGTTTCGAACTGCTGACCTCAAGGTTCATAGCCTAAGGACTCTGATTTAGCGCTGTAGGTTAAGCACTGGACTGCTAATTGCAAGGTCAGTAATACAAACCCACCAGCCTTTTCTTAGGAACATTAGAAAGAATCGCTATGATCCTGGTGTGGCGCTGTGGGCTAATGTATCAGACTGCAAAGTCATTTGAACTGCAAGATTGGTGGTTCAAGCTCACCAGGTGCTCCTTGGAAACCTTATACAGAGTTTTTATGGGTAGGAATTGACTCAACAGAACTTAACAACAATGATTCTGAACCAAATAGATAGTACTGAACAACAACAACAAAAAGTCTGTAGCTACAATCCCATTTGGGAATGGGCACTTTTGATATGTTAATGAGGCAGGGCATATCTTGAATCATTGTCTTTTGAGATATAAAACATAAAATAAGTGAGTAGTATATGTTGTTTTGTTGTTGTGAAGTTCCTTTGAGTCAATTCCAACTCATAGCGACTCTGTATAGGGTAGCCAAGGAGCAGCTGGTGAGCTTGAATATGTTGTTATTGTTAAGTGCCAGCGAGTCAGTACCTACTCATAGCAACCCTATATACAACAGAAGGAAACACTGCCCCGGACCTGAGCCAACCTCACAATTGTTGCCACTCTTGAGCCCATTGATGCAGCCACTTTGCCAGTTGATGTCACTGGGGGTTTTCCTCTTATTCTCTGATCCTCCACCTTA
>NW_006408533.1:27973579-27986011 GCF_000296735.1 Chrysochloris asiatica | reverse complement strand
ACCAGTGGCATAGCTTCCAGAATCACAGCAATTCAAAACCACCACAGTCAGACAAACTGTCAAATGAATGGTGGGAGCCTGAATATAGATGAGGTCAAATAGATGCTAAGATATCACTAAGTAGTTAGGTGGCAGAAGCTGAAGAGACAAGACATTCCTCCACAGTCAACACAGAGAGAAACTCTTCTCCTAGGCAGGGGTTGTTGTTGTTAAGTGCCATCAAATTGATTCCAACCCACAGCGACTTTGTATAGGGTTTCCCTGGAAGGGATCGTGAGCTTGAACCACCAACTTTGCGGTTTAAACCAACATCACAGTCCAGTGCATTATCTCACAGTGCCCCACCTGGACTCCCAGGCAAGGGTGGGGAACCTTTTTATTTTTGCCAAAATTTATAACATAGTTTGGCAATTCAAGGTCACTAGCTGCTTCTCAGAAACCTTATACAAGGTCACAAAGGGTAGGAACCGACTCAATGGCTCTTAATGACAACAATGTGATGGCTAGAACTGCTATTGCCTCAGCAAGGTCAGAGGAAATGATTTTGTGAGCTTTATATTCCTGATAGGCCAGATGTTCCCAACCCCTGTTCTTGATTATCACTTTTCACAGTGGTCAGTGTTGTGTATTTTTTCTGATATATATATACACATATACATATGTGTACCTATACATATAACCCATTATCTCTGACTTTTCAAAAATAAAAAGAACAAAACATATTTGGACTCACTGAGTTAACTAAAAGCCATTTTTATGACATTCTTTTAATTCTATGAAAAACTTAAAACTGACCTAAAGAAGAAATCTAAAGTCTATGATTATAAGCAGCAAGTCACTTCCCCATCAGAGCCACAGCCTCTCAGAAGTTTTCCTTCACTTCACCGTGTGGAACACTTCTTGTTGCCCCAGCATCAAAAGCATAGACAATCAAAGAAATAGGGAGTCATTGTGAATGGGTTCAGGCCATCGCACACTGGGATCTATTTTTACTGATACATGTCTCAATTTCTTAGAGTAAATAAGTCTCTTGCTTGAATTGCGGGTGGTAATTCTGATGGTTATTTTAGCTGTGGGCAAAATTATACAAAGAAAACATAAGTTCATGAGTTCTGGAGAAGGAGAAGCAGTTTAGGTAAGGGATTAGCACACTGCAATCAATTCATCAAATATAGACTTATATTTGTTTTTGGAAAATTAAGGCTTAAGAGCATAGCCACTTTTATTCACCTACATACTGTGTATTACTGCTATTATACTCAAGGATTGAAGTATAATTGTTATCATAACAAATTACGACTGTCACAACTGTAAAGGTAGAAATTTTGTAACAAAAAGAGGGGAGTAGTTAATGTTAGAGTCCAGGAACAGAGAACTCTAGGACCTTCAAGGGAGAAGAGCATGAGTGGAATATGGTATCCTATCCAGAGAAGCATCGACACCAAAAGGCTGTGTGCTGACAGCCAGGTGCTGGTGGTCAGGAGGCAGGCTTGCAGAATGTTTCCTTTGGTTTTTTAAACAATATTATATATTCCTGATTGTTTTGTGTACACCCCCTGCCAATAAAACAAAACAAAACAAAAAAACAGAGGGGATAGAAGCAAATACTCTTAAGTGATGATGCACAGAGGAGATTGTAATCATTGCAATGAAATGATGAATGCAAAAATTATGTTTCCCAATGTAAACTATCACTCAATTCATGATAAAAACTTAAAAAAAAAAAGACAGGATTGAACCATTGTGATAGACCTGTGGCCTGCAAAGTCAAAAAGGTTAACTAATAGACCTTTCACAGAAACAAAAAAAGTTTTCTGATCCTTACTGTAAACATTAATTTGTTATTGTTAGCAGTTTTCAAGTTACTTGCCCAGTCTTGTGCCATCTTCATGATCAATGGTATGTCTAGTCTATTTCTATGACTTTTGTGCTGATCCATTTCATATTAAGGGATTTCCTCATTTTTGCTCGCTCTCTACTTTGCCAAACATGATGGGATTTCCTGAGATGGTGTGTTCAAAGTAATTGAGCCAAAATCTTGCCATTTTTTGCTTTTAAGGAGTTTTTTTGTTGCATTTGTTTTAGTACTGAACCTTAATCCATTAATTTAAAATAAGAAAAGGCAAGTCAGGATAAAATTAAGGGAAGTAATTCTTAGATATGAGAAGAATATTTGAAGCCCAAGTCCCATAAGCTCAAAGAAATACTAAGACCCTATACTGCTTCCTCATTAATATTTTCTGATATTATTTTATGCTAGCTGAATGATGTATTTTCTCCAAGCCTTAACTATAAAGAGGAACAAAACTATCATTATTATCATGAAGTTGTTGTGAGGATTAATGAAATATTACTTGAACTGTTGTACATAGGGTTGTATGAATCAGAACTGACTCTATGGCATCTAACAACACCAATGTTTAGGCCACTGTCCTGTAGAGTAAATGCTCAATACATTCTCACTATTTCATAGTTCTCAATAAATTTTTAGAAGTAAAAACAAAATTTTCCTATAGAGAGATATAATAAGAACTTTAATTAGTTAGCTGTGAAAAAAATTATCTTCTAGAAGTTTTCTCTATATAGCTAAAACATTGGTTTCCTAAATCCAGCTTTGAGATTCCTAGTGATGGCTAAGTAAGAATTTAAGCACATCTTTCACTCTTCATTTAAATCAGAAAAGGACTATAATGCAAAATAGTTTGTCCTAAGTCAGGAAGTATAGGGGTTCACTTAGAAAGAGTTAATAAGAAAGCAGATGTTATCTCAAGGACTGGAGGTCTCTTTGGTTCTTTACTATACCCCCAGCACCTGGTCCAGTGACCACAACATATACAGTATGTGCTCAGTAAATGTTTATTGAGTAGATTGTCCAGGCTGGATTATTTCAAAGAACTGTAGCCTGCCCACTAGCCCCCATCCCTACTAGAAGCTCCCTGAGCAGTATGATGGGTCTAGTTGAGACCCTCACGTGGCCCACCTCTCAATGCATCTAGTACTTGGCCTCTCCACGCATCCCTGAGACAGGGAGCCTAGATGGACTTCTTGGAGGATGAAAACATTAATACCATTGTCTTGCCCATTTTACAATCTATTTACTGTAAACAGACCACCCACAAGATCTCTGCATTTTACTCCTTTGTGCAGTCTAAGTGGTTTTACTCATCTTGATGAATGACCTTTCATTGAGGGTAGAGAATGCCAGTCTCTGGGAGTGCTGAAGAACAACATCCAGTAATAAGTTTTGTCTGATGTTACCATAGGCCTTTGTGGTGGAATCCATCTCAAAGAAATGCTGCATACACATCCAATTAGCTTTGTTGTTGTTGTTGTTGTTGTTGTTAAGTGCCATCGAGTCAATTCCAGTCTGTGGCTGGTGAGTTTGAACTGCTGACTTTGCGATTCAATGGTTGAATCAATGGTTGAATGCTTATCCTACAGTGCCGCATTAGTTTGGCCCATCCAAACTGGCCATTTCTGGAACTACACCCCTTCCCCTGTACAGTGTGGTGCTGTGGGTTAATGCACTGGGCTGCAAAGTTATTTGAATTGCAAGGTCAGTGGTTCAAGCTCACCAGTTGCTCCTCAGAAATCCTATACAGGGTTACTATGGGTCAGAACCAACTCAATGGCACTCAACAACAACAACAATCAGGAGAAGACTAGGCTCCTGTCTTATCCTGAAGGGAAGAGATGTGGTTAGCAATCCCTGTAGCACAAAAACTCATAATTATTTCTGAATATGACCTGGAATATATATTTTTTTAAAGTATCATAGATTTTACATCTCCAAAACTATTCAGAAAATATTCTGATTGCCCCTTCCTTGAATTCTGCAAATAGTAAAATAGAGACAAGACAATGGAGGTTTTTGTCAAATAGGTAATTAGGGAGTTGGGGTTATAGATAGACACGTGACCTGTGTCACAATATTCCTAGGTCACTCCTCAATTTATTGTCTTTGACTTCCCCATTTCTAATGCAGCAAAACATTGTTAGGATTTCTTTTTCTTTGTTTCCAATACATATTTAATTTTTCTATTGTTTTGACCAATTATCCTTGAAATTCATGAGGATTTTGTTTTGAAGCATGCAATTATGTCCTGATTGCTATTTATTTGTTTGAATCCAATGATAGTTTTGGTCTCTTAAATTTCAACTTTTCCATTCAATTAGCTTAGCTTGTAATTGGCAGCAATTATTCATTTTTTGTCACAGAAACCAAAGAAAACTATGTGATTAAATTCTCTACTTCATGGGCTTGTGTGAAGATTAGTGTTGGATTGGATAATATAATGGCTTGAGGACTGAGAGGGAGATAACCAAGTACAAAATAATGCTAGTTGCATTGGCATATGCTTCTTAGCAGAGTTAGTATTTACAACTTGCTCAGTAGACCAAAGTATTTGTTTAATTCTTTTTGTAGACCAGTAGTTAATTTCACTATTACCAATAGTCACAGAGTTCTGGCCCTGTGGAATGGAGTCTGCCTTCTTGGAGACATGTGCTATTGAGTCTAAGGGGTCCTAATAGGAGCTGCATCCAGGGCACACATGCAACTACAGGAGCAGGGAAACATTACTGAAAAATAATCAGAATACATGTTACATTCTCACCATGTGACTACACTCTCCTTAACACGGAGCCAATTTCAGTGATACAGAATGGTTCTGAAGCCTGGTAGCTAGACTGTAAACCCACCTACTGCTTGGTAGACTAGGAGCAATGGAAAAATCACAGATCTAGAGAAAGCTCTTTCATTGACAGCAGTAGTGCAGTGATTAAGCGTATGACTGCTAACCCAAAGGCCAGCAGCTGGAACCTACACAGAGGCTTTATAGGATAAAAGACCCAGCCATTTGCTGTCATAAAGATTACAACCTCAGAAACCCTATGGGGACAATTCTACTCTGTCATATGGGCTCACTATGCATCAGAATAGACTCAATGACAAACAACGATAACCTCAGACTGGCAGACATCAGAAATGAAAGGAAAACACATCAACTGATGAAAAAGTGAGAATAGAGAGAGAAAGGGAGTCTTGCTGTGGCACTGTAGAATAAACACTAAACTGAAAGGTTGGTTTGAACCACAAGGTAGGTGGCTCAAACTCACTGGCTGCACTCTTCTGAAACCCTACTCAGGGTGGCTATAAATAAGTCCGAACTGAATCGAAGGCACGTAACAACAACAGCAACAACAACACACAGAGAGAATAACTTGCAATTATTTGATCAATAAATCTTTTTGATAGTGTGTACATTTAGAAATAAATTATTCTTTCATTCCTCTCTCTTCCCCCATATCCCCCACTCCCTAAAAAAAAAAAAAATTACTTATCAACAAGATACTTATAATGCTGTCTTTTTTCCTGGAGTCTGACATTGCTGCCCAAATAAAGCTTCATCAATCTTAATTATTTCTTTGGGCTCACTCTTTGCCAACTCTTCTGTTTTCCATGACCTCAGCTAATGATACAGCTTTAGATATAGCTTAGGCTATCATCATTTCGACTTTTATACATAGTCACCATCATTGAGTACATCATTGCCTATTTGTCATCTCTCCAATAAATGTCTCAAATTCTGAGAAAATTAAATGTGTTTAATTACAAAAGATGAGTTACTCTTAAGTGTCAGAGACCACTTCGTATCTAGTATTCACATAAAATGTAATGTTACACTTAAGCAATGAATTAAAAACAAAACAATAAAGAAGACTGCAATGTACATATGGAGGAGCTGCAAACCATAGCTCACTGTTATGACGTTATAGAATCCATTTCTAACTATTGGAAACTTCTAACTATATGAGACAGGGATAAACTGATGAATTTTAAGACAGTTGAAGTGTGTCAGTTAGCTATTTAAATGAAAGCAATACTGTACTCTCATGCAAAATTTTATTGCTAATTAAATTGATTTTGTTATTTAATAGAATACAAATGTTCTCAGTGTACTGGTCACACTGCTTAGTACAAAAATAAGCAGTAGTGACCAGCAAGGCTTTGAATAAAAAACAATGGAATTCATGCTGTTGCTGTAAGATCTGGCTTTGTGCTTAGTTTTGCTCTTTGTGAAGCTTGCTCTGAGGTTGTTTTTTTTTTTGGGGGGGGGTTTCCCCTCTTTTATGGGATTCTTCATGAAATAGTATGAGGCCTACTGTTGGATTGTATTGTATAATGGCTTGAGGACTAAGGGGGTGATTTCTAGATCTTGGAAAGCTCACTTTACTTCTAATAAATAAATGGTGCCTTTCGATACAGATAATAAAAATTTCATGTAAAACAAACTTGTGATCTAAGATATTAAAGCCTTTACTTGGTTTGGCCAGGAACCAAGTTTTATTTATTTTTCTTTTTAATTCAGAACTGTTTTATTTAAATATAATAAACACTGCCAAAAGGGGCATTGTAAGTATCCATTTCAGTGTATTTCCACAAACCATTATAAAACCAGTCTTCTGGAAATCCCCTCACATGTTCTACTTTCTAGATAAGCGCCCCCACACACATACACACCCCCCCCCCAAAAAAACAGAGTAACCACCATCCTGACCAACACTACAGATTAACAACAGCACCAGCTCCAAGTAAAGGAACTAACATTTATCCAGTGACTATTATGTGTAAGTTACTTCATCCTGCCATGAAATAGGTATTAATACATTTATAGTTGGAGAAAAAGACTGAAGAATTAAGAGACTTGCAAAACAAGGATGTCAACTTTAGACCATTGCTGATCTAATCCTTCTCAGATTCCCCTTTATCATTCTATGCCTCTCCTTCAGCTTTTGTGTGTGTGTGTGTTTTCTCTCTTCTCTCAGAGACTTGTCCCTGGGGTCCCTGGATCCACTTAGCCTTTGCTCCCAGAGTGAGTGAAGAGCCATGCAATTGAGCCCACTGGGGTAGCCTATGTCTCTGGGTAGTTTAAATGGTCAAGAACTTGACTACTTATCAAAGGTTGTCCATTGAGCACAGCCAGTGGTGCTGCAGAGGAAAGATCTGCTTCCATAAAGATCACAGTCAAGGAAACTATGAAGCACAGTTCTACTCTAGAACACAAAGTATTGTCAGGAGTTAGAATTGATTCTACAGTTGCAAGCTTTTCATGGTTGGTTTGTTTAGAGTGACCCTTGACCAATGACTGGTTGGGATATGAAAGTCTGAAAAACTTGTCTAAACAGGGGCAAACACTGAGGTGTAATCACATTGTAAGGTGTCATTTATACTCAAGAGGTCTCCAGTAGGATCAGACTGAAATGGAACTTCACCCCATTTTGTTCTGTGAGGATCACTTTTAATTGGGTGCCTGTGTTGTTGTTGCTCTTGTTCTTGCTGATGGGAAGCACTTGGGAAACATACTATCTACTTAGGTACCATATTTAGTGGCTAGAAAACATGAAGTTTCTGAATCATTTCCAACTAATAATACACAAAGGAATTCAGACTGGAAGGGAAATTTTACATCTTAGACCGCTGCAGGAATGTTAAATCTCCTAACAGAAGTTTGTAATATGTTATTTAAGCATAATATTACTTCATCTTCACATCAATCATTTTTCTGTGTGTCCTTTCTTTTTTCTGTATTAAAATCAAATTCCTCAAAACTGAAGTTGGGTTATCTGATGCTGCAAAATTAATGAGGTGTAAAGAAGTTTATAGGAAAACAATCTGCAACCTGAAGGAACTTACTGCCTACAAAAGAATGTAATAACATATCTAAATATGAAAAACCGAGCATGGTGATTTCCCTAAAGAAATAAAAGCCACGTTTTCCATGTGGGGAACTTCATTGAGATGAAGTTTCTAATACTGAAGGATAGGAAAACTTAAACAGGAATAAATGTCACATAAAGCATACCAGATTAGGGAAGACAATGAACAGTGCTTCAGGTAAGTACATGCTTACCTGAAGCTCCTCTGACCAAAGAGGCAATCAGTCAGATAGGTTATTGTCTCATAGGTACCTTCCCAGATTTATTGTATCCTACAATGAAGATTCCACTGTAGTGGAAAGCTATTTATGACAGAATAAGACATATTTGTCTGGGGAGACTCCTGAAATCCAAGTATACATTTTTGATTTGTATTCTTTGCCTTCATGAATAACTATTGTTTCTAACACAAAGAATGCAATACTTAACTGTGCTTTCAAGTGTGACCAGACATGAATTTTTGTTGTTATTAAGCGTTGTTGAGTCAGTTCTGACTCATAGCAACGCTATATAGGATTTCCAAGGCTGTATATCTTTGCCAGAGCAGAAAGCCTCATCCTTTTCCTACGGAGCAGCTGATTGTCTTAAAGTATCCACTGTGTGATTTGAAGTTCTTTGTTTATTCTACAGAGTCACCACAAACCCAGATATGAATTTTTGTTGTTGTTGTTGCTTTTAAGTTATGTCAAGTTAGTTCTGACTCATGGAGACCCTGTATAGGGTTTCTGAGAAGAAGCTGGTGAATTTGAAGCCTCAACCTTTTGGTTAGTAATCCATTGCGTATCCTACAATATCACATCAGGACTCCACAGCACCACACCAGACCTCCAAATATGAATTAGTTGGTGTTTTGTTAAGTGCTGTTGAGTTGGTTCCAACTCATAGCAACCCTGTATAGGCTTTCCAAGGAGCAACTGGTAGGTTTGAACCACTGACTTTGATGCTAGCAGTCCAGTGCTTATCATACAGCACCACAAAGAGAGAAAACCATATGAAATGTATACTTTCAACTAGAGATGAGTGAGGTATCCTGATAAGACACGGATTATGAGCATCCACTAGGCTTTCCAACATGTAACATGGTGATACATGGGTTTACAGGAGGAGAGGTTATCAGAAGAGAAATAGTAAAAGCCATAAAGGGGAAACAAATAAGGAGAGTGAGTGTATGAGCTTCCATTAAAATCTGAAACTATTTTGTTCAAATAATTCCCTGAAACAAAGTTCTAAACTTTATCTCACTCTTAAATCTATCTTCCTAAATGTCTACTCCATTAAATATAAATTCTTGTCACATTCAGTTATTTGGGTTTCTCTAAAATAAGGGTGGAGTCCTGGTTTGGTGCTGTAGGTTAATGCACTGGACTGCAATGTCGGTTGGAACCACAATGTCAGTGGTTCAAGCTCACCAGAAGCTCCTCGGAAACCCTCTACAGGGTTGCTTTGAGTTGGAACCAACTCGTTGGTACTTAACAGCAACAAAATAAGTGATGTGCTTAATCGTGTAGCCTTGTATTTACACCTTGACTTCCACACCTTGGAATATTTTATGCCTTCTTTCTTATTTAGTAACTTCAACCTCAGCTCTGATTTCTATTTTCCTGTGAAATGTTCTTTCATTTTGTTTTCATTGTACTCTGGAATTATTCATTTAAAGCTAATTTAATTCAACCTGTGAGGATTTCACAAAAGTTGAAGCAGCAACTTATTTAACATAAGTTTCTTACCCTCCTGTCTCTCTCAATGGATTTCATCTTGTGAGTATATAAACCGAGTCTGTTAACCATCACATTTCTGTGTCCCAGCACAGTGTAAATGGTGGATGCAGTTTCCACTCAATAAAAATATAGGAAATTAATAAAGAAACTAACACAGAGGAGCAAAAAGTATAAGTCAAGGTTCTAAAGGTCAATGTAGAAGAATGTACATAAAAGAGAGACAATTTTTCCAGCATACATTTTAGGTGACATTGGAAATTGATATTCAAAATTAACTTTAAGACAACATTTGTGTTGTTGTTAGGTACCCTCAAGTAGGTTCCAACTTATAGTGACCGTATGAACAACAGAATGGAACACAGTCCTATCCTATAGCATCCTCACAATTGTTATAGTTGAGCCTAATGGCCTTTACCAAGATGTGCCCAAGACTCACCTTCTTCTTATACAAACTGCCTAGTAGAAGATGATAAGGCTAAGGTAAGGAATAGTCTTGATGAAGTATGATAAAATCCATCAGGATTTCAGGTAGAGAAGGACATTATTCAGGCAGAGACTGTGTCTGAAATGAAGCAATGCTGATTATCTTCATTGAAAGTTAGAAAAGCTAAGATACTGTTAGATACAAAGAAAATTAAGTATTTGTCATGGTTCTTGAACATCTTATAATCTGGCAAAGCAAGTAGGATTTGAATAATTAAGAAATGGAAGAAGAAAATCCTTTTAATTAGAAGATTACCAAAAAAAGACAAATGAACTATTGTCAAGTGTGACTCAGGGTGATCCCATGTGTGTCAGAGTAGAACTGTTTTATACGATTTTAAAGAACTAATCTATCAGAAGTAGATCACCAAATCTTTCTCTTGAATTGTCTCTGGGTGGACTTGAACTACAAATTTTTGATTAGTAGCTGAGTACAGTAACCATTCAAAGACTCATTAAGTTCGGTTGTTATTGTTTAGTTCTGGTAGACACACATAAAAATGAATAAAGCAGAATCTACTTCTGCATAGGCTGTTCCTAACGATAATTCAATGTCTCCATTTTTACTGCTTTATAGAGCCGCTCATATGATATTTCTTATGTGTAACTACTGGTGCTGCGCATTAGAGATGCACAGGTCCTGATATATATAGAGAATTTTCATTTGAGCAGGGAGAAGGAAAGCACAGGGCATTAAAAATAGGGGAAGAAATTTACATACATTTATTTAGGATTAACATGCATAACCATTAAGAAAATTGTGAAAACCTGCAGTTGGAGTGTAGGACAATGAGAATGGGCTGAAGAATTTGGTTTCCCTTTCACTTTTTATGGTACAAGAAGGATTTCTATACCTTTAAAGAGGTACAATTTAGGCTATTTGAATCATTTTCCATCCATCATCTCTTTGAAGGATGAGAATAAAATGAGATGTGTTTTTACAGAATTCTGAAATGCTTAGTAATGGTTTTGAAGCTAGGCAATAATGGGAAGCATTGCAATCCGGGGGATGGGAGAGGTACAGTAGAAAAAAAATAAATTTGCACATTTGAGGAATAAGAAAGTTATTACTAAGAAGGTTTCAGAATGGTGAACATCCACACTTGGATGAATTCTATCACTTTGTTCATATGTAGCTTCTTTCCATTTGCAATTAACGGTAAAAATTAATGCTTGATCCATTACAGAGGGACCTAGATTTAGTAACCCCTATGGGCATGCTGAGAAAATTTAATGACCAGGTGTTAGTAAGAACCAGTTTCCTTGCTTCTTATTTAGCAGAGTTTTTACTTTGCCACTGAAACACTAATTGCACCATCAGGTATGCCAGGGAAATATTCCTGGAGTAGAGAATACAACTTCGTTGAGTCCTTTGAAAGGAAATGACAGTAAGAAGCCCCAGCCCCTTCAAATATTTATTTGATATTCTTAACATGTCATTTATTCTAGTTCGTCTAAGAAGTTTTCTGATTATTCCCTTGATTTGTTGATTAAGTTATTAATGCCCTTTTGGGGACTGTTTAAAAGAGAATGTTATTAGAAAAATGGCTCTTTATCATCTGCACTCACAGAGTCAATATTCAGACAGGACTCAGAGCATACAGCAAAGCATTTATGGAGAAGTTATATCAAGGGGAAGAGCAGAGTGGAAAGTCTCCCAGACCTGTCTTCCTGAACAAAAGGGGAGGGGAGACTGTATAAGGATTGCAGGTATGAAATAGGGTCCCTGAGGAATATGTAGAACACATCATTTTCTGTTTATTCAAGGACCTGTTGATCATCCTATCCATGCGGACCCCAGTGAGTACCAGTAATCCCTCCAGGTGGTGATTATCTGTGGCCATCAGAGATGGGGGGTGGTTTTGGTGCTTTCTGCACTGGTGTAGTCTTTCCTTGGTGTAAGGTTTGGCTACTAATTAAAGAAAAATAAGTAACTGCTTTCACAGAAAACGATTGTATTATGATGGTGGGCCTTCTATTATTTTGCTTTGATCAGACTAAAAACCCTTTTAGAACCTTGGGAGTTCTCAGTACCCCATTTCAAAAGTGCTTATTTGATAATGAATATGTTCTAAATTGCCAGGAAAGTTTTTAAGGTCAGGCATAATATCGTGCATGTGTGTGTGCATGGAAACATATCGTCTAGAGTGGGCTGATCAAGGACTTTCTAGTTATTCTTGTCAAGAATAAAGGCAACACATTGCTGGGTAGATCATTTCCTTTGTGTTGGATTTCTCACCCATTTAAATTCTCCCTGGTACTCTCAAATGAAATATATTAAATAAAATACATAATTACTTACACATATCAAGTACTCTTTAATTATCACTTCTTTTCTTTTTATTTTTATACTGATAGTAACATGTCCACTGTTGCTGTTAATTGCCTTGGGGTCAGTTTTGACTCATGTACAGGGTTTCCAAGGAGCAGATAAAGGATTTTAACCACCAACCTTGCAGTTCAAACTGACCTTGTGGTCCAGTGCTTCTCCTACAGCAACAAACCAGGACCA
>NW_006408533.1:27959703-27973404 GCF_000296735.1 Chrysochloris asiatica | reverse complement strand
ATGAAATTACCATTACAGTAAAATAAGACAAAATATAAATTAAACAAGTAATTGTATCTACAGATAAAAGTCTTATCAGAATGATACTAGCCCCAAATGAGAAAATGTTTAAAATTTATATAAAATTTGACTTGTGAACTAGCAAATGTGGATGTTAGACTTGAAAGATTCTTAAATCTTCACCTATTAAAAATGTTTTTAAAGTCTCAGATTTATTTTGAAAAAACAGTTTTAAGTAGATGATATGAAAAAAGTCTAGAACATTTTTAAGCAAAATGATAATTGCAGATGGTCATGGCATATGCAAACAAACTAAGCAGGATTTTATTAATATTAATATTAATAAGAGATAAAGTCGAATCCATGGTAATATGAAGCAATTAGTACAAAGATGGGCATGTTGTATTGGTAAAATATAAAATCTACAGTCATGCCATGAATGTCACAAATCTTTCTGTGTTAAATAGGAAGAATTAAAATATATTAAGAAAAAAACCTCTTGAAAATCAGGGAACACTGAGAGGACATAAGCAGTTGAGGTTTAATACATCTCTTCTGGTCTAATAAGATTAAGAAGGATGAAAATAAATTAGTGTAAAGAACATCTAAATAACATAATGATTAAGGTTATTTAATAGTTCTGCAGCACATATTAAATTTCATACTCTACACAAAGAAAATATATACTATTCAACATGCTCAGAGAATAAATTAAAAGAAATGCCTCTGCATTAAAACACATGCACGCACAGAAAATTAAAAAGTAAAATAATAGAATACATGTCACAGCTTTTGCTCATAAAGCAACAGATTGTGAGACACACAGAAGTAGAAACCATAACAAGAATTACTTAAAAATCTATTACTTTCCTAGATTTGACTTCTGAGTCACATGCAAAACCAAAACAACAATAGAAGAATAGTTAGTTAACAATTGAGAAAAGTGCAGAAAAATGAAGAATGTGTAAGTCTAAGAAAGTCACATATTAACTTTTTATTATGTTATTATTTTAGTATGTAATTATTTTATTATGAAAGTCACATATTAAGTCACATATATGCACATTTATCCTAAAATTGAAAATGTGGATAAAAATAATACTCTGAATACTTGTTACAATTTTGATATTGAATAAGGCAGCATACACTCATTTTGGAAGCGATGGTTTTTCTGCACTCTAGAAGAAACAAATTGGCAGCATTTCTTGTTTATCTAACGTCTATCCTTTGTTGCTGGGCTCTGGGTATGTCACTATAGGATAAGCACTGGACTGTGAAGAACAAGGCTGGCAGTTCAAACTCATCAGCCACTCCTCAGAAACCCTACATAGGGTCACTATGAATCAGAATTGACTGGACGGTAATTAACAAAAACTTAATAACAACAACTTAATAACAACATCCTTCATTACTAGGGTGATGTTGTAGTATAGGCACTAGACTGCTAACTGCAAGTTCAATGGCCCCTTTACAGGGTCATTGTGAGTTGGAGCCAACTGGACAGCACTTAGCAACAATAATATTTATTTAATTATATTAATGTTTTTCCTTAGCAATGCTTCTTTGTTTTAAATTGCGGCTTAGGTAAAAACTTTCAGAGCAAATTAGTATTTCATTAAACAATTTGTGCACATTTTGTTTCATGACATTAGTTGTGCTCCCCAAAGCACTCTTCTCACTTCCTTTCTGTGTTTCCCATTTCCATTTGTCCTTTTGCCTT
This sequence comes from Chrysochloris asiatica, assembly GCF_000296735.1. Lineage (NCBI taxonomy): Eukaryota > Metazoa > Chordata > Mammalia > Afrosoricida > Chrysochloridae > Chrysochloris > Chrysochloris asiatica. The sequence continues at coordinate 27,971,684 of NW_006408533.1, read as the reverse complement.
CCTGCCTTCTGAGCTTTGTCCCTGGACAAGTGTTGCTTTGAATCTCCTTTGGTTGGTTGCTAACCTTATAGACAAGTGCATTGTTTGCTGAAAGTAGATCCATGGGGTTGGGTGAGTTCAGGTCCAGGCTTGCAGGATGATTAAGAGACAGACTCAAGGGTTCTGCCAGCCTACATCTGACCCGAGAGCTCAGTCTTCTTCTATGATTGGGACTTTCATTCCACATTTTTCTCTCACTCTAGCTAACACCAGTGTTATGATCCCTGTCAGGGCACCCATTTACGTCTAGTTTCAGGGTCATAGAGGCTGAGGTTTGTTGGTCCTTTAGTTCTTTAAGCTAATTCTTCCTATGTGTCTTTGATTTTCTTCAATCTTATTTGTTTCAGATTGTTGTTGTTTTGTGAAGTGCCATCAAGTCAATCCCAACCCACAGCAACCCTGTATAGGGTTTCCGAAGAGCAGCTGGTGAGCTTGAACCACCAACCTTGTAGTTCAAATGGCTTTGCAGTGTGGCACATGAACCCACAGCACCACACCAGAACTCCTTGCTTCAGATAGGGAGAGAAAAATAGATGCACCTTAGATAACCACTCACAAACTTTGACACTCCAATCATTCTCACCAAAATTAGGATGTACAATAACAAGTTCCTTTTTAATCACTAAATATGAGTCCAGTCATTCAGAGTCTGGATGAGTAATTAAAAGAGAGAGAGAGAGAGAGAGAGGAAAGAGATGAATTTTATACCTGTGATGTAAAAACAAAATAAAAAAGAGAAAAGCGATAACTCTCAACAGTCAAATAAATACTTGGCTACTTATAAAATCACAGTGAATCTCAAGATTGTGTTTAATGCTTATTTGTGAGTGGTGTCCTTGGGTGACACAAATGGGGAAGTGTTGGACTATTAACTAAAAGGTTCAAGCTCACTCAAAGATGCATCCAAAGAAAGCTCTGGCTATCTGCTTACAAAAGGTCACAGTCTTGATAGCACTTGGAAACTCAGTTCTACTCTGCACCACTCAGGGTCACCATAAGTCAGAATTGACATCACAACAAGTGTTTTGATTTTCAGTTTTGCTTTATTTGTGGCTTTTTATTATATACTGTAGTCAGTATGACTTACACTTTAGAAATTTCTATTATACTTGTTTTTATTCATAGAAAATAAGAAAGTTGTTTCTTTAAAATTATTTACACAAGAGTGTGACTTGCTTCAGAGCCCAGAGAATTGTTTTTTTTTTTTTTTTTTGTTGTTGTTGTTGTTGTTTCAGTGGTACTTTGAGCAGTATCTGGCATAATACATAAACTATATAAATGTTTGATGAACATATAAAGCAATAAATGAATTAACTTAAATCTTTACCATTAGGAGTGTGGTAACAGTAAAAGTTTAAGCAGTAACTACACTAGAGTCCCGGTGTGACTCAGTAGGATAAGCATTGGACTGCTAACCACAAGGTTAGCATTTCAAGCCTACAAGTTGCTCCTTGGAAACCCTACATAGGATCTCTTCCTTGGAATAACAAAATGCCCCTTGGAAATGAAGATGACAATACTTTGTTTTAAGTACTTTGGACGTACTTCAGGATGAATTACTGTGCTGGGAATGATAAGTTCAAAAGGAATAATATCACATTCATTGTCTAAAAGAGCATTTCAAATATGTCTTGAAGTACACTATCTATGATAGGATAATATACATACACCTACAAAGACTAGTTAATAACACTATTCTTCAAATTTATACACCAGCCACTAAAGTCAGTGATGATGAAATTAAAAAATTCTTTCAACTTTTTCAGTCTGCAATTGCTCAAACATGTAATCTAGCTGCATTAATAACTACTGGTGAATGGGATGTGAAAGTTAGAAACAAGGACTAAACTATGGCCTGGTGTTAGAAATAATGCTGGAGATCTCATGATAGAATTTTTCAAGACCAATGACTTATTCATTGCAAATATCCTTTTCAACAACATAAAATACAGCTATACACATGGACTTCACCAGATGGAATGCACAGGAATCAAACTGACTATATGTCTATATGTGACGTTGGAGAAGCTCAAATCATCAGCCAAAACAAGGGGCCAACTATAGAACAGACCATCAATGGCTCTTATGCAAGTTCAGCTTGGAGCTGAAGAAAATTAAAACAAATTTATGAGACCCAAAATATGACCTGGAACACTTCCCACCTGAATTTAGATATCATCTCAAGAATAGATTTGAGGCATTAGACATTATTGACTGTGGAACAGAAGAGTTGTGGGATGACATCAGAATATCATTCATCAAGAAAGAAAAAGGTCATAAAAAAGGCAGGAAAGAAAGGAAAGAGCAAAGAATGTCAGGAAAAAAAAACCTTCTGTAACTTGTTCCTGAGAGCAGAGAAGCTAAAAATACTAGAAGAAATGGGGAAGTAAAATAATTGAATGGAAAAATTTCAAGAGCAGTTCAAAATGACATAGTCAATTATTATAATGAAATGTGCAAATACCTGGAGTTAGAAAACAAGAAGGGAAGGACACACTTAATATTTCTCTAATTAAAAGAACTGAAGAAAATTCAAGACTTGATTTGTAATATTGAAGGACACCAGTCACTCTTTGGAAACACTATTCTGGATGACTATGAATCTGAACTTGAACTGACTTGATGGCACGTAACAACAACAACAACAGCAATGGGCAAAATACTGAATGATGCAAAAAGGATAAAAAAAAAAAAAAGAGAGAGAGAGAGAGAGAGAGAGAGAAAAGGAATAGACAGAGTAACTGTTTCAACAAAATGATGCAGTACTGGATGCACTCACTCATCCATGCCAAGAAATTTGAAGACAACTTACCTGGACAATTAACTAGAGGAGATATATATTTGGCAGCCATTCCAAAGAAAGGTGACTTAATGAAATGTAAAAAACATCAAAACGTATCATTCATATCACATGCAAGTAACATTTTGGGCATATTAACATGAAGGACCAGTCCCTGGAGAAGGACATCATGCTTGGTGAAGTGGAGGGTCAATGAAAAAGAAGAAGAACCCCAACAAGATGGATTGATACAGTGGCAGCAACTATAGTCTCTAGTGTAACAATTGTGAGTATGGCGTAAGCCTGGGAAGCATTTCCTTCTGTTGTACTTATGGTAGCTATGAATCAAAACCAACTCAATGGCACTTAACAATAACAATAACAACCTGCAGTTGGTACACCTGGTAAGTTTCAGTTAGCCAAGCTAAAGCTCATGGGTAAATGGGAAATGCCTTTTGTCTTAAACTGTTTAGTTGAGAAAGTAAAACACCAACCCTCAACTAAACTGAAATTTCTTATGATTCAAAGATGAAATTTCAAACTTAAAGTAAATGATGACATTTAAAGTACATTAATTGAAGGGTCTGTAAGGGAAATGCTGGATAGAAATACTTTATTGCAGCTTTTCCAAGCAAAAGGGAATATGAAAAAGTCCTCTCCTAGCCTGAAATTTGAATAATCATTGCAAGAGAATAAAATGCAATCCTGTGATATTTCTAAGGTAGCAATATGGAATCGTTTATAAAATGATTGCTCTGTATTTCAAAGGAAATTTCTTCTCTTGAAATCTGAGCAAAATGCTTCAGGCTTTTCAGAAATAAGGCATATGGAATATTAATACTTTCCCATCAACTCCGCATTTTACTCCAGTCAGATGCAGAAAAATCTCATTTTGGCGGAATCAACCAAGATTTCAAAGACAGGTAGATGATTTTTCTCGACATATTTAGGTTTATTCAAAGTCCTCTCATCACTGCAAGGTGCAACAGTCAAAAACTAGCAGCCTTTTATATGAACATAAGATTTAGTTCTAAAAACCCTCTGGAAAAGCCCAGAGTTAAAAAATTCTCAAGAGTTTATTAACATTTATAACTGTAATATTATTTTAGTGGGGTAGAATGTAATGATTTTAGTGTCTATCTTGCTAACAGACATTCCTTAGACACTCTATCCAGGGTTACCATGAGTTGGAACATTCTCAATGACACTCAACAACTGTGGAGTTGGTTCCTACTCATAGTGACCCTGTATAGGATTTCTGAGGAGCGGTTGGTGACTTCGAAAATTTCACAAAAATCATGATCTACATCCTAGTGAAGTAAGGAGCATCTGGTGTTTTAAAAATTTGCAAGCAACCATTTCCAATACAACTATGAGTCTGTATTCTCCAGAATCAAAACAACAAGTCAGTAACTAAAAACTCAGAGAAGAAATAAGTCTATAGGAGATGCAACCTAATTTACCCTGAGACCAGAAAAACTGGATGGTACACTGCTACAACAATTGACCATTCTTACCAGGGTAAAAATAGATGGTGTATATATATGAATTTCAATTCTGATCCACGTTTTTCTCCCATTCTATACAGTATCATCTACTGCGACCCAGGTAAGACTGACCAGTGGTGGTAACGGGGCACTATCTAGTTCTTCTAGTCTCAGGGTAAATTAGATGATGTTTCATGTAGACTTGTTTCTTCTTTGAGCTTTCAATGACCATCTTACTTTTTTGATCCCGGAGAGTAGATATCCATAGTTGTGTTGTAGATATTTTTGTTTCCATTTTTTACAAACTTTTAAAATCCAAAATGCTCCTCCCTTCACTAGGATATAGATGATTTTTGTGAACTGTTATTGTAACTGACTGAGGTGTCTTATAAGACAATGTTTCTAACCCAGAAAGCCAATCTTGGAAGGGTTTGTCTAAGGAGTATCTGTTTCTGTCTCATCAAAAAATATATTTACATTTGCTGGTCCATCCATCTCAGGCCTCAGTGAAATTATCTCTTGCAGCACCACAATCTCCTCTCTCCTCTGAGAATTCCCAAAGCCAGTCTGTACTGCCTTAACAATTGGGCTGCACATCTCTCAGGTGAACTCCCTCTATGTTACCTGTGAGGGTTATTGTTCAGCCCCCTTTTGAAATGCTATGATGAGCCAGTGCTCGAGGTGTTGGTGGATAATTTCTCCCAGATTCTGTGCCATCCATAATCCTCTTTTCTCCCACTTCTGGATTCATCTGTGTCTCAATCACCTCAGCTGCTGTCCAGAGTTCTGAGCTTTGTTTGTGTTGTTCATGTTTGATGTTCAGTGGGATAGTTGCCGGAGAGTATATGTGAGTGATCACTCACTTCGTCATTTTGCTCTGCACCCATTTGCTTTGTAGTTTTGGAACCTTTCACTATTCAGAACAAACAGGTAAAAGGGTAGGAGAATTAAGGGGAGTAGCTTTGATAATTTCACACTTGAGGTTAAAAACAACAGCAAACCTTTCAGTGGTTCTTCATTGCCCAATTTAATAGAAACTCTTCATTTTGGTGCTTAATAACTTTATGTTGTTGTTGTTAAGTGTCATCGGTTTGGTTAGGACTCATAGTAACCCTGCATAGGGTTTCCAAGGAGCAGTTGCTGGGTTTGAACTGTTGACCTCGTAGTTCAAAGTCTAGTGCTAATTCTACAATTCTGTCCTCATTTTACAAATGAGGAAAACAGTATTCAGAAGTTAGGTATTCAATATTCATACAATACATTCAGGACTTGAATTGGGTATTCTGGGTCTATGTGATTTTCCTAGTTCTGCTCTGTTCCTCCTATAAAACCTTCCAGAATAATGACTCTATCCTACAGCTGCAGGATAATGCGCTGGACTACGAGGTCAGATGGAACGGCAAGGTTGGCAGTGCAAACTCACCAGCTGCTCCTCAGAAACCCTATACTTATCACTTAACAACAACATTTACTACATGAGGGATTTCAGCTCCATTTTCCCCTTTGTTCCATTGTAAGTGATATCTTCCAATCTCTATGCCTGTCTCTGCCTGTCAAAATTTTACCCATACCTCGTTTTTTCCTTCAAATATAATCTATTTCATAAAGTTATGATTCTCAACATCAGTTGAAAAGTTAAATCACTTAGGGAGATTAAAAATCTTTGTGCTTATCCTGCTACCCATACCAGTAAGATCAACATTTCAGGTGATGGGGATCAGATATCAGTATGTTTCAAAGCTTTCAAGTGCAAAGTTGAGATCCACTGTCTTGAAACCAGTCTTCATTTTTTGTCAGCTGATATTTCTTAATATGCTTCTCCAGTTGTTTTTTTTAATGAAACTGTATTTTTGTCATATTGTTTTCTACCTTTTATCCCTAACAAGCATAATACCTTACATATTTAGATTGTTTAGACACTCAATAAGAATTAATTTAATTGAAATGAATTGGATGGCAAAAAGGAGTCTAGCAAAAAACTCAATCATTAGAAATTATTTTTCCTGGAAAAGCACTTTGAACTTTTGGCTCTAAGATTCTCATTAAGCAAAAGTAACAATTTAAATATTAGTTCATCTTTTAGAACTTCATATTATGGTATTCTCTGGCTCATTTTTTTAGATGGGAGACTTTAAACTTAATGTACACATATTAGAATTTGCCACTTAAAGTAATCGTCCATTTGTGTTGCAGTATCTCTCTTATCTTTAAGACAATAGTATAATGAACTGAAACTATATAGCAATCATTCATCAGGGTATTAATATTTCCAAAAAGCTGCTAAAGATAATTTATTCTGATTTGTTTCATGTCTTTCTTTACAATGACCTTTGCTTGTTGGCACTGTGAATATGATCTCATGCTGATATAATTGTCATTGATATCATTCCCATAGCAGCAGCATCCTTATATCCTTGTTATCACTTCCTAGTGATTGACATCAGCCTGTCATTATAGCACATTTTGACTACTGAAGTAGCTTTCTACCTCATCTTCTGCTCCCATTCCATTCTCTAACCTTTCTTCCATTGTACTTTCATAGGTAGCTTCCTAAGTTACAGAATCACATCGTTTTACACCCAGCTGAAACACCTTCAGTGGCTCACAGTACCTGCAGGATCAAGTCAGCACTCCCAAGCTGGCATTCAAATGCTTATCAAATACATATTCTATAGGACATGACCTGCGAAGGTCCAATCACCTTTCTCTACAAAGATCCTAAATATGCTCTACTTCTCTCGATGTATACCTAAGAAAATCCTAAAAATGTCTGAAGATAACATTAGATCTATTCCATCAAGACAAAACTTTGCAACGCTTTTTGAAGGGAATTAATCTCATGCATGTTGTCTTAGCACTTATTTGACTCCTGTAATGTAGTTTATGAATGGCATTTAAAGTTTTAATGAGGCAATGTTAAATTTTATTGACAATTCCATGTGTGCATGCATTTTTGTGCTATTTGTCTTTCATCAGTTGCAAAAAAGTCTGTGATCCCAAAAGTCAGCAAGAATGACATGCTTTCTGATAATAATTATTAGTATGCCTCTCTTAAAATTATTTATCCATTTATGAAATTATTTATCCGATTCTATTTCAGCTTGCTAGAAAATAAGGACTGAGTTTTCATTATCTTTATATTTCCCTTGGAATTTGACTGAAAATAAAGTATAAAAATGATGTTGAAGGAAATAGAAATTGAGCTAGTCCGCAAAATGTTGTGGGTATTTATTTGTATTATGTAGCTCACATGACTTCTCACCAGATTGTTTGAGTATATAGACAGAGGAATGGGGTGACCAGGCCAAATGTATAGAAGGCAATTTCTTTTTAAGTTTTTGTTGTGAACTGAGTGATGGTTTTCATGGGAGAATATGGGCTTTACACCATCATTTCATTGCAATGATTACAATATCCTCTATGCATCATAATTCAACATTATTTGCTTCCATTCCCTCTGTTTATTTGTTTGGGGGGTATGTACACAAAAACATTCAGGAATATATAATAATTTGAACAACCAAAGGGCACATTTTGCAAGTCTGTCTCCTGGCAGCCAGCACTTAGTCTTTCTCTTTCCTTGAGTCTAGGGTCCTCAGCCGCTCTCTCTCTCTCTCCATGTCCTCATCTCTGTCTCCATTTGTGGTTTGCTGCCTCTCTGGATAGGGTCCCACATTCTGCTCATGTTCTTCTCCCTTGATGATCCTAGGGTCCTGTGTTCCTGAACTGTTAGATTAACTACTCCCCATTTTTGTTACAATACTTCTACATTTACAATTGTGACAGTCACAATTAGTCATGGTAACAATTACTCACTATTGAATTATAAGAATCTTATCCCCATCTCTTTTCATCAGAAGAGTCTAGATAAGATGAAATCTATTCAGTGGAGACTCTAACTTTCCCCACATACTCTTAAACTAAACTTCCTCTTGAAACTTGTAACCAGTCACTTGGTGCCTTTATCACTCTCTCATTTTAGGTAGTAGAGGCAAATTAAAAATAAGTAATACATTTTTAAAGTGCTGAAGAGCAAAGATGTCAGGAATAAGGTGCGTCTGACCCAAGCCATGGTATTTTCAATAACCTCATATGCATGTGAAAGCTGGACAGTGAATAAGGAAGATCATAGAAGAATTGATGCTTTTGACTTACAGTGTTGAAGAAGAATATTGAAAGTACCATGGGCTGCCAAAACCATATCTGTGTTGGAAGAAGTGCAACTAGAGTGCTCCTTGGAGGCCAGGATGGCCAACCTTCATCTCTTATACTTTGAACATATGTCAGATGGGACCAGTCCCTGGAGAAGGAGAAGGATATCATGTTTGGTAAGGTGGAGGGTCAGTTAAAAAGAGCAAGACCCCCAGAGAGATGGATTGGCAAAGTGGCAGCATCAGTGGGTTCAAGTGTGGCAACAATTGTGAGGTTGGCCCAGGACCAGGCAGTGTTTTATTCTGTTGTACCTAGGGTTACTATGAGTCAGTACAGACTCTATGGCACCCAACAACAACAAACCTAGAGACCTAGTGTAGTGGTTATGAGTTGGCCTGCTAATCTCAAGGTCAGCAATTCTAAATTACCAGCCATTCCATAGGAGAAAGATGAGGCTTTCTGCTCTAGTGAAGGTTTATAACCCCAGAAACCCTATACATGGTCACTGTGAGTTGGAACTGACTCCACGGCACACCACTACCACTACCACCGGAGACCTATGTCCAGGAGCAAGTTGCTGGCATACATAATAACAATGGAATTCTCCATTAAAACAGTAATAATTGCTTATCTAATCTGCCCCAAAGGGGCAGCCACACCTGTGTGTAGAAACATGTAGAAACTGTTTCCGTTTCCCCTGTTGCATTTTGTAGAGCATGCATTAGTGCAGTCATAACATTTAACACAAAATACATAATTTCCTTTAGCAATAATATGTACTACAGTTTAAACAAAAATGAAAATATTTTGGTATATCTAATAGGAAGGCCACCCCCCCAAAAATATATATAATTTCCTAGATTTATTGATGGTTTATATTCATCCTTTTAGCACCAATTTATTGAGACTCTATTACCAGCTAGATTGTGGTGCATTGCATAGAGTAGTTGAGGATAAAAAATTCGGAGGGGGTTGGACTTTGTTTTTGATTAATTGCTTAAGGGAAGGGCCAACCGTTTTTTTTTTTTTTTTTTTTTTTTTTTGCCCCTTTTTATTTTTTTCCTTTTTCTTTTTTGGTTAAATTAAAGTTTTCCTTTCTTCCCACCCTTCCTGAGGCCCGGATTTTTTCTTGGAAATTTTTGTGATGATATTTTGATTCCCAGGGTAACTGCCTACCATTAGTAACAACAAAACATTGTATTTCACAGGGAATTTTGAATAAGAATTTTGAGAACTACAGTCTTCTGACACCAATCCTCACCAAGATGAAGGAGTAAAAGCATGGAGTTTTCCATATATGTTTATTGTAAATTTCTTTTCCTTCAGATCTGCAATGTTTCTGGTGTTTGATTTGTTCATAAACTGTCACTTCGGCACAAGCAAAGTAACTAAGATCACCCCAGGAGGATGATCCTTCCAACAACACTTCTTGAAGAGGACAAAATCCATCCTGAATTCATAGTTTGATTTGATACATGTCATAATTTCAGGGAAGCCAGATAATGAGCCAGTTGTTTCAGTACATTTCATACAGAGGCAGAATTGGCATGCTTTGTCCAGTCATCTTTAGGGAAAATCGTTTATACCAGTTGCAGCTATCATTTGATTATTGCTACCCTGTTGTGATGTTATCTGAGGTGGGGGTCTGAGAATTCCTACTTCTTACAATTTCCTAGGTTCTGTTGATGCTGCTGGTCTAGGAACTACACTTTGAGAACCAACAGTAAGTAAAAATATGAATCGAATTTAGGGAGGATGGAAAGATTAAGAAGAAAGTTATACCAATTCTCAGATTAGACTGTGTACATGAAGATCATGATACTGTCTTCGGAATGTAGTGGGCTTTGGTGTTCATTTGTCCATCCATGCTTGTTTACCTTCTAAGAAAGGAAGGGATTCGTTCCACTGTTATTTATTTACTTCATCTGCTTCTTTCCTTCCATAGGAAATAGCTGAGAATCAACAAAAAGGCTAGCGACTAAATGTTAAGACAGCAATTGCAGGTAGGCTCCGGCTATAACTCTGAAGAGTATTGCTGTCATTGTTATTGTTGATCTGATTACGACTCATAGCGACCCTGTACAGGGTTTCTGAGGATCTGTTGAAGAGCATGATTTCTACTATTTTCAACTAAAAACAAAAAAAGCCAAACCATTTCTGGATTCTGTCTCATGGCAACTACATATGTTACAACTCCATAGAGTCTCCTTTTTTCCTTTTTTTAATGTTGAGGATTACCAGCTCTTTCTTTCATGGAGTCTCTGGATGGGTTCAAACAGCTGACCTCTGTGTTAGTGTTGTTATTGTTATGAGTCATCTAGTTAGTTCTGAATCTAGCGACCCTGTATAGGCTTTCCATTGAGAGGCTGGTGGGTTTGAACTGCCAACCTTGCAGTTGGAAATCTAATGCTTATTCTAGTGGTCAAGCACAAATCATTTGTGCAACTCAAGATGGTGCAAAATTTAAATGTTTTAGCCTCTTTTACTTTTTGAAATATAAAGACCATTTTCTTGCTGTTTGTATTGTTTTCTTTTGCTTTGCATTTAGGCTTGCAAGTTCAGCACCGATGTTCTTTGGTTCCATTTTGAAGCCCTTTTTCAAAGCTAGAGCTAAGAGAATGGTTTTCCTAGATTATGGCTTTAGGATAAATAATAGAAGGATTTCAACTCTAGGCATTGCCAGGGCAATTGGAACATACACATATGTACACAAATTTCTTGAGAATATTCCTCAAAGAGGAAAACACAGTTCTAATTTATTTATTTAGTCCTTATTCTGTTTTCTTACACCTTTGATTATCATGTTCTTTTGTGGAAAATGCCTATTCTCTTGAATTAAATTTTATATCCAGTCACTTATGTCATTCCAGAAACTCAAGTCAACCTAATGCCTCAAGTCCTTGAAATGTCTCATGACTCAATGAATATGTCAAGTTGGGATCAAACTATAAAGATACCATTATTTCATAGACTATGTCTAAGGAAACACAGCATTTGTTTACTTCTATTCTCTTCAGGTTTTCATTTCAGAAACTATTGAAATGTTAATAGCAAACATCTACATAAGCACCAATATTTATTTTTCTCTGGATGAATTATTTCTTATCTTTCCAATTTAACTGTGTTTTGTTTTTGTTTTATTTTGACAGAGATACTTCTCCCACTTTATTTGGTTTTATTCCTTTGTGATGGAATAAACAAAAATGTATATTTCCAACATAAAAATGTGATTCACATGTCTTTATAATATAGAGATTATAATCTGAAAATCCCAGTTTTTATAATAGATGTTGGCTCCAAAAAAAAAGAAAAGGAAAAAAAACAACAAACCAGGATTTAAAAAAAAAAAAAAAATCATAAATACCAAGTAGGAAATCTTGGCAAAGTTTTACTTTGCTTAGTAAACTTGTTACATTTGAAAGATTTAGAGTGATGAATTATAAAATAGTATTTTTCAATTTGGCATCTATATATTCTGTATTTTGATTTATCATATAGCATTCCAATTGATAGGCTGTGAGCCT
>NW_006408533.1:27947750-27959553 GCF_000296735.1 Chrysochloris asiatica | reverse complement strand
AAATTGACCTTATGGTCCAGTAATAATCCTACAGTGCCATACCAGGACTCCACACATGTATAAATAGGTTGATTTGTTGTTGTTGTTATGTGGAATCAAGTTAGTACTGACTTAGAGAAACCATATATAGGGATTCCGAGGAGTGGCTGGTCAGTTTGAACTGCCAACCTTGTGGTTCAAATCGACCCTGTAGCCCAGCGCATTAACCGCAGCGTCACACCAGGACTCCAAATAGGTTGATACATAAACATAATTTAAAATGAGGAAAACCGTTCGTGTATTAAGAGGAAGATCTGTGGCTCACAATGATCCACGATTTAAAAAGGATTCATATGTGTAGGGTAAACAACAAAAATTTGTACATAAATTATTTTGGGTAAAAATATTTTATTCTTCCACTTCTTTAGACCTGTCTCAACTTTTTCTAAATCTACTTTCATGTTGTTTATATAATATCTTAAAAACGAAACTATTATTTAAAACACTGTGTCTATAAAGGTCATTGTAAGTAATGATGTATTGAAATCTTAACATTTTTAACGTTGTTAGTAGAAACTTTGGAGGATTTTTGTTGAAACACAAACTGCCTCCCAGAAAGCAGAAATATACAGTATTTTTTTTTTTTTTTTTAGCTATGTGATCTATTTTCATGGAATTGCAGCAGAATTACCTACTGCTATTGAGTCTATTCCTACACGTAACAACCTTGTAGGGCACAGAAGAACCATTTGCTTGGGGTTTCTGAGATTGTAAATCTTTATGGGAGCAGATCAGCCTTATTTTTCTCCCTCAGACCCAGCTGGTGGGTTCCAACTTCTGACTTTTTGGTTAGCAGTCTGATGTGTAACCCACTATGCATCAGCGCTCCTTACAATAAGTGCTATTAAATTATTTCTTTATTGATTCCGGATTTATCTGCTTTTTCTGTTTTCTTTTTGTCAAGTTATATTTAAAAGATGACCTTTATAGACAGAATATTTAAAATAATTTAATTTGCTATTATTAACATATTATTAAATCTTAGAACTAACAGATTCTATAGTACTTTAAGGGAGCACACACAGTAGCTCCATAGCATAAACACTGGACTACTAGTTACAAGGTTGGAGCCGGCCAGTCACCGTGAAGGAAAAAGATGAGTCTTTCTGCTCCAGTGAAAACTTAAATCCCTGTAAACCTTATGCAGGGTTGCTGTGACTCAGAACTGATTCTACAGCACTTAGAAACAGTACTCTACAGATGTATCTTTAAATGCTTTCTGAGTCTTGTTTCTAAATTAGGGCCAACTGTGGCAAGTTTCTTGGACTCCTGGTGTGGCATTATAGGATCAACATTGGACTTCAAACCACAAGGTTGGCAGTTCAAACCCGCCAGCTGCTCTTTGGAATCCCTATACAGTGTCACTATTACTCAAAACCAACTGGAAGACAGTTAACAAAGACAACATGACAGGTTTGTAGAGATGGTGATAAAGTTATGGAAGCTTGTGTTTAATTTTTCATACTCATCTCACTTATCTCACAAGTGGTGGTGGTTATGTGCTGTGGAGTCGGTTCTGACTCATAGCGACCCTGTACAGAGTTTCTGAGGCTGTAAATCTTTACGGGAGCAGAAAGCCTCCTCTTTCTCCCACGGGACAGCTAATTTCGAACTGCTGACCTTAAGGTTCGCAGCCCAATTCATCACCACTATGCTACCAGAGCTCGTTTATGTCACACATAGGCTTTCATTTTTCCATCATCATTGTCCTTACCTCTCCTGGTTGAGGATCATAATCATGGGTTCCTTACTAGTTTTCTTTCCCCACAATAGTTTTACCCCCTTTTCAATCAATTCTATATGTTGCTGCCAATTAAACTTCATAAAGAATGATTTTATTAGCTCTGGTGTGACACTGTAGGACAAGCACTGGACTGCTAACCACAAGGGCAGTGGTTCACATCCACCAGCTGCTCCTCTGAAACCCTGTACAGTGTGGCTATGAGTCAGAACAAACTCGACAGCATTTACCAACAACAGACTTCAAAGAACTCTGGAAAGGTTTAAAATCAGTTTGCTCCTAAATCCCTTTCATAAAATTATATTACCATTTGCAAAAGCTAAGTATTCATCTTTTCCTATCCATCCCTGGAGTACCTCCTCACTGACATTTGTGTCCACGGAGGCAAAGCCCTTTGCATAGGGCTGAGCCAAAGAAGTAGCTTGGGAAACTCTAGTTATCCTTCCTTCTTTTTTTAGCAGTTCAAATTCTCTCAATTCCTATAGTGAGCAAAAGTCCTGACTAAATGCCACTGTACCCATGAAACCTTCTCTAAAGTACTTCAACTGGACTTCATTAGTCCCCTTTTTCAATTGTCACAGTGATTTTCATAACACGTTCATCACAATTATAATCCCTACTCTGAATTATAGGAGCGTGGCTCTGCAGGATAGTGCACTGCCCCCTCATGATCAATTTAAACCATAAGGACAGCAGTTAAAACCCACCAGTCACTCCTTGGAAACCATATACAGGGTTGCTGTGGGTCAGAGATTCTATTGTGAGGGAAAAAAAAGTTAATTCCACATTTTATTTCTATATGCATGCTTGCATTCACATGTGAATCCACAAACTTGGATTCACATGTGAATGCAAGCATGCATATAGAAATAAATATACACATCCTCCTCCACACCCTAGTTATAAAAACTACACTGCAGGGGCCTGGTCTGCCAGAAGTGGGAGACAAGTCAGACGTAAATTCAGGGAAATGCATCCAGAAGTTTAACCACATTGGATCTTTGTAGATGGTTTCTATAAAATCTTTGGTGGTGGTGGTGGTGGTGATGGTGGCTGTGTGCCGTGGAGTCGGTTCTGACTCATAGAAACTCTGTATATGATTTCTGAGGCTTTATGGGAACAGAAAGTCTCATTTTCCTCCCACAGAACAGCTGGTAGTTTTGAACTGCTGACTTTTAGGTTAGTAGCCCAATTCATAACCGTTATGCTATCAAAGCTCCTTAAGGTCTTTAGAATATGCTAAAATATTTTAGTCCCAGGAAAGCGAAATGAACAGCTTTCCTACCAATCAATACTTGGATACCAGCACTTCTAAGAGAAACTTGGTAAAAGGAGAAAGTCTGGGCAGGTTGTCTGATCTCTGGGACAGAGCTGCCAAAATTTCCTCAAAATTTTTACCATGAACTGATAGTTGCATCTTTTATGTTCACATATTTTAAGTTTCTTGAACAAGTTAATCACGTGTTTAAGTCTTAATTCAATCACTGCTTAGGACTAATAGCAATACAATCAGACCTTAATTTTTTAAATTAATATGACTATTAAAATGTAAAAAAAGTCCATGAACTTATAATTAGTAATGCCAGTATTATTCTTTCAAGTAAATATTAGTGTTGATACTAATAATGATTTGCCATTTTATATTCTACAATTTTCCCATTGTCATATTCTACAATAATAATTATCTGTTCCATATCTAATTGCCTATGTTTGTTTGAAAATATAAAATAATTTAAAATCTAGCTATTCTAATGTATCTGAAATGGAGCTCTGGGCTATTTCACCAGAATCATAAGTGTGTTTATTTTAAAGGCAAAATTCCAAATATTGAAAGTACAGAAACATCAACCTAGATAATTTCTGACACAGAACCCTATAATTTCTACCATATTGTTTTTGTTGTTGTTGTTTTGAACCTGTCCAAAGGGTTTTTAGGGTGGGATAGACCTATACAATTTTGAGGTTAGAAACTGCAAATATTCATTTTATTAAGCTTCAGAAATTTATGAAAACCAAACATTGAGATTCTGTGACTTAATGGGATATCCATCTTAAAGAACCGAGATATTTTGTTTATTTGTAAAGATCAGAAACATTTTAATAGCGGTTTTAAATCACCAATTACTGGAGGAGGTATGCAGGAGAATAGACCAGGCAATCTGCTTTTGTAAAGATTGCAGCCTGAGAATCGCTATGAGCTAGAAGGACTCTGCCTAGGAGCTGGAATCAGCTGGATAGTACATGGCAACAACAAAGAAGATAGGAAGGTTACAAATACTAGCTCTAGGTATGAACTTTTGGAAGGTGCTGATTTATTCCTTACAGAGATGAAGACTGTGAATAGTATTTAAAATTAATCACCAAAACAACAACAACAAAAAAAAATCTGGTTTTAGAGGGAAAAAAAAATCAATTTTTGAAATTGCCAACTCTGCCTTTTTTCCTTTTTATTGCCTACAGATTGTACTCTTCTGGCTGCTCTTCCCAAAGGATGCTTCTCCTAATATATTTCCAGGGGACATGTATCTTAGTCACCTACTGTTGCAGTAATGCAAATACCACATATAAGTGACTTTACAGAACAGATTTTTAGTTCTGAAGGCTGAAAGGTGGGGTAGATTCATTCCTTGTTAAAATACTGACAATTCCTTGGTTCATTGTTGATCCCCACCTGTCATCTGTCTTCTATTTGTAACTCTTGTGTCTAAGCTTTTCTTTTTATAACTCAGAAGTGATTTGGTTTAGGAAAGACACTACCATAATGCAGTGTCAATAACATTATAAAGAAAGCCTTATTTCTAAGTAGCATTATATGTTAAAGTACAGGAGTTTGAATTTCAACACATTTTTTGTGGGGTACACAATTTAATTTATAGCAATATGTAAAGCCAGCTCTATCTGGGACTGCTTCCTACAAAGTGACTAAACTCCAGACAATTTCTACTAAAGGACCAAGCTTGCTTCTTATCATATACTTGCTTCTTATCATATAATGGTGTATTTTACACCATTATAGACCAATATGTCTTCATTTTTTTCCTAACAAGTCTGAAAATAAGAGTAGATCGCATCAGTGTTAATTACTAAGTAACCATTATATAGAACTACCTTATTAGGATTAGGAATTGCCATTCTGAACCTATCCAAAGGATATTAATAAACTGTATTAATTATCAAAGATAGCAAGAAACAGCAAAGAAGAAATTGCCTATTCAATTTAAATTTCCAATATTTCAGTTATAACAAGCTATTGAACATATGAATGCAATGAACCTTGAAACATATATGAATGATGTTCTGGCTATGGGGAACAGCAGCACACCATCTCCATTTGGTCAAGTAAATGCATCCTATTCATTAATAAAAGCTGTCAAGGTAAATGCTAAAAGGATGTTGGAGTGAATGTACATACAGCACTCATCAACAGTATATTGGTCTCCGAGGCCAGTTTCCCTTTTCCCCTCCAACTTTTCATCATGTGTGAATGTCAAGTGACATCTTGGTAAAGAGTAAGAACTTCTTGCTTTTTTGCTTCCTAACGTCAACCAATAATTAGACAATGATTATTGTGAGCTTGGAAAATCCATTGGATCCTTAAATTACTTTCTAGTCTTCTGATCAGCCATCCTTGATCTACACCATAAATTGTATGGACAATTTCAACCCAGTTAACATGAAGATCATCCTTCTAAAAGTTTATGTGAAAACCGGATATATATCTTTTCAATAATTAAATATATTTCTGCATAGGTGATTCATTTATTTTTTTTATTAAAACGCTTTTTCAAAAAAAGTAAGAACAAACATCCCTCCCACATGTTCAGTAGTTCATTGCAGTGGCCACACAGAACTCAGACACCATACTCACGGTTATGGGCTTTACTGGGGAAGTTAATTGTTAGATTGCAATTCAGGATCAGAAACTAGTCATGAAATAGTTCTTCCAGTTAGGACAGTCTCTCCATTGTTGTGCCCATAGGCAGACCTCTCCTGCTTTCTGGCCTTCAGCCCCTTGGTCTGTTCTGACAATCTTATAAAGCTCTTTTCAGTCTGCTGATAAATGCATGCAGGGCACACCACTATACCATAAGCCTCAAACTGAGGGCACTTGATGCTAGCTCCCCAGTAAGTGCCTGGAGATATCCTACTCTGCAAGCAGGCTTCCTGCCCAAATTTACTCTGCTTCATTTGCTCTGTGATGTGGGAAACCCGTCACTCTGTCTCATGCTCTGGCCTTTGTTCTGCTGATGCTGTTCTACTGCTATCCTGCTGGTGTCACAGATTTCTGTCCCTGGGTTGAGGAGTTTCACCATGCAGGGATCTCAGAGTCTATAGGATGGGCTCCACTCCTGAATCTTCCTTGCTGATGGTAGTGAGGTTCCCCCTCCTGTTTCTGAGATGGCTCATTTTAAACCCCTGTTAGAGTTTCAAGTTTTTACAACCACAATTATCTCTGTTGGCAACCACAATTGAATCATATCATCCTATCAACATCTGTTCCCACTTTTTCTTACCCAGTGTTTGGTGGGAGTATTCTACTCTGAAACAGGGAGTTGCTATGAGTTAGAATTGACTTGAAGGGAACTGAAATCAGCTTTCTAGAGAACACAACTTTGTTTTGTTACATGCGAGGTGTCTTTAAAAAGTTTATGGAAAATGAGTATTATGAAAAAATTGTGCATAGATTTCTAATTTTTTTGCATCAATATAAACTCATACCAACTTGTTATAGCATGTATGAATAGGATCTAGTTTAAAGCACTAACCAAAAGAAAACACCAGTTTGAAATTTTAGAATTTTTCTAAAGTTAGAGCAAGAACAAACAAAATTTGTGATGAAGCTTGTGTGCAACAATGGTGAAATCATTGATGCTTTTAAAACAAAAACAATGAGAACAATGGCCCAAAGAAATCAGCAGTTTACAAATGATAATTCATTTCAAGAAAGAATGAGATGATGTTGAAGATGAAGCCCCTCATCTTCACATTAATTTTTGAGAAAATTCACATTAAGTTTTGGAAAAAAGTCAATCTTGTACTGTCCTAATAGAAGATGTCCAACAATTAACAGCAGAAAGAGTAGCTAACACCAAAGTCAATTTGATCTAGCTTACACAATTCTAACTTAAAAAATAAAGTTAGACAACTTTCCACTCGTGTGCCAAAGCTTGTGTCTTGAGCATCAGCAGATAAGAGCAAATATTTCAGTGAAAATTTTACACAAATGGGATAAAGAGCCTGGAGCATTTCAATTGGAATTATAAGAGAGGGAAACATGGCTTTGCCAGTATGATCCTGAAGACAAAGTACAGTCAAAGCAATGACTGCCAGAAGAGGTAAGTGATCTAGTCAAAGCAAAACGGAATCAGTCAAGAGCAAAAGTCATGGCAACAGGTTTTTAGAATGCTGACATTGTTTCCCTTGTTGACTTTCTAGAAGGCCAATGAATAATATGGAGTCTGAGGTGGCACTGTAGGATAAGCACTAGACAGCAAGGTTGATATGAGCTGCAAGATGACAGTTCAAATCCACCAGCCATGCCTCATAAATCCTATATAGGGTCACTAAGGTCAGAACCTACTATACAGCACTTAATAACAACAAAGAGTAATAACAAACTTAACCACAATTTTAGCATCATCAGAAAGTCTTCCTCCATCATGACCATGCTTCTGCACATTCCCCTAACCAAACAAGGGCAACTGTACAAGAATTTTGATGAGAAATCATTAGACATGTACCGTACAGTCCTAATTTAGCACCTTCTGGCTTTTTTGAAAATTTAATTTAATTTTTCTAAATCTTAAAGAATTCTTTAAAGACACCAGTTTTCTTCTGTTAATAATATAAAAAAGATTACATGGTTAAATTCTCAGGACCCTCAGTGTTTAGCGACAGACTGATTGATATCATCGCTCACAAAAGTGCATTGACCTTGACCAAGCTAGTGCTTAAACATAAAGTTTTTGTTTTTTATTTTTATTGTTTAGTTCCATTTCCCACAAACTTTTAAAAATACATTCATAAAATTAAGCCAATATTTAATTTTTTCTACACCAATATTTTTCTCATTCCATTAATTTTCCCTAAAATGATGTCTTGTTTAGACAAGCTACTGTTAGCCTCATCAGGAAAAATGTTAGCAAGCTGTTTCCATCCTACATGTTTTGTGTATGTGTGTGTGGGCATATGCATGCACTTGGGTTTTAATTCAGTCATTCAAGGACCACCATCAAAATTACTTTGGAACTTCTTGGGAATGTAAATTCTTGGGCCCATCTTGAATTTACTGAACTTGATTCTTTTGTGGGGTCCTGCAATTTTTGCTTTAAAACATTCTCCAGGTGATTCTTGTTCATGCTAAAGCTTGAGAACTTCTACTTTGATCATTTACCACCAACAACAACTTTGATCATACTTTGCATCCTTGACACCTTCAGAAAAAGTTCACTCAGCACTTTCCTAGCTTTCCTAGGTGGATTGTTGTTGTTGTTGTTGTTGAGTGCCGTTGAGTTGGTTCCGATCCATAGCAACCCTGTACAGGGTTTTCTGAGGCTGTAAATCTTTACGGGAGCAGAACGCCTCATCTTTCTCCCGCGGAGCGGCTGGTAGTTTCAAACTGCTGGCCTTAATGTTTGCAGCCTGATTCGTAACCACTACACTATTAGACAGACATTAATACCTTCCTGAGAAAGTTTAGTATGTAGTAGAGATGAAGACTGGAATAAATAACAGTATTAGGTGGTTGAAGTAGATTCCTGCTGTAGCCTGTAGGATATGTATTGGACCAAAAGGTCAGTTTGAACCTCAAGGTCGGTGGTTCAAACCCACCATCCACTCTTCAGAGAACTTATATAAGGTCACTATGAGTCAGAACTGAACAACAACAGATGGTTAAGGAGTCCTGGAGTGGCGATGTTGAATAAGCACTGGTGCTGTTGGATAAACAAAGATTGGAAGTTTAAACCCACCAGCTGTTCCTTGGAAACCATATACAGGGTTAATATGAGTCAGACTGACTTGATGGCACTTAACAGCAACAACAGGTGGTTGAAATGGATACTATTATAAAATAGTCAGACAAAAGCATTAGGGCCAATTACATGAGGCAAAGATTCTCTCTAAATACAATACTATGCAAAAGGTTATAGAGGAGTGGGATACAGCAGGACTTTGAGAAAAAATGTGGGGGCAGGGAAATGGAAGGGTCAGTGGACTGGAGAAGTGAACAGAGAATGTACAAAAGTCCAGAATAGGGAGACAGGGCAAGGCCAGAGGATGATGACAAGTAGCTAAATCCGGATGAAGAATTTGATGCAGAAAAACTGGTGGTGGGATAAAGAGTAGTTAGGACTATGCCAGAAAGACAATCTAGTAATGTTTAGTCTAAATTATGCTACTGTATGTCTTAGTTTCTGAGTGCTGTTTTTAAAGAATTACTATAAGTGAGTAGCTCTGAGGGACAGGTATTTATATTCTCACAGTTCTGGAGGCTAAACTCCAAATCAGGATTCTGATCATGCCAACTCCTTCCTTGTCAGCAGGACACTGCATTTCTTGATTTCTTGTCAATCCTCATATTGCATTTGTTTTCACCCATATGTGTGTGTCTCTGTCCAATCTGCTCTTTACATAACTCAGAAATGATTAAGTTTACAACTCACCTACTGAGGTAGGATCTAATTAGAATGACCAGAAAAACCTAGGTCTAAACTACAGTGTATACACAGGTATAGTGGTAAGGATTCAACATATATTTTGGGGAGATGACATTTAATCCATAATCTGAATTTTAAATGGAATCTCAGGAAGCATACTATAAATGTTCCTTAAACAGTTTGGTATCCTTCTATCTATAGTTATCAGCATAGTACCTGGCCCACTCAGTATGCTCAATGTGTATTTGTTAAGTATACAAATAAAACTTTATTTATAAAAGGCAAACGTTTATAGTTAAGAAGCAATAGAGGTTTTAACTCTGCATATGTCTCCATACATCTGGCTGAAAACTTTAATGTGCAAGGAAAAATATAGATGGTCAACTGAATCTAAATAGTCAACACAGTAGAGTAAAATAGTGGTGTGTTGTTTTTTTTTAATATTAAATTTTTTTTTTTCTGATTTACAAAGACTGTTGTTTTTAAGTGGCGTTGAGTCAGTTTTGACTCATAGTGGCCCTATATCGTGTTTCCAATGAGAAGACCATGTGATTTAAAGCAGTCCAGCATTAACTTGCTTCATTAACTTGTAGTCCCACACCAGAACTCACTTACAATCTGTAACACAATGAAATACTTTTAGAGAAATTGGAAAAACACCACCATATGCTTTAACTGTTCTCAGGAATCTAATATTAGATTCTTCTTCACCTTTTGTGGGCGCATCATAGCAAACCTGTATTGAGTTTGCAAGGAGTGGCTGGTGGACTTGAACTGCAGACCTTGTGATAAGCAGTACAGTGCTTATCCGGTAGCGCCGCATATTATTGGCAAGTATAATTTTGGCAGAATTATAAAACTCCAGACAAAAAGTTGATAAGATTTTCAGTGCCAGAGACCATGTCTATTCATTTATCTCCAGTGAGTTGCACATAGTAGGTGATCAATAAAAGTTTTGAAATTGAATAAACACTCCTGGGAAGAATTTGGTGTAGCCTAGGCTTGAGAAGATATAAAAGCTATAGCAAAATAATAATGATTATGAAGGAAACAAAAAATGCTCTGGATTAAAAATGATACATATTTGCAATGGTAGATAGGGTGGGAATTTTATTGCTATTCAGGGAAAATGCAATGTCAACCATGCTCGGAAGTCTAAGGGTCAGCAGAGCAACCCATATGTATCTGTAATCATAATTTTATTGTTGCTCTGGGATTTCGACAATGAATGGAGACAGCTATAAAACTTCATTTTGTGAGAACACTATCTTCTTCCCCTTAAGTGAGCCAGGGTAAGTGCAGTAATGTTCCCTCCCTTCCTTGCAAGAAGGCGAGGTACACATGAGGCTCTAGCATAGAAAGCATTCATGATAATGAGCAACATGTTTGGTTTTTCCTTCTTCCCACTGTGTCTCAACAGCAGATGAAAGCTTATGGCTCTATTAACCCGTTATATGTCTGCAGGGAGGCTTCCTTTGCACTGAACTCTGAAAGAAAGGGAAATAGATGTGATGTAACCTTACCTATTATTTTCCTATGGAAAAGAAGAAATTAGTAGCCACCCCAGGCTGAGAAGTTGCTGACTAGCTCATCTGTTCTGTACAATGGGGCTGGAATTTTATAGTTTTGAAAAGAAAGTAATAGTTTCTAGAAAAAAATGAGTGGAACAACTTCTTTCTATCATTTACTCCTATGTATTTTTTTTCTTTTTCAAAAATGTTTGGCAGCTCTATTAAATATCTCTTTTGCTGACCAGGAAGATGAATGGTTCCTCACCAAGAACTTCTTCTCCCAGAAGACACTGAGCCTGTTCTCCTGGCCTAGATGAACTGTGGGGGAGTGAGGAGGGTCCCTTGTTAGAATCTGTGTTTTAACCCCTTTTCCCTACACAGACTCCCACTTCCAATCGTTGGAAGGGTTAATTATATACACTTAGATCAGAACTTTGAAACAAGTATGAAGGGTTGTTGTTTTAAGTGTCATCGAATCAGTTCCAACCTATAATGACCCTGTATAGGGTTTCCCAGAACTGACTGATGGGTTTGAACTAGCAACATTTTGATTGGAAGTACAGAACCAGAAATGTCATTTTGAATTGTTCATAGGTTGTGGTTTAAAGCAGTGTGTCCTTTTGTTAATTTGAAACTCTGTGACAATACAGTGGTGGTGTTGGTTATATGCCACTGAGTCATTTCCAACTCAAGTGACCCTGTATAGTGTTTCTCAGGTTGTACATTTTTAGAGGAGCAGAGTGCATCCTCTTTCTCCAGAGGAGCTGGTAGATTCAAATTACTGACCTTATGGTTAACAGCCCAGCTGGTAATCCACCACTCTACTAAAGAAATATAGTTGTTGTTGTTAGGTG
>NW_006408533.1:27941623-27946425 GCF_000296735.1 Chrysochloris asiatica | reverse complement strand
TGACTTGGGTCAGGTGCACCTTAGTCTTCAAGCTGACATCTTTGCTCTTCAACACTTTAAAAAAGGCTTGTGCCTCAGATTTGCCTAATGTAATACGTCGTTTGATTTATTGACTGCTTCTTCCGTGAGTGTTGATGGGTGATCCAAGAAGAATGAAGTCCTTGACAACTTCAATCTTTTCTCCGATGATAAGAATGTTGTTTATTGGTCCAGTGATAGTGTACCCTTAAATTGGAATCAATTTGGTGACAACTGGAAGCTGTAGTTTACATAAGGGCACACAGTCCTGTGGAACTGAATTTCATTTGCTGGGAGGTTGCATCAGCTGTGAGTGAAAGGCTTGCCTTTTAGTAAAATCATAAAGCACACTAGTGCTAGCAGATCCTTCTCTGGAGACTCTTGAAATGATTAGCTCACTATCAAACCATGGAGCCTGGAGACAAAATATGTTCTATTTGACTCTAACCAATATCTCCCCATTACTTAAAAAAAATGTGATATTCACTTTTCAGCTGACTGTCAGACATTGTGATTAGATTAGTTCAGAGGCTGGAGACCCCTGGTGACAGGGCTCAGCTTAACAGAAAGGTTGACAGTTCAATCCCAGCAGAGTAACACCTGGTGATCTGCTCCCATAAAGATTTCAGCCTAGGAAACTCTATGCCATCAAGTCATAGGGCAATTCAATTTTACTACATGAGTCACTGTGAGTTGCAAATCAACTGGATGGCACCTAACAACTATAACAGATTAGAGGCATAAGGTGCTGAGTGTGGCTGTAGCTCTCTTTGAGAAACTAATCAAAGATCAGATTTCTCTCTCCAGTCATAAACACGCATTTGTACATAGTTTTTAAGAGTTCACTAATTGGCCTGAAGCAAACATTTAGTTCTTTTCCTTGTACAATCATTGTTCTTACCTGCTGTGAGCTGGTATGGAAATTATGTTAGTGAATCTCTTTCTTCTGATAAACATGTATATTTGACTTTCAGTGTAGAATCTGAAAACAAGTTTCATGTTTCTCCTCAGTTCCAGAAGCTCTATAGGTCAATGTCCTGTGGCTCTCCCATCATGAGCCCAAGACGTGCACTTGTCAGAGACAGATTAGCACTGCCAGTCATTAGGAGGGCCCTCCTTTTGCTTAGAAGGCATAACTATGAAATCAATATTCTGACAAGCAGAGATAATAGCCCAGGGTACTTCATTAATTATACAATAGAGGATCTGCATCTAGTCCTAATATGTGAACTTGGCTTTAAATTTTAGTCCGCCGTTTCAGTATTTGAAAACAAAACTGTATCCATGAATGTAATATTTCTTAGGATTGCATAGTCTCTTTTGGTTCCTAGTGATCTTAACTAATAAAATTAGAATAGACTTTTAAATATCAGAACACATTAGTGACCTAGGATTGAGATTTTAAAACCTGGTTTACTGACCAATCAATTGATCAGATATTGATCTAGCCAAGAGCCTACTTTGTATTTAGGGGTGGAAAAAGGGATATTTACTACAGAATATTTTAGTTGCTGTTCAGAACATAACAAATCATTGTAGATCTAACAGTGCAATTTTATTTAAATTCCTTTCACAGCTAGTGGTTTATTCAAACAACAACAACAACAACAAAAGAGTTATAATGTAATCATACTAAGCAAATTTTTATGTTTGATACAAGATGAATGGTTGCTTTTATGATGGCATATCTTGGACATCTTCATTATCTCAGATGTAAAGA
The DNA here is from genome assembly GCF_000296735.1 of Chrysochloris asiatica. NCBI lineage: Eukaryota > Metazoa > Chordata > Mammalia > Afrosoricida > Chrysochloridae > Chrysochloris > Chrysochloris asiatica. The sequence continues at coordinate 27,944,687 of NW_006408533.1, read as the reverse complement.
CCAGTTCCTGAACAACAGATAACTAGTTTACATCTAAAATGGCTCATGGATGTTTCACCTCTCATTTAAAGCTCTGAAAAGCAACGTTTTAATATAGTATATAAATGATATGAGAACAAGGTCTTTAGCAAAATGTTTTCTGCTAACAATTTTAATGGCAATATGCTTTTGCTCATTTGTTACATGAATCCTAACTACATTTCCACCCGGAGTCTTGACACAACAATTTGCATTTCAGTGCATTTTCTATTTAAGCATTAAAAATAAATACATTTTACAAACAAAAATCTGGTTTTGATTCTTGAATAAAAAGCACAATAATTATAATTAGGCACAAAAACTGCTGTGGTTTTCTTATTATGGTGATAGAGAAATATGGCAACTACACAGTTGGCTCCTAAATGAGCCATAATAAGCTCTGTCAGAAAAAGATGTTTCTTTTGTAGATATAGATACATTCTGCCCCTTAAAGCTAAAAATTCATTTTGCTGCTATCAATTTCTTAATTATTTATTATGCAGAGTATATTTAAGTCGTGTCTATATGAGATAAAAGCTTTTATACTGCCCTGCATTCTTTATGTCAAAGAGCTCTCTGTTTTCAGCAATGCATAATAACTCAATAACAGAAATTTAGTCAGTTAGAGTGCTAAAGAGAAGTCCAGTAATGAATGGATTGAGGACGACTGTTAGCACCCATGCTTGGATAGTGAAAGTTGTCTTACCTTATTCTTTGTTAAATACAGATTTTGCTTACTGACTGAATGTAGGGTGGACTTGTAACTTGCCTATACAGATATAACATAATGAAAAGGATAACCCCCTCTGGCTACAGTATTATTTGTTTTAGAATACCCAAACAGGTAGCTCAATCACTCATGTTTGGAGATTGTAGCTCAAACTGACATGCATCCTTTGATTCTGGTTTAACATATCTTTTCCTCCAACAGACCCTTGGGAACATCTCATGAAGTCATAGATTTTTAGTTTGCTTTCATAGCAGGTTTTCTCATGCTCCCAAATAAGGATTGGAACCCTGGGTCCCTTAGTAATTTGTTGTGTGTGTGTTTAGTTTTAAGGGCTTGGGAAGTACATTGGAATGCACTTACGTTCGATCAATATTTATTGCCTATACAATAAAAATGCTGTAAACTACCAAAATCTTCTTAAATTCTGTTAGATGAGCAACTGGAGGAGGGAAAATGAATATAAAGGTGCAACTAAAAAAACTCCCATGTCTTAGATCAAATGGGAGTTTGTTAAGAAAACATCTGTTTAGAAAACATTTTTTAGAAAACACTTGCCACCTTCTTCATTCTTTGTATGGATATATATACAGTCACAGCTTTCTCCACAATATGTAGCAGATACATCATTCTTAGATGCACACAACTTCAGCAAAATTTATAGCTACAGAAAGTAAATTTTGAACACTCTTGCAGTTGCAAAGCTGTTTACCATAGCATTCTTTGTTGGGAGCTCTGGAAATTCAAATCAGATCCACTCTTACTTGCATGCCAGAAGGCAGAGCCCACCCTGAGCCTCTGGCTCACAGTTGTTTCAGAGGGTTGCTTGCCTGCTTCTGAGTGCAGAGGTGGGACCATCTGCACTGCTTGAGGTTTTCTTGTGGGCACATTCAGTCCTCTGCTACAGGCTTTTTAATTAACTGAAGCCAACGAAAGGATGTTCAGCTATTAAAAGCTAGAGAGTAGAAGAAACAAGATCAAAGAAAATGTACTTAATTATTATTATCAGATGATGCATGTTCTAAAACAATACACTGTATATAGCCCCAAGATTTGAGCCGGTTCCCAAAGGAACTAGATTGATTGCATAAATAAAAAACATGTGTGCTGTAATGATAGCGAACCATCATAGTTAGTGAAAGTAGACCAAGTCTGGTGCCATAGGGCCTTATTCATGAAACATAAGTGTTTGATAATTATTATAAAGGTAAAATGCACTCACTGAAACACAGGGTCCTGCAAAGTATAATGCACCACACAGTTTACTTTTGGTTTTGCTGGAGGTGTTTCCTAAATAGCTTAATTAAACTAATTTTCTCCATCTATGACTTAAACTCACATAAGTACAAATATGTGCACATAATACATAATTCAAATATACATCTATAGCCAAGTACCTTAGAAGATATTTTAAAATTCTGTTTTCCACACCTTTTCCACCTTCCCACTCTGATCCTCCATGAAATCCTCTCTCGGCTCCCACCCCTACGGTTATTATTCTTGTTGCTTTTCTGTGGTATTTTCTGTGATCATATGGACAAACTTTCTATCATGGAAGCTTTCTTTAAGCAGTAGCATAAGCTATAACATAAATTTGGATAGAATCCTAGTAAACAAATAAAAACATGTGTCTCATTCTTTATTAATTATCATAATGTTTAAATCCCATAAGTAGTATTTTATCACAACCACCATTTCATTGTTTTTCAAACCTCAAGCTCAGCAACCACTCCTCAGAGACCCTAAACAGGGTCACTATGGATTGGAACCACATCATAAGCGAGGAGTCCAGGTGTTACAGGATAATGCACTGCAGGATCATTTACTAGACTGCAAGGTTGATTTGAACTGCAAGGTTCAAACTTACTGGTCAATCCTCAGAAACCCTATACAGGGTCACTATGAATAAGAACCAACTCCATGACATTTAACAACAATATCATGAGTGAACTTTGGGGAATCACTCTGCCTCATGTGGTATTGAAGTCCCTGGGTGATTCAAATGGCTAAGAAGTTTGACTGCTAATGGAAAGAAGTTTGATTTCACCCAGAGGTGCTTCAGAAAAAAGGCTTAGTACCCTACTTCCAAAGACGACAGCCAATGAAAACTCTTTAGAGTGGTGCGCTACTGACAAACACATGTTGTTGTTGTCTTCTTAAGTGCTATTCACTCGGACACAACAGAGCTGCATTTCCCTTTTGGTTCTTGAAATAAGTAAAGAAATAAAGAGACATCGTTAAGTGCAGCAGAGTACCTCCCTACTCCTAGTGAACCTGTATAGGGTTTCCTTGGAGCAGCTGTTGAGTTTGAATCAGCGA
>NW_006408533.1:27937606-27939533 GCF_000296735.1 Chrysochloris asiatica | reverse complement strand
AGCACATTAGCCCACAGTGCCACACCAGGGCTCCCTTCCTGGAATTGACTCGTATTTAATGGAATGATGGTGGTGGTGGTGGACACTGTTCTTTAAGGATTTTCCTCTTCAACCTTACCATCAATTTTGGGTCACAATCCAACTTTTCTAAAGACCTTTTGATTGGACATTTCTGTTTGCATTTAATACTTCAGTTTATTATTTTATTTCTTTCTCTTAAAATAACATTTGATGCATAAAAAGTAATCTATGGAACTGAATGTCAATTACAAAGCAAATTATACACTCAAAACTCTTTACCCAGAGCAAGAACTAGAAAAATACTAGTAACTTGCATTTACCTATCATTTCCTCCCCTATTCAACTCTAGTTCCCAATCATCAAACTCTTCTTACCAATGGCTTAAGTATCCACTATCCTAAATTTTAGACTTATCATTCCCATGCTTTTAGTTGTATAGTCACATTTACATATATGTTTAAACCATAAACTCATCAGTTGAGTAATGTAGTCATCTGTAACTTGTGTTTATGAGATTTGTCCATGTTATTGCATGCACCTATAATTTATCCATTTTCTCTGTTTTATTCATATATCATATTTTAGTCATCCATTCTACTTTTTAAGGTATTCAATGTATTTATCTTTTTGCTATATATCTAATGTTGTTATTAATCTTTTGATGCATGCTGCCTGATGTATATGTACATAAATTTCCCCATGGAGGTATCAAATAGAAGAATTCCTGTGCGATAGGATAGATTTACTTTTCATTTTATTAGATAAAATTAAAACTTACTATAAAAAATAGAGGGTTTTTTGGTTTTTATTTATTCTCTGACAAAGACTATTAAAGTGTTCCAGTTGCTCTGCATATTTGCCAACAGTTTATATATAAGTTTTTATATGTTGACCATTTTGGAAGTTGTGAAATGGTGTTTTATCATATCTTTCATTTACAGTCTTCTGATTAATTACTCATAAGATTCAGCTGCTTTGCATCCCTTCATTGACCATCAGCTCATCTATGAACTGCTATTCAAGAATTTCTATCTTTTTATCTATTGGATTGTTGCTTTTGATTTTTGTGTTTTATGGAATAATTTTATACCATTTTGGATGTAAATTATTTGGCAATTATAGGTGTTGCCTATCTCTTTTCCCAATTTAAGGCTTGATGTTTTCAAGTTTTTAAGATCATTTTTGATGAACAGACATTCTTCATTTTAATGTAATCCATTTATCAAACATTTCCTTTATTACTAATACTACGTGTCTCTTGTTAAACAAATTATTTTACTCAGAAATTATATAAATATAAAACAATATATATTTTTAATGATCTTTTGGGAGCATGGTAACTCTGTAGGATAAGCAATAGACTGTTAACCACAAGTTCAGCTATTTGACCCCACCAGCTGCTCCATGCAAGAGAAATTAAGCTTTCTTCTCTGGAAAATATTTGGCACATAATAGACGTAACAGCAAATAACTTATAGCTGATTTTTCTTTCACATTTAATTTTCCAGTCCAATTAGAAAAATTTTATATATGGTTTGAGGTAAGGGTCAGATTTAATTTTTTATTTGGCAAATGGGAAATCAATTATATCTCCATAATTTCTAAGAAATCCATGTTTTCCCAAATGTCTCCAGTAACATTTCACCCATTTTATAAATTAAATTTTCATGTACGTATATATTATATGGACTCCTGGTATAACATTGTAGGATTGGCACTAGATTGAGAACCACAAGGTTTGTGGTTTGAGCCCACTAACTGCTCCTTGAAAACCCTATATAGGATTGCTGAGTAGGAACCAACTTGGTGGCATATATGTATATAAACACAGACACACAGACACACACACACACACACACACACACACACACATATATATATATATATATATATATATATATATATA
>NW_006408533.1:27936111-27937104 GCF_000296735.1 Chrysochloris asiatica | reverse complement strand
GTGAGGTTGGCCCAGGATTGGGCAGTGTTTCATTCTGCTTTGGATAGGGTTGCTATGAGTCGGTACCAACTCGATGACATCTAACAACAAACAACAACTACTTTACTAAGTATGATGTCCTTCTCCAGGGACTTTTTTTCCTTCTGGTAAATGTCTGAAGTACAAGAAAAGAAATCTCTCTGTCTTTTCCTCCAAGGAGCATTCTGGATGTACTTCCTCCAACATATATTTGTTTGTGCTGGCATTTCATGGAACATTCATTATTGTTCTCTAGCACCATAACTCAAATGCATTGATTCGTCTACAGACTTCCTTATCGTTGTCCAGCTTTCACATGCATACAAGGTGATTGAAAACACCATGGCTTTGTCAGGGGCACCTCAGTCCTCAAATTGATACCTTTGTTGTTAATCTTGTGCAGTATATTTGCCTAATGAAGTATGTCTTATTTTATGCTTTCATGGCTGATGATTGTGTATCTAAGTCTTTAAAACTTCAATCTTTTCTCCATTTATAATGATGTTGCTTATTGATCCAGTTGTGAGATTTTTGTTTTCTTTACATTGAGGTACAATCCATTCTAAATCCATGCTGTAGTCTTTGATCTTCATCAGTAAATACTTTAAGTCCTCTGCTTCCAACAAGGTGGAATCATTTGCATATTGCAGATTGTTGAGGAATCTCCCACATATCCTCATACTGAGTTCTTATGATATAATTCAAAATGGTCAATATCAGTCCATTTAAGCTCACTATTGCATTGGGCAAATCTGCTGCACAGGAACTTTTTAAAGTATTGAAGAGCAGAGATGTCACCTTGAGGACTAAGGTGTGCCTGACCCAAACCATGGTGTTTTCAATAGCCTCATATGGATGTGAAAGCTAGACAGTGAATAATGAAGATTGTAGAAGAATTAATGCCTTTGAGTTGTGGTGTTGGAGGAGAATATTGAAAGTGCCATGGACTGCCAAAAGAACCAATAGATCTGTTTT
>NW_006408533.1:27930572-27936011 GCF_000296735.1 Chrysochloris asiatica | reverse complement strand
CCTTATACAGAGTCACTATGAGTCAGAACCAACTCGATGACACTTCACAACAACAACAAGGAAGACCAGTTAATATCACTATTGTACAAAGTTACTTACCAACCACTAAAGCACATGGTGATGAAATTGAAGGATTCTACCAACTTCCTCAGTCTGAAATTGATCAAATATGCAGTCAAGATGTATTGAGATTTACTGATGATAGGAATATGAGCATTGGAAACAAAGAGAAAGCATCAGTAGTAGGAAAATATGGCCTTCATGATAGAAATAATGCTGGAGACCACATGATAGAATTTTGCAAGACCAATTTTTTGTTCATTACAAATACCTTTTTAAAACAACATAAAAGGTGACTATCCATATACATGGAGTCCTGTTGTGGCACTGTAGGTAAGTACTGCACTGATGGGTCAGTTTGAACTGCAAGGTCAGTGGTGCAAATCTACCAGCCACTCATCAAAAACCCTATGCAGAGTCACTATGAGTCAGAGCTGACTCACCAGCACTAAACAACAACAACAATATACACATGGGCCTCACCAGATGGAATATACTGAATCAAACTGACTATATCTGTGGGAAGAAATAGTGGAAAACTCCATATTATCAGCAAAAACAAGTCCTTGGGTAGGCTGTAGAAAACACTATCAATTGCTCTTATGCAAATTCATACTGAAGCTGAAGAAAAGTTTTAAAAGTCAATGAAAGCAAAAACCTGACCTTGAATATATCCCACCTGCATTTTGAGATCATCTCAAGGACAGATTTGATGCATTAGACAATAATAACAAAGACCAAAAGAGTTATGGATGACATGAAGAACATCATATAGGAAGAAAGAAAGCAAGAAAAGACCAAAGTGTATGTCACAAAAGACTCTGAAATTTACTCTGGAGCTTTGAGAAGCTAAGCTACTATACTTGCAATATTGAAGGTTACTTATAGGAAAATTATTGAATTATGCAGAAAGCATTAAAAGAAGATGGAGAGTATAAACAGAGTCACTGTGCCTAAAATAAATGGTCAATGCTCAACCAATTCAAGAGATAACATTTGAACAAGAACTGATGGTACTAAAGGAAGAATCCAAGTTGTACTGCTGGCATGGGTTCCAGGAATTGGTAGAATACAAATTGAAATGTTCAAATAAAATTTTTCATCACTGGAAGCGCTTATTCATCTGTATGAAGGAATTTCTAAGACAGCTACCCGGTCAACTGATTGGAAAAGGTATCTATATTTGTCCCCATTCAAAAAAAAGTGGTACAATGAATTAAGGAAACCATCAAACAACATCATTAATATCACATGCATGTAAAATTTTGCTCAAAATAATTTTAAAATTGTTTCTACAGTACATTGGGGAAAAATTTCCAGAAATTCAATGTGACTTCAGAAGAGGACATGGAACTACAGATATCATTGCTGACAACAGATGCATCTGGCCTGAAAGTAGAGTATCAGAGAAATGTTTACTTGTTCTTTATGGACTATGCAAAGGCTTTCAAGATCATGACAAGTTATAGATAACGTTGAGAAGAATGATCATTACAGAAAACTTAATTGTGCTAATGAGGAAACTTTACATAGATTACGAGGCAGTTGTTTGAACAGTAAAAGGGGATACCGAATGGTTTCAAATCAGGAAAGATGGGTACCAGCACTCGATTATTTCTCCATAGTTATTCCGTCTCTATACTGAGCAAATAATCTTATAAACTGGACTATATGAGAAGAATGTGGCATCAGAATTAGATAAGACTCACTAACAACCTATGATATACAAATGATACAAATTTCATTCCTGAAAGTAAAGAATATTTCATATACTTAATGATGTAGATAAAATCATACAGTATAGATTGCACCTCAATGTAAAGGAAACAAAAATCATCACAGCTGGACCAATAAATAATATCAAGATAAATGGAGAAAAGATTGACGTAGACAAATACACCATTTTTCTTGGATCCACAATCAACACTGATGGAAGCAGCAACCAATAAATCAAATAAAATGTGTTGCATTAGGTAAATCTGCTGCACAAGCCATCTTTCAAGTGTTAAAAAAGGCAAAGATATCAATTTGACGACTAAGCCATGGTATTTTCAATAGCCTCATATGCATGTGAAAGTTAAACAATGAATAAGGAAGATCCTAGAAAAATTGATGCTTTTGAGTTATGGTTTTAGAGAATATTGAAGGTGCCATGGACCGTGAGAAGAACAAATAAATCTGTCTTCGAAGAAGTACAGAGAGAATGTTCCTTATAAGCCAGGATGACAAAACTTCATCTCTCATGCTTTGGACATGTTATCAGGAGGGACCTGTTCCTGGAGAAGGGCATCATGCTTGATAAAGTTGAGGATCAACAAAAAAGAGGAAGACCCTCAATGAGATGGTTTTGTGTAGTGCCAGCAATGGGCTCAAGAATAACAACAATTGTGAAAATAGCACAGGGCCAGATTGTGGTTTCTGTAGTGTATAAGGTTGTTATGAGTTGACACAAGGGCACCTAACAACAACAACAAGGATCCCATGAGGTCTGGCACAGGAGGAGGTCCATTGCATGGGAGGGTTGGTGTGTGATACCCTGAGCTACTTCAGTGGGCGACCACAACCCTAGGGGTGTCACTGATCCCATCAGAGGACTTCTGTAATAGGATTCCTTGTTTCTGTTGGTAGGAATTGCTAGGTATCTTGAAGACATGCTTTAAATTATTGCTAATTTTATTCATTATTGAATAAAAAGAAAGTAAACTCACCTTTGGATATCCCTGGTACTTTGTATTTTACACATAGAAAGTGCTCAATATATGTATAGTAAATTAAGAAATCCATAGACTAAACAAGTGCTAGAACCAACAACAAGGAGCTCTGGTAGCGTAGTGGTTACGAATCGGGCTGCGAACTTTAATGTCAGCAGTTCGAAACTACCAGCTGTTCTGCGGGAGAAAGATGAGGCATTCTGCTCCCGTAAAGATTTACAGCCTCGGAAACCCTGTACAGGGACGCTATGGGTTGGAACCGACTCGATGGCACTTAACAACAACAAGAAGAACCAACCCAAGCACCCGTGATAGTGCATGAGTTAAACTCTCCACTGCTAGCAGAAAGGTCAGAGGTTTGAACCCACCTGCAGCTTCCTAGGAACAAAAACCTAGCTATCCAGTCCTGTGAAGATTGTTATTGTGAAGTGCCATCGAGTCAGTTCTGACCCATAGGGTTTCTGAGGAGCAGCTGGTGAGCTTGAACCTGCCGACCTTGCAATTCAAATGACTTTGCAGTCTGGCGCATTAACTCACCGTGCCACACCTGTGAACATTAAAACCTTGGAAATCCTGTAGGGAATTTCTACTCCTATGGGGGTGCTATTAGTTAAAATCAACTAGGTAGTACACAAGCACAGAGTCATCCCAGTGATTTCTCTACTCTATGTTGTTACCTTATAGACAAGGAACGTATATTCCTAATATATGAAACACCTCACAATGGTTTCCAGAAATGTAACTGATTGTGCAGAAAGAGTTACAGGATTAGGAATTCCCTAAGCAGATTTTCTCTAAGAATAGCTTCTTTCTAAAAGCTGCCTCGGGGTTGTTACAATAAATACTCACAGTGAAATGTAGAACAAGGAGTTATCCATGTGCTTTACAAGTAATCAAAAGGACCCCATTTCTCTGTGTGTGAAACACATTAGAATAAACATAAATATTTTAAAAATACAATCAAAAGTGACATCTGCAATTAGGGATCACCAGACATACAAAAAGACCAAAAACATAGTATTTTCTCTAACTTGTTGTTGTTAAGTGCCATCAAGTCGATTCCAACCTATAGCAACCACTGTATAGGGTTTCTGAGGAGCAGCTGGTGAGCTTGAACCACCGACCTTGCAGTTCAAACAGCTTTGCAGTCTGATGCATTAACCCACAGTGCCACACCAGGACTCCTTTCTCTAACTAAGTGCATACAAATTAAACAACACAATCCAAGATGCTCTACTTAAAACTAAAGCTTTAAATAATTAGAGGCGATAATGTGTTCTCTGTTTCTTATTTATTCCTGTGCAATTAGTGCACCTACTAGGTACTGATAATGAAAATAGAATCACAACACTGCTGCAACTGAGTAATTCATGCTTTATAGAAGACACAGAAATGAACAAATTTCATGTATCAGGTTGTGATCCCAGTTATCACCAGGCTTTCAGTCAAATCACATAAAAACCTTTCAGGGCAATCGGGGCAGTGCGTGCCCAGGTTTACTTAGGGAAAGCTCTTGGAAAGACGCAGGGAAAAGACGATGCTGAAACATTGGGACTCATTTGTATTCCAAGATGACAAGCTAGAATTTGTTGAAGTGATAGGAGTGGCAGGAATAAGAATGGCTTATAGAGTTAATCATACAGTTTTCAGCACATGGACAGTATCGAGTGGTGGGTAAGACTGTGTATTCTGCAATCAGATAAGGATATAAACTCCAGTTCTGCTACATACAAGTTTCATGATCCTGAGCTTCATTTCTCAGGGTCCTCATCTCTCTCTAAACAAGGATAATAACAGCAGCTACCTCCCAGGATGGTTTAGAGAATTAGGCTAGTTAATGGAAAACATTATAACAATGTATGGTATATTGAAACAGCTAATAAATATTAGCTTTATTATTATTATTACTATTGCTATTAAGTTGTTGCTGTTATTAAGTGCCATCTAGTTGGTTTCTGAATGGGTTTCTGAGTCTTGTAAATCTTTGCAGGAGCAGAAAGCCTCCTCTTCTCCAATGCAGCAGCTGGTGGCTTGAACAGCCGGCATTGTGGTTAGCAGTCCAATGCTTATCCTACAAAGCCACAGAAAGCAAAATATTTAAATAAAATTAGCAACGGGTTAATGATTTAGGAGTGATTGAAGAAACAAAATTTTACCTTAAGGAAAATGATTTTGATAACTGTTCAGACGTGTTCATTCTGTTTACTCCTTTTATCTTTTTTCCCAGCTGACTGAATTAGGACCAGACATATCATTGTTAGGTAAAGACATTGGAAGAAAATGTGACTGGAATATAAAATCTGGAATTTAAATGATTGAGATTTTCATTAGATAAGAAAATGTCACATTAGAGCAGCAACTTGTCCTGAGAAGTTCTTTTCACTGCCTCGCATCAAAGATGTGGGGGATATAATATATGATAAGAGGAGAATGACACTGAAGAAAGGAAGTTTTGGAAATTATCATTACAAAATCTGTGTGAAAGGTTCTGTCTCTCTCAGTCAGTCTTGGAAATAATTATTGTTCAGGTTCCTTAGAATGTCAGGCAACAAAATCCTTTGAATGGACCCAAAAGAGTTGCTGTCAAATGTATGCAACAAAGGACTGTGTACTGTATATGTGTGAGAGGTATCAAAGTTTGAATGGTTTAGAGACTTACAAAAGTGGA
>NW_006408533.1:27916067-27923432 GCF_000296735.1 Chrysochloris asiatica | reverse complement strand
ATCGGGCATTGTTTCGTTCTGCTGTGCATGGGGTCGCTATGAGTCGGCTCCAACTCGATGGCACCTGACAACAACACAACAATGCCTAGGATATCAATCTTTATGCTCTTCAGGATAAGCAATGAGCTGTTGACTACAAGGTCAGGGTTCAAGACCACCAGCCACCCTTCATGATTATAATGAGCCTCTGTGCTTGTGCAAAATTTTATAGACTTAGAAACTCTTCCCAGGGTCACTGCGGGTCAGAATTGCCCTGAGGGCATTTAACAACAACACCATCCAATCTTCTTAGATTCATATTTCTTACAAGCCACATTCTGACAGTGTTTTGCTGCTATTCATTCAGTTTTCAGTGGGAACCATTCAGAAGTGACATGTTTCTCCTTCTTCTTAGCCCGTATTTGTCAGGAAGCTTTACTTCAACTCGTCCATCATGGATAACCTGCTGTATTTAAAATACTGTGGCATAGTTACCAGCATCACAGCAACATGCAAGCCACCACAGCACAGCAAACTGAATAATATGCAGAACTTCCTTAGATTACAGTGTTGTCTAGGGTGTGTCCACCCAACCTTTTTTTCCTCATTTTTCTTCACTAGGAGCCAAGCTTGTACTGTGGTCTGATGGTTCTGCCATTTTCTCTACCTCCCCATTTTCTCTACCAAAATTCCTTCACATCTTATCCTGTCTTGGTGCCTGCTTTTCAAGGAAGTAAACTATTTACCATTTTGTACATATTAGGGCCTGTTGCATTTTTACATCCCCTCCTCCTTTCCTTAATTCATTATTATTTCTCAATACTTTAAAAAGCAAAGCAAAATACAACTTTTTTTCTTACTACTTGATTTTTTTTACCCTTAAACTTTATGGAAATAATTAGGAAGTCTCAAGTTGAGAAAGAACTTTAATCAAATTTTGTTTCCAATATTATAATTTTACTCTTCTGACAAATAAAGTTGAAAACTAGTACTTATTTTCACTTTTAACCATGTCAGAAGAAGGCCACTGGAGGTCCATAGTAGAGCATTTCCAGTAAAATGATCTAATAGGTCATTCTGCACTTCATTACCGTCTACACTTTGGGAATTCCAGACTGAGGTGAACCTAGTCTTTACTAGGAGGCTAATTAGACACATGCCTTGTATTTTCATCTGAGTTTTTGTTGTTGTTGTTACTCTAATTAATTAAAGAAGAGAGGTGCTACAAATTGTATTAGTCTCACATGATGCCTACTCATTAATCAAATAGTTTTCAAATGTCTGCTAAGTATGTGTCAGGCAAAGCTCTCTGCCTAGGATTCAGGCTTTTCATTTTGTAGCTGTTTATAATCTGTCACCAAATTTCTCATTCTCTGACCATGCTTCTTGGGGAGAGATTTGATGGCTCAGGGTCTAGTCAAGAAATTTGAAAGTATTCATCTGCTAGAATTTACTAGCCCACATATTCTACAAATTATAAGTCAATTTGGATTCACTTTTAAATTGTAAATATACCTTACCTCTGAAGAGTTACTACTGTAATATACAGTATCACAACCTAGAATTTGTGATTCAATAAAACAATTCTATCTCAGTTAGTGATTCGGGAAAATTGCCAGTATGAAGGTAAGCAAAATAAAACAAATTCAAGAAAGCATAGAAGAACCAAAGAGAAAAGTGTGAAATTGTAGTAGTTAAAATAATTAAGTAAAAAATAGATCTGGTGAATAGATTAACACATTTTAAAGTCAAATAAAAAAAATCCACTCTCTCTGATTAATAAGGAAAACACACAAAATCAATAAAAAGAAAAATATGGCTAAAACATAATAAATACAGAAGTAAAAGTATTACTTTGCAGCAAGTCTCATAAAGAGAAAAGCTGAAATTAAGGCATAGGCACTTGAGAAAATTGAATTTAAATTAAATAGATATACATTTCCTAAAAATAAAAATAGAGGACAAATGTCAAATTGCAAAGGTCTATAAAGAAGTCCTGGTGTGACACTGTGGGTTTAATGAGAAAAGTCAGTTTAAATCTCAAGGTCAGTGGTTCAAGTTTACCAGCTGCTCCTTGGAAACCCTACACAGGGTCACTCTGGGTTGGAACCTACAGGAGAGCACTTAACATCAACAATAGCATGAAGTGTCAAAGAGGAGAGGTACTTAGACATATTACTGAAATAGAAGAATTTCTTAGACTCAAAGAAAATTCCAACAACAAAAAAATACAGAGCAAAAACACAGATCAAATGCAAAAGCAAAGCCATTTTTAGGATTACACTAAATGCAACATAGAGTAGTATACTTTTCAAATTATTTAAGAAAAAAAAAATAGCTTAGAACCTAGAATTTGTGTCGGTGTTTTCATACAAAATACACAGTGTCAGACATCAGTCTTCATACAGTTTATTCTACCTCACACACAAAGGGTTAGTAAGTAGCCAGAATATATAAAAACTCCAACAAATTAAAAAGCATGTATCATCTTACACTTCTAGAGGTCAGAAGTCTTAATCAGGTATCACTTAGCTAAAGTTATAGTGTTGGTATGTCTGATTTTCTTTCTGGAGGCACTGTGGTATTTTGTTCTCTTTTCCAGTTTCTGTAGACTGCCCACATTCCTTGTCTTATTTCCCCTCCCCTTTTTCAAAGCCAGCAATGACTGGTGGTAATTCTCACAAGGAATCACTCTAACAGTCTTCTGCATTCCTCTTCCTCTTAGAAGGAAACTTGTGACTACAGTGTGCTCATCCAGATGATATTGAATAATCTCATCTCTAGGTCATCTGACTTCCAATCTTAATGCTATCTGTAACTTTCATTCCCCTTTGATATGTAGTCTAACATAGTCACAGCTTCCACAGTTTAAGATATGGAAATTCTGGGAGGAGGTTATGATTCTATTTACCACAGTAGACAATCATCAAAACAAACTATGGTGATATAACATCATATGGCATGAACCTTGGAAATGTAACATTATCTAGAAAAAAGTCATTCTTAAAAGATTATGCAGCCTGGTGTTCTTTTCATAAAGTGAAAAATAAAATCTTGCAAAAGTATAAATACTTAGGAAATGCAGCATTACAGAAAATTAGAGCTAAGGGCATACGTAATCGGGGCTATAGGGTGTGAGAGGAAGGAAATAGAAATGTCCATGAAGGAGGTGGGCTTTTGGAACAAATGAAAGAGTGCCTTGGGTGCAATTTAGTTTGCAAGACAGTGATGTACATGTCTTGCTCCATTAAGTCATTTTTAGCAGTGTGGGTTTCAAGTCTACTGATTGTTTGTGATATGAAAAATCTTCTATATCTGCAGGAAATTTAAATCAATATTGTTCCTTTTTAGATTTTTAAAAAAAAAGGGAGGGGGATGCATGCTTTAAACTAAATTATGTATTCAACTCTACTTATGCAAATAATTATACAAAAGAAATGGCAAAATAGGTCAGTGAATTTGAAAGGCCTGCTCTGGGTTTCAGAGTTAGAATATTCATCAACCTGCTGAGTGCTCCCATCATACTTTAGTGTATTTGTCATGTGTATGTCTACTACAGAGATTGAGAAAAATCTGATTTAGGTCTGAGTTAAGTTCTATATTAGTTTATGGCTGGCCTTTGTTTTTAATTTAGTGCTTTCCCTTGTAACAGTCATCCTCGGGAGAGTATCTCTGTATTCTGTTATGAAAGGCAGAGTCATCTGGAACCCCGTGTTAACTTTGTCTCTCTAGAACCTCATGCTGCTCCATCAATCTAATTACAATTTCAGAAGTTGAGATGAAAATCATTCTTTTATGCTAGAAGCAAGATCTATTGTTCACAAAGTAGATGTATCAATTCAATTAATGGGTCACTTGAGAGGCCCTGACACCCCAAATTATTTTAAAATGCTGTGTGCTCAATATTTATCATTCCTTTCCAAGTGATCTCAGATCCGTTATCTTATTAAAGCTCTCCTGTGATCCTGAGTTACAGGTTGAAAAAGCATCATTAATGTCATTTTACAGATGAGGACACTGAGCTATGACAAGGTTATGTGAGTTTAAACCTTATTATCATCCTCTGATAATAGAGCCCATACCAGATTTCAAGTCTTCTGAATTCTGTCTGTATTAATTAAGGTTATGCTTTTTGTTGAAATAAACACAGAAACCTACAAAAGCTAAAATATATATAGAAGTTTGTTTAACATACAAATAAAGTCTAAATCAGGTGTTCTTAATTGTGAGCAATTTCCACCAAGAGAGAGTCAAGCTAAATCACTACACCCATCTGCACTGACTCAGTGGAAGATGAAAGAATGTGGTCACTTCCACTCAAAGTCCACTAGTTTAACTCGGTCGGGGGAGGTCATCTAGTTGTGTGCTTAGGTAGAAGAGGAAATGAGTGTGATGAACAGACAATTTGCTTCTGCCACAGAAGAGCAATGAGATACACTTCCCATTAATAGCAAGCTACCACCCAGGAGAGTATGGCCATGAAGATTCTACCATATAGGTTAATTTATTGCCATTTCCTCTGCGAATTCAAGAAGCCCTAAAAATTGAGAAGTCTATTCCATATCATAAGGAGCTCTGGTAGCGTAGTGATTACGAATCTGGCTGCAAACCTTAAGGTCAGCAGTTCAAAACTACCAGCCGCTCAGTGGGAGAAAGATGAGGCTTTCTACTCCCATAAGGATTTACACCCTCGGAAACCCTGTACAGGGTCACTATGGGTCAGAACCGACTCGATGGCACTTAACAACAACAACAATTCCCTATCATGTTGAATGACTATGCACAATGAATATTATGAATATGTTTCTTGATATATAAAGGCCCACAATACTTTCATGTCAGCCTTACCATGTTGATCATGACAATGTCCATTTGAATATAGTCAAAGAGGTAATGTCAAATTGTAGGTGTTACAACTTAGTGTAAAAACATAAGAGGAGAACTCACCTTCCAGCTACCCCTTGGAAACCTGATACAGGGTTTGTGAGCCGGAACTGATTCAATGACACTTCACAACTCTGTCCTTTATGGTCACTGTGAGTTAGGGTCCAGTCAGTATTAATGAACTTCATGGTTTATACACAGTACTGAGCAAAGTTTAGGCACAGCACTGAGTCCTGGTAACATGTTGTTGTTGTTGTTAGGTGCCATCAAGTTGGTACCAACTCATAGTGACCCTATGCACAACAGAATGAAACACTGCCCAGTTCTGGGTCAACCTCACAATTATTGCCATGCTTGAGCCCTTTGATGCTGCCACTTTGCCAATTCATCTCACTTGGGTTCTTCCTATTCTTCTCTGACCCCCCACCTTACCAAACATGATATCTCTCTCCAGTGACTTGTCCATCCTGACAATATGTTTGAAGTATGAGAGACTAAGTTTGGCCATTCTAGCCTCCAAGGAGCACTCTGGCTGTACTTCCTCCATCACAGATTTGTTGGTTCTTTTGGCAGCCCATGGGACTTTCAATATTCTGTTCCATCACCATAACTCAAAAGCAACAATCTTCCTTATTCACTGTCCACCTTTCACATGCATATGAGGTTATTGAAAATATCATGGCTTAGGTCAGGTGTACCTTAGTCCTCAAGCTGACATATTTGTTCTTCAACACTTTAAACAAATCTTGTGCAGCAGATTTGCCTAACGCAATACGTCATTTGATTTCTTGGCTGCTTCTTCAATGAATGTTGATGGTTGATCTAAGAAAAATGAAGTCTTTGAAAACATCAATCTTTTCTCCATTGGTGTTTATTGGTCCAATGGTGAGGATTTTTGTTTTTTTTTGAGATGCAATCCATACCGAAGGCTACGGTCTTTGATCTTCATCAGTAAATATTTTAAGTCCTCTTCTCTTTCAGCAAGCAAGGTTGTATCATCTGCATATCGCAGGTTGTTAATGAGTCTTCTTCTAATCTTGATGCCACATTTTTCTCCATATAACCCAGCTTCTCAGATTATTGGCTCAGCATACACGTTGAATAAGTATGGTGAAAGAATACAACCCTGTCGCATACCTTTCCTAATTTTAAACCATTCAGTGTTCCTATGTTCTGTTCAAACAACTGCCTCTTGGTCTATGGTTCTTCGTGAGCATAATTAAGTGTTCAGGAATACTCATACTCGTACTTCACAATATTGTCCATCACTTCCACACAAGCTAAGGCCTTTGTGTAGTCAATAAAGCACAGGTAAACATCTTTTTTTTTTTATTCTCTGCTTTCAGCCAAGATCCATCTGACGTCAGCAATGAGAGCTCTCATTCCACGTCCTCTTATGGATCTGGCTTGAACCTATAGAAGTTCTCTATCAGTGTATGTTTGCAGCCATTTCTGTATTACCTTTAGTAAAACTTTACTCACATGGCGTATCAAAGATATTGTCTGATGATTCCCATGTTGACCATTGGGTCATCTCTCTTTGGAAGGGGCACAAATATGGATCTCTTCCAATCAGTTGGCCAGAATATTGTCTTCTGAATTTCTTGGCAGAGATGAGTGAGTGCCTCCAGCACCACCTCACTTTCTTGAAAGATTTCAATTTATATTCCATCAATTCCCATTGCCTTGTTCTTTGCCAATGTCTTCAACACACCTTGGAATTTCCTCCTTCAGTATCATTGGCTCTTGATCATATGCTACCTCTTGAAACAATTGAACACCCACTATTTCCTTTTGGTACAGTGACTCTGTATATTCCTTTCATCTTCCTTTGATGCTTCCTGCATCCTTCAATAATTTGCCCAGAGAATCCTTAAATAACAAAAGACGAGGCTTGAATTTTTTCTTCAGTTCCCTCAGCTTAAGAAAATCAAATCTTTTGGTTTTCTAACTCCAGATCTTTGCACATTTCTTTGTAACATTTATCTTTGTCTTCTTGAGCTGACCTTTGAAATGCTATGTTTAGCTCTTATACTTCCTCATTTCTTCCATTTGCTTTAGCATCTCTGTGCTGTAGATCAAGTTTCAGTGTCTCTTCTGACATCCATTTTGACCTTTTCCTTCTTTCTTGTCTTCTTAATGACTTTTTGCTATCTTCATGTATGATGTTCTTGATGTCACCCCACAACTCTTCTGATCTTTGGTTTTTAGTGTTGAATGTATCAAATCTGTTCTTCAGGTGATCTCTAAATTCAGGTGGGATATATTCAAGATCACATTTTGACTCTCCTGGACTTGTTTTCATTGTCTTTGACTTCAGTCTGAATTTTCTTATGAGCAATTGATGGTCTGTTTCACAATCTACCCCTGGCCTGTTTTGGCTGATGATACGGAGTTTTCCACCATCTATTTCCACAAATGTAGTCAATTTGATTTCTATGTATTCCATCTGGTGAGGACCATGTGTATTTAAAAAAGGTATTTGAAATGAACAAATCATTG
>NW_006408533.1:27912016-27914951 GCF_000296735.1 Chrysochloris asiatica | reverse complement strand
AGCAAATGAAGGCCTGGAGTGTTTTACTCCCATAGGCTTTACTCCATTTGCATCATCAAGGTCAACTCTACTTTGGGGTGGCAGCTCTTCCCCAGTTGCATTTTGAGTGTCTTCCAACCGGAAGGGCTCATTTTCTAGCAGACTATCATCTGACAGTGTTTCTCCGCTATTCGTAAGGTTTCGGTGACTAAACATTCAGAAGTAGTTCGTCTCTCTTTCTTCCTAGTCTGTCTTCATCTGGAAGCTCATCTGAAACCTGTCCTAGGTGGTGACCCTGCTGGTATTTAAAATACCCATGGTATAGTTTTCAGATTCACAGCAATTCACAGACCACCACAGTATAACAAGCAGACAGAAGAATGGTAGCCTGGTTGCATAGTGGTTACGTACTGGGCTGCTAACTGCAAGGTCAGTAGTTAAAATCTACTATTGGCTCTGTGGGAGAAAGATGAGGCTTTCTGTTCTAAAGATTTACAACCTTGAAAACCTGTACAGCATTGCTATGAGTCAGAACTAACTTGTCAGCACACCATTGAACAACGTAAAATGCATTATTTCCTGAATTATCCAGGAACAGACTATTATTTTGTCCATTTTGCAAATATAGAAACTAAGGCTTGGAGTGATCAAATCAGTTGCCAAATCACATAATTGCTAAGTGGTACACCAGGGGTTTTCTTGGTTCTAGAGCCTCACTCTTATTCAGGATGCTATTTATCTTACGTTGTGTTTAGGAATCAGCAGCCCCGTATAAGGAATCCTACTGTGGATACTTAAATAAAATCATTAGGCTAAATGAGCTTTAAAAATACTCAATATCTCAAGATTCAGTTATTCTATGAGCATTTTGTTAATGCGTATAAATTCTAATGTATCATGAAGCTGACATTTTGAAAATTTCTAAATTCTCTTGTGAGCTACTTGTTTTGTAATATTCTTTTACCTTTCTCTATAATATAAAAATATTGAAATTGGACTGTTTGACAAAGCTAGACTGAGAAAACTCTATACCAGAAATTTCTTTGTTTTATTTCTGTTATCATTCGTTGAGAACCACAGATCTGATTTTAGTGAAAGCTATGATCTGCTTTACACTCACATCACTTGTCTCTGGTGACTCGCAAGGGGTTTCCCCCAAGAAGGTGGTCAAGAATTACAAATACTAAGTTGGCCTTTCCTGAAACTCCATTTGACTTCAGCCCTCAAATGTAGGTTCTGAAAGTCTTTATCAGATAAGTTATTTTTCATTATAATTTCTAATTTTGATTATTCATATAAAATATTATACTTCTTATGGGCTAAACTCCCTGATACTTTTCATCAACATCTCTATAAACCTAGTCATTTATAACTTCAAATGGACCTTCTTGAACACAGGAGGTTTGTTGTTAAGGGCCATTGCATTGACTGGGTCTAATAGTGACCCTATGTACAACAGAAAGAAACAGTCCTTGGTCCTAAGTCATCCTTACAATTGTTATATTTAAGTCTATTTTTTACAGTCTCTGTGTCAGTCCATGCCATTTCAGGTCTTCCTCATTTTCCCTGCTTCTTAATTTTACCAAACATGACATCCTATTCCAGGGACAGGTCTCACCTGACAACATGCCCAAAATACCTGAGAAGTCTCACCATCTTTGCTTCTAAGGAGAAGTATGACTGTATGTCTTCCAACACAGATTTGTTTACTCTGTCATGGGAATTTAAATATTGTTTTATAACACTTTAATGCAAATACATCAATTCTTCTCTGATCTTCCTTATTCCTTGTTCATTTTTCACAAGCATATGAGGTGATTGAAAATACTATGGATTGAATCAAGCTCACATTAGTCCTCTTTCTGGCAAATTTACTCTTTAATACTTTAAAGCGGTATTTTGCAGCAGATTTTCCCAATGCAATATGTCCTTTAATTTTGGACTACTGTTTCTATGAACATTCAAGTAAAATGAAACCTCTGAAAATTTCAATCTTTCTTCCATGTGTCATGGTGTTGTTTATTAGTTCATTTGTGAGGGTTTTATTTTTTCAGTTTCTGTTTTGTTTACATATGGACCTCACCAGATGGAACACGCACAATGTAAATTAAATACACCTGTGGAAAGAGAAGGTGAACCGCTCCTTATTAACTTCCAAAACAAGGCTAGTGGCAGACTGTGGAACAGACAACCAATTGCTCATATGCAAATTCAGGCTGAAGCTGAAGAAAATTAAAGCAATTCCATGAGAGCCAAAGTATGACCTTGAATATATCTCATCTGAATTGAGATAGTAGAGATTATCTCAACAACAGATCTGACACAGTAGATACTAATGATGGAAGTCCAGAGTAATTGTTGGATGACATCAAGAATATCATACAGAAAAAAAAATAAAAGATCATTAAGAAGACAAGAAAGAAGGGAAAGACAACAACGGATGTCAGAAGAAACTCTGAAACTTGCTCTACAACATAGAAATGTTAAAGCAAATGGCAAAAATGGTTAGGTAAATGAGGTGAAAAGAACATTTCAAAGGACAGCTTGAGAAGAAAAAGTCAAGAATCATAATGCTATGTGCAAAGACCTTGTGTGAAACATTGTTGATACTGACAAATGCTCGAGTAAACCAATCTGTACTCATTTTAGTGAGAGTGAGGTTGTCTTTATTTAATTTTGTAAAATCAGGCACCCAACCCAATAGACATGAGTAAACTCACACCATGGCAGGCCCACAAACAGCTTTATTCCCCTATGTCAAAAAAAGCCCCTCCTCCAGTCCAGTTTCCCATTTATAATTCTACCCATCCTATTTTCCCTCCCTCTAGAGCTCTGGTAGCGTAGTGGTTACGAATCGGGCTGCGAACCTCAAGGTCAGCGGTTCGAAACTACCAGCCGCTCCGCGGGAGAAAGATGAGGCTTTCTACTCCCGTAAAGATTTACACCCTTGGAAACC
>NW_006408533.1:27901964-27910791 GCF_000296735.1 Chrysochloris asiatica | reverse complement strand
ACAAGACTCTGAGAATTTATGGACTACAAATTGAAATTTTTCAACAAACTGATGTAGCACTGGAGGCACTCACTCACCTATTCCACGTAATTTGGAAGATAGCTACCTGACCAACTGATTGGAAAAAATTGATATTTGTGCCCATTCCAAAAAGAGGTGACCCAACAGAATGTGGAAATCATTGGACGATATCATTAATAGTACATACAAGTAAAGTTTTGCTTTTAGTACTTTAAAAATCACTGCAACCATACATTGACAGGTTACTGCCAGAGACTCAAGCTAGATTCAAACAAGGTTATGGAACAAGGGATATCATTACTGATATCAGATGGATCATGGCTGAAAGCAGAGAACACCAGAAAGATGTTTAATTATGCTCCGTTGGCTATGCAAAGGCATTGACTTTGTGGATCATGACAAGCTGTGGACAACATTTTGTACAATGGGTATTCCGGAACACATAATTATCCTCATGAGAAACCTGTAGAAAGAGCAAGGATACATTTGAACAGAATGAGGGACATTGATTAAGAAAGGTGTACAGCAGGGTTGTATTCTTTGGCCATACTTATTCAATCTGTATAGTGAACAAATAATTTGAGAAGCTGGATCATATGAAGAAGAATGTGACATTAGAATTGGAGGAAAACTCACTAACAACCTGCAAATGCAGATGATACAACTGTGTTTTCTGAAAATGAAGAATTAAAATATTTTGTGATGAAATCTAAGACCACAGCCTTCAATATGAGTTGCACCTTATTGTAAAGAAATCTAAAATTCTCACTGCTGGACAAAAAAAAATATATCATGATAAGTGGAGAAAAGATTGAAGTTTTCGAAGACTTCATTTTGCATGATCCACTATTAACACTCATAGAAGCAGTAGTCAATAAATCAAACAATATATTGCATTAGTCAATTCTGCTGCACAAGACCTCTTTATAGTGTACAATAACGAAGCTATCAGTTTGAGGACTAAGGTGTGCCTGACCCAGGCCATTGTATGTTCAATAGCCACATATATATGCATGTGAAAGTTGAACAATAAACATGGAATACCATAAAATAATTGATACATTTGAATTATGGTGTTGGAGAAAAATATTATGGACTGCCAGAAGAACAAACAAATCTGTGTTGGAAGAAGCACAACAAGAATGCTTCTTAGACGGCAGAATGACAAGACTTAGTCTCTCATACTTCAGACATATTATCAGGAGGTACCAGTCCCTGGAGAAAGTTTTCAAACTTAGTAAAGTGGAGAGACAGGGAAAAAGAGGAAGACCTCCAATAAGATGGATTGGCACAGTGACAGCAGCAATGGACTCAAGCATAATGATTATGAGGTTGGCTCAGGACTGTCCAGTGTTTTGTTCTGTTGTGAATAAAGTCACTATGATTCAGAACTGTCTTGACAGCACCTAAGAACAACACCAACCTCACCGAATCATGTTTCAGAATATTTTTTTGAAAATATATGGGTGGCCTTTTAAGCAATTGTATCCACTAGTTACAATTATGCCACTGGTCTCAAATTCTTCTCTTAAGTCACATCTAAATGGATGCATATTTTATGAAAAATGTAGCTACATTTATCTTCAGTTCAAGAATACTGTATAGAGAAAATATTACAGCAGTCTGTGATGCCATTAGAGTCCTGGTATGGTGCTGTAGGATATGCACTGGGCTGCTAACTGCAAGATCAGCTGTTCAAATCCACCAGTTGCTCCTTGGAAACCCTATACAAGTTTGCTATGAGTCTAAATCTACTTGATGGCACGTAACAACAACAATGATACCTTCAGTTCTTCACAGCAATTGGATTAAATTAGTGAATTTGATCAGGAATCCAACCACCTTTCCTTGTGATGTCACAGGTCTGATCAAATTGCTTGAAACTGGCAGAGGTCACATTTAGAAGCCTACTGTCTAACTATAGAACCTGCAAGGACAGTGACTCAGCCCATGTGTCAAACCTACTAACCATTCTGTACTTCCTATCAGTGTTCTGTGTAGCCCATCATCTCCTGCCGGTCTTCTTCTCTGTCTTTTTTGAGACAGCCATCTCTGCAGAGACTTTCCCATTCCAGTATCTGTAGCCAAGGTGCCACCATCCATCCAACAAATTATGTTACTCACCCGAACAGGACTCAAATCTGTCTTCTGAGATGCTGTTTTTTATCATTATGTGGCATAATCAAGCAGAATTTTAAATACTTTTACTAAATGATCTAATTCTTTCTTTAAATATATTTTTTTTATTCATGCCTATTACAGGTGACTGCCAAAGAGATTGGGGTGCCTAGCTCCTGTCACCAAGAGACCTAAGGGGATAAAACCTTGGTTGTATGCAATGCAGTTTTTCTGATTGTCTACTGCAGAGTACATGGACTGGGTTAAATAATTGGAGGAACAATGAAGAAAGAGGAATTAGCTCTGGGGTCCTGGGAACATATTCCTGTATGAGGCTTAAGCAGTTATACTAAAAGAACAAAATGTATGCCTGGTTTTATTATGTTCTACTGAGATGACAAGGAGGGATTCCTTTAAGAGCTATTGTTGTGTGTTGGTTCCAACATATACAACCTTGTATAGGGTTTTCCAGGACCTTACAACTAGCAGTCCTGTATCACATCACATCAGGACACCTCTTTCAGAGTTGTTGTTAAGTGCCGTCGAGTCAATTCCGACCCATAGTGACCCTATATAGGGTTTCCATGGAGCAGCTGGCAAGCTTGAATCACCAACCTTGCAGTTCAAAAGACTTTTCAGTCTGATACATTAGCCTACAGTGGCACACTAGGACTCCTCCTTCAGAGTAGCCATGTGTAATATAACCAGCACAAATGACCCACTTTTGAGGCCCTGGCAAGAGTCAGTCAGCTTCTCTTCTTGAGTAGCTGATTAAGTCCACTATGCATTTGTCCTAATTTCTCTGGGCGTACGTTCCTAACAACTAGGACCAACCTCTTTGTTCTCTGAGTCTGAAACACTATTCAAAACATCCAAACTCCAGGAAGTCTGTTAAAACCTAGCTAACTCCATCTTACTTGCCACACTTAAACTCTCTTAAAATCCTAACTTGCTCTTTTTCTGTTCCTGGATGCAACTCGCTGAGTGGCCCTGCATCATAATTTGCTGGGAACACCAGGGATTGTGAATATAACAAAATTTTAATCGTTTCCAGCCTCCCTCTCTAGATTCATGTTCAGCCTTAGCATTTCTCAAGCACTAAAACCCCACAGTGATTAAAACTGCCCTCCTCTCAGACCACTTTTTAAATGTCATTTGAAAGAAAAAGGCTGTATACTTAAGGCATATATAAATACATACACATATATACATTAACAAATTTGTGCACCAGTTATTCTCTTAATAAAATTTGTACCTAATATTTGACATTTTCTACCATTTTATGTTGAGCATTGCTTTTTGCTCTGAATGTTTGACCTTAAGTCTCAACCACTTTAACATCACTCTTCTTATTATTCATGAAATACAAACAGGATAAGGAGCTCTTGTTTAAAAAGAAGTCTTTGGTGTTGATTATGATGACTAAACCAGTTGACCACTCCATAGTTCTATTTTGCTTCAACTCAGATAACAAAAACAACCCATATTGTGGGACTTAAGGGGTCAGAAATTCCAATAGTTGGGTTATTGAGAGAAAAACAATGTTCCATCAGAAGGAAATCCAATCAATGGAAGGGGGAGCACTATAAAGCCATTTCTACCACCAGATGGTGTTTTTCTGCTTCTGTGTACTAATTACTATCAATAATTAAACACAGGTCTCTGATTCATATGCACAGAGGCAGTGATTCTCAAATTAAACATTTTAGAATCATTGTAGTACATTTTATAGGTTCAGCTAAACCCAGGACTCAGACTGATTATGATTAAACATACTGATATTAAGTTACATATTGATCCTATAAATATCAATGCATGTAGAGAAGCAATGAGAAAAACACTTGCAACTAGAAGGAGCATTTTAATTTTAGATGATGAGGAGGACAGGTTTTAATGGCACATCATGCAGATTTTTTGATTTTCCAAGTTGTTTACGTAACATAGGATATAGGCTTTATTTGTCTTTTTATAATATTAAGCATCAATTTTGTTGTTGTGGTTAAGTGCTGCCAAGTCAGTTCTGACTCACAGTGTCTCTGTATAAGGTTTCCAAGGAGCAGCTGGTGTTTTTGAATTGCTGACCTTGTGATTCACAGTCTAGTGCTGATCCTCCATACCAGGAGTCCTGTTTTTATTGACTGCATAACCAACAATAGTAGATTCATATGGCTTGAAAAATGAAATGAACTAATTTTTTTCAACATTTTTTTTTTTAGTAACTTTAATATATCAACATAACTTAATGCTGTTTATGCTTCTTTTATAGATTGATTTGTGTTGCCCCAAAATATGTGTCAATTTATGTAGGCAGTGATTTTCAAAATTGTGTGGTTGTTGTCTATTTTGTGATCTGATGTAATTATCGTCCATTTTGTGATGTGCTACAAACCCTAAATTCTGATTGTGAATTATATTATTTGTAAATTGATTATGTTTGTTTTCTTAATGATGTAGGATTAGGTTATTTTTATGAGTGTTTTGTTACTTTTGTTGTGATAGTTGTTGTTGTTATGTGCCATTGAGTAGATCCAACTCATAGCAATCCAGTATAGGGTTTTCTAGAAACAGTAAAAAGGCAATGTTAGTCAGACCTTGACTCAATCTCGTTTGAGATATGAAAGAGATTAAATAAGAAAACTAAGAAACCAAGTAGAAGAGACTTGGGAAAAGAGATGCCCAGTTGCATGAAAAAAGTCCAGAAGCAGAAGTTCAAACAAGACACTGACCATCCTTTAGAACCAACACTAAGAGATAGATTGCCCCTAGAGTCACCACCCTGAATTCAGATGTCTGCTTCTTAAACACTGAAAAAATGGATTTCTGTTTGTTAAAGCCATCTACATATGGAATTTCTCTCATAGCAATAGTACATATCTATTACAACTTCTTTGTTTGTTAGTATGAAAGACAAATGAACTGTATTACACTAACAAAATATAGTACTGTATTTTCAATAACCTCATATGGCTGCAAAAGTTGGACAATTGATAAGGAAGACTTTAGAAGAATCGATGCCTTTGAGTTATGGTGTTGGAGAAGAATATTAGAAGAACAAACCAATCTGTGTTAGAAGAAGTACAACCATAATGCTCTGTGGAAGACAGGACTTGGACTCTCATACTTCAGATATACTATCAAGAGGGACCAGTCCCTGGAAAAGGACATCATTTTTGTTAAAATGGAGGATCAGAGAAGAAGAGATCCCTATGAAATGAATTGCTTCAGTAGCAGCAGGGATGGAATCAAATGTAGCAATGATTATGAGGTTGATAGAGGACCAGGCAGGGTTTTCTTCTGTTGTGCATAGGATCACAGTGAGTCAGTGCTGACTTGATGGCACCTAATAACAACAACAAAATACAGAAATGTAGAATTTATTTTGAGAAGAAATGATACTTGATGTTAAAAGAAAAAAAAAATGAAAAGGAGAAGGTGGGATCAAGGTTCAGTTTGGCCACTTTTATGGTCATGTGACATGTTCCACATGTTTTACACATGTTAGGATTCTCAACTAGATTACAGAGATGATCCCTGAAATCTTTTACATACTATGACTCTACTATTATATTAACATCCACAGCTCTTTGAATGAAGCTGAATTAATACAAGTGAGAGCTGCAATTGTTCACAGAAGCCAGAAGCTACAATCAATGATTCATTCCTTTCCAGTCATTTCATCTGTGGATCCATTCACTGATGCAAAGACTTCACACATTATGCATCATCATCTTCAATCAAACTCATTAGATTATACAACATATAGAAAGAATGTGCTGTCTCCCAATTATGAGTCACGTGTTCAACTGTGCGAGAGGAGACAATAAATAATAAAAATATTTATTACAAGAGGAAGGGCATTGATTTTCATAAAAATAGATCAATGAATTTGTATTTATTACTGCTAATTTGAAAACTGATTTTTTTAAAAAATGATGTCTCTGGTGTTCCTAAATGGACTGGAGATTGTTGGGATAGTAGAGTATGTAAGATTCATGAAGAACAGATGATGCTTCAGATCCTTTCTGCAAGAAGTCACATGTACTGTTCAGTTGGTTGTAAATGTGTCTATTTGATTCATTCTGTTTATTCCCCTATCACTTCAATTTGCTATCAGAGTGTCTATACCATTTTGGAGTCCTGGTGTGGTGCTGTAAGATAAGCACTGGACCACAAGTTTGGCTTGAGTAGCAAGGTCAGTGATTCAAACTCACCAACTGCTCCTTGGAAACCCTATACAGAGTCACTATGAGTTGGAACCAAATAGACAGCACTTAACAACAACAATACCATGTTAGAGAGTAGTCCAGCAACAAACCAATGTGCACACGGTTTCAATAAGGTCACAAGATTAATAAAAATGAGTGCAGATCTAACCACAGTCTGATTTACTCACTTTTATCAGCTTTTTGAAGTGTGACTCCTGGGGTCTGTCAATTTCTCAAACTTCTTTCGGTTTTATTTTCTAAAGATATGATTGTCAAAAACACAAAACCAAAATACAAGTGAGCCACAAATATGAAAACTGCTATGCTATTCACACTGGGTTTTAATAGTATCAAAAATAAAGTGAAGCTATTTGTATTTCTATGCAAAGACTGCCTATATTGAAAAGTTAAAGCTTGTCAGCTAATGGAATTAAATCATTGTGTTCAAACCTAACTGATTATTATTGTATCTTATCGTACTTCCTCCTTCATTGAGAGATAAAACATAGTACCCACCATAGTGCTCAGTAGCCGTTTCAAATTCTTTTGTATATGTAGTTGTAAATAACTACAATTCTTGGATTTTGTATTTATTTGGAAATATTTACATATGAACATGAAATTTTGATGACATTTTAGGTTGAAAGAAGCATCAGAAATTAATATATTTTGTTTCAATAAAATATAAGATCATTTTAGATTATTTGTTCGGAGTCTTATAGCAGAGAGCATACTTTTATTTTTCTAACGCCGTTCTACAGTATATACTGACACAAAGTAAACTAAAGAAATCTCCCAATGGGTCATAAAATGCCTTACAAAAATTGGATGAGTGCAGCATAAGATACCTGAGAAGAGAAAATGAAGTTCATGGTAAAGGCACAGATACATCCAAAGAACTACATTACACATGTATGCTGTAACTACATTACAGCACACATGTCCAGACAGGCAAGCAACCATTATTCATACGTGCAGAAAGGCCATGTGAAATGTAGCCATTGACAGTATGCAGTATGGAGCAAGCATGCTGTGCTGCAGATACCCGTGAGCACATGTGCTTGGGAAAGTGATGGAATTCTCATCAACGAACTGCTTTTGCCTGTTCAGAATGCATTTTTGAGTAGATGAGAGTGTTATTAACTTTTGAGTCTATTTGTAAGGAAACGCTTATCTGCACAGAGAATTAGTGCAGAGTGAGACTGATAAGGAGTCAATGAAAAGGAACACTTTGGATATTGATTCCAGGAGAAGTCATGGGGAGTTGTTCAAAGGATTTGGGCATTGCCTCCCTTCAAAAAGCACTTTAATCATTTAACCATCCGATTCTGAACAGGTTCAATAACTCCAAATCCTTACAGCAAAGGGAATTATTCCAACAGGTACTTCATATTTGCCCACCAAGCTTCAAGCCTGGTGATATTTATTTAGTCAGATCCAAGTGCTTTTCATTTCTTATAGAAAATTAAAGAAATACTTTGTACATTTCAAGTTTTTATTTGTTTGTTTTATAAACCCTTATCCTGTGTATGTCAGTTGCCATCAATTTGAATCTGACATTCAGTGTGATCCACATGTATAAGGATAAATTAAAAAGTGTTCATATTGCTACCAAATCATATTGTCATTGTTAACTGCCTTGGGATTGGTTCTGGTGAATAGCAACCCTGTATGGGGTTTCCAAGGAGTGGCTGATAGGTTTGAACCACCAACCTTGTGGTTAGTAGTCCAATGTTTTTCCTACAGTGCCACATCAGGACTCAACTAAATCATAGAAACCTTAATTAAGCAAAAGTATCAAAATTTGAAGCTATCTTTTTTCTTGACATACCCTCCATCTCCATCTATACACTTCTGAAGATAATAGCTCTGTAAGATAAGCACTGGGCAGTTTAGAACCTACCAGATGCTCCTCAGAAGAAAGAGGAGATTTTCTGCTCCCACAAAGATTTACAGTATCAGAAACCCAATATAAGGTTCCAATGAGTCATAACCAACTTGCTGGCACTTAACAATAGCAATGTTACTCTTGAACCGATTGCTGCTGCCACTGAGCCAATCCATGTTGTTAGGGTCTTCTTTTTTGCTGATCCTCCACTTTACCAGGCATGATGTCCTTCTCCAGGGACTGGTCTGAAGCATGAAAGACAAAGTCTGGCTATCCTGGCTTCTAAAGATCATTCTGGCTGTACTTCTTCCAACACAGATTTGTTTGTTCTTCTGTTAGTCCATGACACTATTACTATTCTTCACCAATACCTTTTCTTCTTTCTTACCTCCATTCCTTTCCTTCTTTTTTTTCCTACATTCCCCCACCTTTATTACTCACCCAGCTCGCTGGCTGCTTTCTTCATTTCTCCTTCACTTCTATTTCTTTAGTTGTATAATCATCTTCCTTCTCTTCTTCCTCCCTCCTTCCATCTTTCTTTCTCTATATATATTTTTTTACCTATGCTATATGCTGGCCATAGATAAGAATGTTG
>NW_006408533.1:27870882-27900184 GCF_000296735.1 Chrysochloris asiatica | reverse complement strand
TAGTGAGGTTGGCCCAGGATCAGACATTGTTTGGTTCTGCTGTGCATGGGGTTGCTATGAGTTCATTCCAACTCGATGGCACCTGAAAACAACAACAACATATGGTGGCCATAGGAAACAATTAAGTCCTTAGTCTTATTTCATCCTTTCTTCTACTTCCCTAGTCTTGCATTGTTGTTGTTGTTAAGTGCTTTTGAGCCAGTTCTGACCCATAGCGACACTGTATAGGGTATCTGGTGAATGTGAACCTCCAATCTTGCAGTTCGAATGACTTTTCAATCCAGCACATGAACCCACAGTGCCACACCAGGACTCTCTTATATTTTACTGTATCTTTTTCTGCTGATTTTTAAATTATTATTTTAGGTTTGTGCTTGACTCCTATTCTTTTGCTTTTTGCTATAGATACTATGTGTTAGGATATAAATATATATATATAATCCTGGTGTGGAACTGTGGGCTAATGCGCCAGACTGCAAAGCTGTTTGAACTGCAAGGTCAGCGGTTCAAGCTCACCAGCTGCTCTTCAGAAACCCTACACAGGGTTGCTATGGGTCAGGATCGACTCAACGGCATTTAACAACAAACAGCTTTGTAATCTGGTGCATTAACCCCCAGCACCACATCAGGACTATATATATGTGTGTGTGTGTGTATTTATTGTTGTTGCTGTTAAGTTCCATTGAGTTGGTTCTGACCCATAGCAACCCTGTATAGGCTTGAACCACAACACCAACCTTGAGGTTCAAACCAAATTTGTCATCCAGTGCTCTAACCCCCAGTGCCATACCAGGACTATGTATATATATTCCAGTGATTTTAAAAATATTAATCTATTACAGTTAAACTATATTTAATACATTATCACATAATTTTAAACTGTTCAGTAGCCCCTATTCAATGTGAAAACTTGTGTCTACATCTATTGATTCCCATAGTTCCACAAGACACACTAAATATCAAAAGTTTTCATTGCTAATGGAAGGCTAGAAAGCTCTCATTTAGAAATATATGGAAGAAGGAGAATGGATGTGTTATGAGGCACTATTAAGAAATACTTTCAAATTAAAATGAAATAAGAACTATTTCTTGAATGGTTCTAGACCAAGATTCTTGTTGATGAACAAAGATTAAAGAAGTAAAAAACTCGATTACAATGCCATACTTTAAAGGTAGGCCTGGCATATAAAATAAAATAAAAAAGAAGTCAAGATTCCTGAACATTTTGGAGCAAGGCAAATAAAGAAAAAGTTAGAACCTTATATCATATTTTGGATGAACATTAGTTGAGCTCTTTGGTTTATCTTTTTCTACTTGTTGTCTGTAAGGAGCTCTGGTAGCGTAGTGGTTACGAATCGGGCTGTGAACCTTAAGGTCAGCGGTTCGAAACTGCCAGCCGCTCCGCGGGAGAAAGATGAGGCTTTCTACTCCCGTAAAGATTTACACCCTCGGAAACCCTGTACAGGGTCGCTATGGGTCAAACTGACTCAACGGCACTTAACAACAACAACAACAACTTGTTGTCTGTAGGTCAGGTGCATATCCAGCTGATTTAAAGGACTTTGCTATATATACTCCCAACAGTACCAGTTAGCATTGAGCCGATTCTCTTTCCTGGCTAAACCATAGGCGTCAAAGTAAAATTGTTTCATAGATGATCACAGGTGATTTTTCTAAAGTAGATCATCAAGCATTTACTCAAAGGCAGCATAGGTGGACTTGAACCTATAACCTTTCAATTATCAGCTAAATTCTTAAAAAATTGTGTCATCCATGAACTCCAAAAACAGTGTCATGAGAATTTAAATTAGAAGAAATCCATGAGTGCTGGTAAGTCAGATAATGCAATAATATAAACAGAATTTAATGCTTAAAGTCATGATGTGGACAGGCAGAGGGGAAGAAAGTGCTCAATGTTTGTTTTGTTGGAAGTCATTAAAGAGATAGCTCCCACCTCTAGCAGCAAAAGTGGCATCGCCAAGATCCTTCCCTGGGCACTACACTCAGCATCTCATATCAAGCCACCATAGAATTGAGCTGTGTCTGTGAAAGCTATATGCTAGTGTTATTTTAAGTTTTATGTTTTATTTGGTATAATTGGGTATGTTACTATTTGTCACGGGCTGCTCAAAATTTTTTGTCTATGTAAATTAATGGTAATTGCTTTTTTACTTTATGTATATGCTATTCATTAGGTTAGCAAGGGAGGCTATATAATAAATGACTATATAATAAATGTAGACTATATAATAAATGACATAATTGGCATAAATAAACCCCAAACCAACTGCCATCAGGTGAACTCTGACCCATAGCGACTTTATACAGGGCTTTTGAAACTGTAAATCTTCAGTCTCATCTGTCTTCCGCAGACCAGATAGTTATGTTTTAACTGTTGTTTTTGCAATTAGCAGCTGAACACTTATAAAATGGCATAAACTTTATAAATAAGATTGTATATTAAATTAAATTGTATGAGTTAAACATATAGAGTAAAATCAACCACATATTGGTTCTCAATAATGCTTCAATTCAACTGGATTTCTTAAAACTAAATTGAATTCGTGTTCCTAATTAGTGTTTATCAAAGTGCATATGTTGTTGTTGCCAAGTGCCGTCAAGTCGGTTCTGTCCCACAGTGACCCTGTATAGGGTTTCCGAGGAGCATCTGGTGAGTTTGAACTGCCAACCTTGCGGTTTATTTATGCTGATTATGTCATTTATTATATAGTCTACAGTTCTCTTCTGCTAACCTAACCTAACTTTGCAGTCCAGCACATTAACTCACAGCTCCTAAAGTGTATATAGACTTTTGCCATCAAAAATAGAGTCGGGTGAATGCTGAACCACTTCAACAGCAAAAAATCATTCTGAAGTAAACACTGACTACAGCACAGAAAGCTCTGTGTTTCCCAGTGCAGGAACTTGTTGGATGCTGTGTGTTTGGGGTGGTAAAAGGGTGGTTACCTAGCAACAACCCCTCCTCTCAAATCTCTGTGGCAACAGTGGTTTTTGCGCATGTCAGAGAGTTGATTACTTGTTTGCTAGTTCTAAAGAGAACAGAGCATTTATGTGGTAGGGTATTAATGTCAACCATTAGGGGAAAAAAAAAAAAAAAAAAAAAAACTTGCTGGTTTTTTTTTTTTGTGTCAGGTTCCTGACCACTCAACTCTGGTGCTGCAAGAAGCTTATCTAAAGAAATTGGATAATGAACAATATTCTATTGAACAAATGGATGAGGGAAGAAATTTCAGTCATTTTCATTAATAATATTTATTCTCAGTTTGTTTTTAAAGCAAGCAATGAAACAGTTACTACATACACAATAGCATTAGCTCTTGGCAGGAAATAATCTTATCACACTGTGTCCTCAAGAAAATGAGACAGCTCAGAATGGGGTGGGGTTCTGTGAAACAGAGTTTATAACATCCAGGCATGTTTTAGATGACAGCATGTTACCGCCTGAATGTAAAATTAATGAGATACTTATTTATATAGAATATACACATAAGGTACTTATGTTTACAACAAATGAGCTTAACCATATGTTAACAAAAACTATGGTAGAAAATACACACTTGAGTGAGTCTTACAACATATATTTTGTCTACCTGTAATATGCATCTTAAATAAATGCCATCCTCTCTTTTCTCTAATGGATGTTTATTCCTATATACAATCGCAAAAATACATGCATCGTTGAAGAATCAACTAATCTGAGTGGAATGGAAAGATAAAGGCACAAATAACACTCCCTGACAATGGGGTTGGGGCGGGGGGAGGGAGGTATCAAACAGAGTGCATCAGTTTGTGTGTTTTCATAGGATGAAGGTACAAGGGGAAAATCTGTTAGAAGAGCACTAGACTTCCAATTATGTGGGGGCAGGTAGAAAGGCAGGGAGGAAAGACTTTGGCTTATAAAATTTTCCATGATGCAAAAGACTGAAGCCAAGTTCTCCATAGACACAGCCCTGACACTCAGGGTGGTGACTCTCCAATGTGCAGGAATCTGTCACTTGCATAGTAGCTTTCTGAGACTTTCCTATTGGGTCTCCTCCCCTATCTCCTCACACACAGAACATATTTGCTTGTGGAGCTCCAGAGCAAAGGATTTCTTTGAGAAGCAATAAGCGACAGTTGGAGTCACAGCCTGAATTTCTGTCTTTGGAAATTTGCTAAACATTTGTTTTTAAAAGGCATAGTCTTCAGCTTCACATTAATCAGCATCTGGCACCCATTTTTCTCAGTCCCTTATCACCAAGGTTGTCATTAGATAAGAAGCAAAAATATTTTTCTTTGAAAGTAACCAATAGTGTCATTTTATATTTTGATTTGAGCCTTGCAACTATTTTACACAATTCTACTAGAAGTCAGGACTTTGAACCAGAAATGTCATTCCAGAAGCTGTTCAATTATATGCAAAAATTATAATTGAGAGAAAGTCTTAATACTGAAGGAATTATTTTCATCTGTCCCGAAGTACTTTAACTGTTTAAATATCAGATATTAAGAAGAAAGTTGGCAGTCTTGAGTGGAGTGGAAGCAAAATGTTTACACTAACATGTTTGTTCGTTTTTTTAAATAAGAGATTGATATTTTATTTAGTATGAATCAATGTGAAGTGAATTTTTGACCTAAGTACAGTAGGTTAAAGAAAATTTAGAATGTAGGCTCTTGAATTTTGCAATGAGTCATTTGATGCACAAGTTTTTCCTTTAATTATAAATCAAGCCCTTTATCACAGAGCTGATTTCGACTAATACCAACCTTATAGAACAACTTCCCTGTGGGATTCCCAAGTCTGTAATCTTTTCAAAAGTAGACTGTCACATCGTTCTACCTCAGAGCAGTTGATGGGATCAAACTGCTTACCGTTCAGTTAGCAATTGAGTGCTTAACCACTGTGCTATCGGGGTAGGTTTTCCTATTCCTATTCCTCCTTTAATCTTCTCTGTAAATCATATTAGTCTGATAACTCAAAGACACATATTTACACACCTAGTAAATCAATATTTACAATATTAGGAACTGATAGGGATCAGTTTTGGGTGCATCTCTGTGTGTCTCTGAGCCCCCACACAAAAAGGAAGCTAGTCTCCAGTAGTCCAACAGTTAAAATAATTGATGAGTGTGTTTTGAATCCTCAGGAGAGAAAGGAGGAAGCAAGAAGGAGGGGAAGAGAGGTTTGGCGGGAGGAGGGGATGGGGGCAGGTGCTGATTTCATCCCTGTAGCGTCAGGATTGCGTCAATTCTGGTTTCAACCACGTCTGGAGTCTCAGAGACGAGCTTCTCAGAAGAGCCAAAACACGAACAGGGGTGACAAATCACTGCGCGCGGGCGAGTGGACCTCCTCTTTGCCTCCTCCCTATTCTTGGCTCAGGTCCCTAGGGCTCTGCGCTGTTGTTTTCAGCACTCAGGAAAGCCGGCATCTTCGAATCTAGGAAAGTGAATCAAGCTGGTGAGTTTCCTCTTCAGCACCTCGGACAGAGCACGCAGCAAAAATATGGCTCCGATCACTACCAGCAGGGAAGAATTTGGTAAGCGAGTTCCAAACTCAATGTATAACTGCGGTTGGTTGTTCTCTGAATACTCCGGGGTGGGTTTTTTCTTTTTTCCCCGCTGAGTGTTGGGTAGCGATTTCCTAGGTAGTTAATTTGAAAGGAAAATTAGAAGAGCAAACTGGCAACCATGGTTTATCGCTGATATTTCTCCTTTCCTTGGTAGCTTTCCCTTTAGAAATTCCCTTTTGCTGGGGAGATTTCACCTCCAAGAACTTCCCAAATGTTTAGGTTCTGGTAGCTCTGTAATTTGCAGTACTCACTGAAAACAGTAGAAAGAGGTCTGTTAGCTTTAATTTATTTTGTAGGTGATTCTTATTTGTAGGTAAATCTATATTCAACGTAGGAGAGGAAGCCAAATGTCTGTGGTTACGTAACAGCTTCATCTCCGTTTAAAGCTACTTATATATTTGAGTTCTGGAATGTATATGTTGTTACAGACTGTACCATAAGGATATTTTTCTCTGCTCTGTTTTTCTTGTATCCCTGAGATGTGATGCTAGAATTAGATGACACTAGAGTTACGGGGACTTTAGAAATGGTCTAGCCCAGCCCTTTTCATTTCACTGGTAAGTTTCCTGAAGCCCAGTCAGGTGAAGTGTGTTTCAGGTCACACAACTAGCTAAAACTAGTTTCTGCAGGGAACTAGAATTAGGTTTTTGTTTTTTTTTCCTGGTTCATTTTCCCTTTTCGTATATCAGATTATTCGCACCATCGCTTAATTCTGTTTTTATAATTAAAATCAGATATACTTTTTGGAATAAAAAAGTAGTTTTTCAAAGGTCCCATTAGGTTACTTAAAGCACTAGATCAGAGTTTTACTTACTTTACAAAAATAAAATAAACACACAGGAAATTTTATAGAAGTTTGTAAATAAGGAGTGGCATCCACAAATGTAGGATAATTGTTTTTAGACTGAGAGAAATGATTGAGCTCCTTGGTCTTAAAAGCTTATCAGAGAACACATCAGGAGTGGGGAGTCTTTTCATGTGATATTGATGGTTTTGGCATTTGTTAAAAGTATTAACAAGAGACAATCTGTAATATATTCAGAAATGAATTTTATTTTTTGGAGGGCTTGCCTTATATTTTTCTGATATGTAATCTAATCTAAA
This sequence comes from Chrysochloris asiatica, assembly GCF_000296735.1. Classification (NCBI taxonomy): domain Eukaryota; kingdom Metazoa; phylum Chordata; class Mammalia; order Afrosoricida; family Chrysochloridae; genus Chrysochloris; species Chrysochloris asiatica. Next base: position 27,893,510 of record NW_006408533.1, on the reverse strand, counting down.
TTTCTGATTTAAACTTGAACTCTTTTCTAATACTAAGGCATTTTCAAGGATTGTGCTAGTTAAATACCTTGGACCATAAATCTTTTTAGAAAAAAAAATATTTTCTTTTCTTTTCTTTTTTTTTTTTTTTTACTTCCTTCATTGATTGAAGAATTGCCTCAGTTCAAGTTTGCTTTTTCTCTCTGGCTTGGAATTATTAGAGTCCAGGAGTGGTGGGTTTTTTTTTTGTTTGTTTGTTTGTTTTTGTTTTTTTCCACAAAGACTTGAATAGAAGGGAAAACTGAAAAGCTGATATTAAGTTTAGCTGAGTATCTTTAATTATGACCTCCTTCTTTCTTTGTAACATCACTGCTTTTTCCTTATGGAGGAATTCAAAGGTTTATATATTTTTAAATCTCTGCATGATAGAGATCCTTGATTTTATTATATTACATATTTTTATTGTCATTGCTACTTTGCTTGTTTCTTTTTATCTCCCCTGATGCTTCTTTTACTTGTATTCTTAATTTTATATTCTTTGACTTCAGCTTTGTGATTGTGAAGTAGGTAGAGAGGGAAGATTTCAGTAGATGGGGAAGGAGAGTAACAAAAGATTGGCCTCCTTGGGGTTATTTAAACAAGGCTTAACCCTTTCCTGACTTTGACTTTAAACTTTATTAGTCACTATGTAATAGAATAAGATGTGGTAATGGAACTAAATTCAGATAATATTATGTTAGCTATATTCACTTTGATTGTTGCACTGTGTCCAGATATAGCAATATTGTTTTACTGACACATTATTATTAATCATTTCTTCGAGAAATATGCTTACATATGAAACATGATAAGCTTCATGCATAATCAATGTCAGTAATTTAATGTGCCCTCATTCAAGGAAATATGCCAATTTCAGTTTGATTACCATTTGCCACGTGGAAACGTGTCAGAGGAAAAAATCAGTTATGGATAAAATTGAACTCTAAATTATCTATGCTCACTTACTCTTCTCATTACATGTTAAGGAATGATGATTCACTTATAACCACTGTTCTGTTTTTATCTTATTCAAGTATAATATCTTATTAAAGTATAATTCATTTGTAGTTTAGATATTTCAGTGCTTTCTTTAGTGAAACATTTTAGATTGGAATACAATGGACTTTTAATGTTAAACATTACATAACATTAGTATCCTCTTGTATGTCTTTTTTTGTTGTTGTTATTTCCTCAAATATATTCATATTTCTCTTAACACTGCTCCATAATTGGGATGAAAATGATTGATGAGCTTGTGACAATGGCAGATAATATTCCATCTTTCTTGAAACTGCATTAACTATCGAGTATAGATGCTTGCTGTTTGAAATCTTGGCTAAATAACTGTTAAGCATATAGAATCTCTAGATATTAAAGTATGTGCATTTAGAGTTTCATAGTCAGTAAGAATTGATGCTTCTGTAAAGCATCAAAATGTCAAAAAATGAATTTAGTACTGACCTATCATGTTGTAGTAGTCTCATGTAATTTGAGAAAAAGTAGAAAGGTCAGAGTCATTAATTCCCCACTCCCCTCCCTGACCCAGGCCCAGTTTTACCTTTTTATTTTATTTATAAGAAACTGTTAAAATGAAAGAACTTCTATCACATTGCATTTTTAATGCATGTCACACAGGGGATGTGTTTATGCCTGAAAGTCATGTGAAATGTATACATAACTCATTCTTGGAACAGTTAGAAAGTAATTCAATCTGTCCAGCCTACAATAATTGCCAGCTCTATTACATTTTTCAAATAGGCTCATATCTCCAACTCTGCTTCTTTAATGTACACTATTGGTCATTTGATTTTTTCAGATGAAATTCCCACCGTGGTGGGGATCTTCAGTGCATTTGGCCTGGTCTTCACAGTCTCTCTGTTTGCATGGATCTGCTGCCAGAGAAAATCATCCAAATCTAATAAGACTCCACCATACAAGTTTGTACATGTGCTTAAGGGAGTTGATATTTACCCTGAAAACCTAAGTAGCAAAAAGAAGTTTGGAGCAGATGAAAAAAATGAAGTAAAGAATAAAACAGCTGTGTCAAAAAATTCATTGCATCTCAACCTGGAGAAGAGAGATCTAAATGGCAATTTTCCAAAAACAAACATCAAAGCGGGATGCCCTTCTGATCTAGAGAATGTAACTCCAAAGCTCTTTCCAGAAGGGGAGAAAGAGGCAGTGTCCCCCGATAGCTTAAAGTCCAACACTTCCCTGTCTTCAGAGGAGAAGCAAGAGAAGCTGGGAACCCTCTTCTTCTCCTTAGAGTACAACTTTGAGAAGAAAGCATTTGTGGTAAATATCAAGGAAGCCCGTGGTTTGCCGGCCATGGATGAGCAATCAATGACCTCCGATCCATACATCAAAATGACGATCCTTCCAGAGAAGAAACATAAAGTGAAAACCAGAGTTCTGAGAAAGACCTTGGACCCAGCTTTTGATGAGACCTTTACATTCTACGGAATCCCTTACACCCAGATCCAAGAGTTGGCCCTGCACTTCACAATCTTGAGTTTTGACAGGTTTTCAAGAGATGATATCATTGGAGAAGTCCTTATTCCTCTCTCAGGAATCGAATTATCTGATGGAAAAATGTTAATGACCAGAGAGATCATCAAGAGAAATGTTAGGGTAATTCATTCTTAGTCATTAAAGTATTCATAAACAATGTTTATGTAGCTATTTTATATCTCAGGGATTGCATCAAAATGCTAAGTTTGAGGCATTAGATCATCTTTACAATGTTTAATTGTCATGAATTATAATTAAATGGGAAATAAAGGAATAGGGCAAATGAAAGAAAATTAAGCCCACAAATGAAATGTTCAAATTATTTTAATGATTTTAAATAAATATCCTTTATGGATATTGAAATAAATTTATATAAGTATTTTATTAATTTCTAATACAACTATTTTGGCAAAGATTAACTTAGAGTCAAATACAGGTAACTTTCTTATTTATAATCAATTAACATAGGTATTTGAAGCTAGCAAAATTAAAACTTGAAACAAATTTTAAATTAAGTCAATTATTTCAGAGTATTTGGAACTTTTATTGGTTCTTAATAGGATTGCTTTAGTAAGAGGAGACATCAAATCATGTAGAACAATAAATGTCTATCTTTATGGTGTATAATAGGAAGTGCATTTTTATGCCTTTGTAGTTATTTACTTTGGTAGTTATGGGGACATGGGAAAATAATGAGAAATCAATTAAGTAAATTTAATTCTATTTTCATTTCAAATACAGGACTTAATTGATTCCAATCTTAATATTTAAGAATAACTTGTACCTACAGTGGTATAACTCTATAGAATAGTTTGAATAGGCTCATTTGTACTTTATAAAATCATAGTATTTTGGGGCTGATTTTCAGCATCTCTTTACCTTTTGCCTCTTTACTACAGTTATTAAAATCAATGCAAGGGAATTGTTTGTAGCCTAGAGAGATATAGCTCATTTGAGTCGACTAGATATTTAATGGCATAGTGACTATAAAGATATGTCCCCATCTTCTTCTTCTCCTTGGAGGCTTTATTGCTGACAACTTTTGTATAAATATCTATTGTATTTCCTGAATTCCTGGCCCAATTTACATGCTTAGTTATAATGTTATCCCAAATTATACTTTGTTACTTACAATGAAAACTTGTATACTGAGATTTGGGTCATTTTACAGAGTATTTGTAAAGTTTTTAAAATGCAAACAAAACCTATGTAACATTGAAAGAGGACTTCTTTCAATGGCATTATCCAAAGAACTATTCAAAGACAAAGGATTTAAAGTTCTGAGGCAATTCTCCCCAGTACTTGGATTAAATGGAGTGGCACAATATTTAAATTCTTGGCTACATATTGAAAAGTCTATTGTTCAAGCCTACCAAACTGCTCTGTGGGAGAAACATTTGGCAGTCTGCTTCTGTAAAGAGTACAATCTCGGAAACCCTATGGCACAGTTTTACTCTTTCTTCCAGGGGTCACTGAGTCAGAACTAAGGAAAGTATTTAAACTCCATTGTGCCTCAGATCAGAATAGTATTAAATTAGAATAAGTCTTAGTTTGAATCCCAATTCCAACAATTCCAACGCTAAATAATTTTAAATCATATATAACCTAATAATATTTTGTTGTTGTTAAGTGCTGTTGAGTCAGTTATGACTCGTAGAGACCCTGTGTAGGGTTTCCTAGGAGCAACTGGTGGGTTTGAACTGTTGACCTTGTGATTAGCAATCAAGTGTGTATCCTACAACGCCATACCAGGACTCCTAACTTAATATGTTGTTGTTGTTGTTAAGTGTCATTGAGTTGCTTCCCACTCATAGAGACCCTGTACAGAGTTTCCAATGACCAGAAGGTGGGTTTGAACCCACCAACCCTGTAGTTCAAGTCCACTGCTTTTCTTACAGCGCCTCACGAGGAGTCCAAACTTAATATAAGGATGAGCAATTTTTCTCTATCTAGAATTATTCAAACAATTAAATAACTTGTATTAGTATATTAAAATACAAAAAAGTAGATCTGTAACTAAAATGCAAAGCCACAAATACCCCATTGTAGGCTATACTTTTTCTTTTAAAACATTTCTAGTAATGGGTGTGGCTAACACTGCATATTTCAACATTTTGTAGTACCTAGAAAGACCACAAGATGGCAGACAGTTGTTCTTGGCCCCACTGCTCCGGAGTGGATTCAGACTCAGCAACCCTGTGCTTTCTGAGGCTGCAGAACTTTATGGGAGCAGAAGCATCCTCTTTCTGCTGAGGAGCAGCTAGTGGATTGGAATATATGTTATCGTAATCAGCAACCTAATGGGTCACTAACTCACTATGTCACCAGGATTCCTAGGACTTACTGTTAAGTGCCTTTGAGTCAATTCTGACTCATAGTGACCTTGTAGAGGGTTTCCAAGAGTGATGGGTGGGTTTGAATTGCCAGCCTTACAGTTAGCAGTCCAGTGCTTTTTCTACAGTGGTATATCACGATGTTGTTGTTGTGTGTCATCTAGTCAGTCCCGACTCATACATCTTGTACAGGGTTCCCAAGAGCAACCCTATACAGGGCCGCTATGGATCAGAACCGACTCGAGGGCACTTCACAAAAACAACATAATGTTACTTTAAAATTATTTTAGAATTCTAAATTATAAAAGTAAAAGTTAACAATAATAATACTTTTTAAAAACTTTTATAATGCTATGCTCTCTTCATTTGTTTAGAAGTCTTCAGGACGGGGTGAGCTCTTGATCTCTCTCTGTTACCAGTCCACCACAAATACTCTCACTGTGGTTGTTTTAAAAGCTCGACACCTGCCTAAATCTGATGTGTCTGGACTTTCAGGTAAGCATACTTATGATAAACTTCAGGCTTAGTGTGTAAGTGGGGAATGCTTTGAGCCAAACAATTGGCAACTAAGATTGGCCTACGCTGTTAATTTACCTTTCATTCACAATCAGAAGTGATATGATGATTTTTCTGTTTACAATTTTAAGGAATGCGGTCAATTCTATGTTATTAGCAAGAAGAAGCAAATATAAATATTTCTCATATCTAAAACAAAGTTAGACATCAGGAAGAAGCTGATTGAAAGGAGTTCAAACAGAGTGCAATCATGAATCCAGAGGCAAGATACCAGAGCCAAAAGTACAGCAATGAAAAAATATTAAGGCTCAGGAAAAGTTTTAGAATTTCATTTTCGTTTTTTAATTAAACTTCCTATTCTTAAGGGGCCCTGGTTGCTGATGGTTTAGGTATTAAATTAGTTACCACAAGGTCGATGGTTGGGCAGTTCAAACATACCAGCTGATCCGTGGGAGAAAGATGAGACTGTCTGCTCCTGTCAACATTTACAGTCTCAGACACCCTTGAGGAGCAGTTTTCCTCTGTCCTCCAGGTTCCTGATGAGTTGGAATTGACTCAATGGCAGTGGGCTTAGTGTTTCGTTTGCCTGCAGTTCTACTGAGTTAAAAAAACAACCAAACAAAACAACCACTTTTCTTTATGCATCTGCTTTAATTAAGAATTAAAATGAGTTATTAGTTTTGTGACAGGTTTTACAAAGAAAATTCTTATTGTATAGCACAATGAGAAAAAAAGTGAACATAAGTAAACATGACCTGAATTTAAATCTTAACCTGTCTAGTTAAGCTTAGTTATCTAGCTAAGTAACCCTGAGTATGTTTCTTAAACTCTGTGCACACCGGACATATTAATACTTGCCTTGAGGGACATTATGAGGATTAGAAAACTAGTTTCATTAAATACCATTTAGTGATTTATTAGGAATCTCTGGGTGGTACAAACACGTCAGCACTTGGTGAGTAATGGAGGATTGTTTGAATAAAACCAGAGTCACATCAGAAGAAAGGACTGGTTATTTACTTGCAAAAGGTCACAACCATGAAAACCGTTGTGAGCAGGAGCTCGCTTTTGCTGTGCAATCTATGGTGCTGTCGTGAGATGGAACTGACACAATGGTAACTGGTTTTGGTACTAGAGATTTATTATTGTTATTATTTGATTATGGAAGTTGAAAACATTATGGAAGTTAAAGGTTTAAATATGTTGTTGTTGCTGTTAAGTGCCGTGGAGTTGGTTCCAACTCATAGCAACCCTGTATAGAGTTTCTTAGGTGCAGCTACTGACTTTGCACAGCCAACCTTGTGATTAGCAGACCAGTGCTTAGCCTACAGTGCCATAACAGGACACAGGTTTACACTGCTGTTGTTAAGTGCTATTGAGTCGGTTCCTAATCAGTCTGACTCATAGGACTTCCAAGGAGTGGTTGATGGGTTGGAATTGCCAGTCTTTCAGTTCAAACTGACCTGGCAGTCCAGTGCTTATCCTGCAGTACTCCACCAGAACTCCATATAATTAGGTTCAGATGGTTGTTGTTAAGTGCTGTTGAGTTGGTTCCGACTCATAGATTAACTCTTATATCATAACCAGAAATAGTTGCCAAAACAACATCATTAAATGTGTGGTCAAGTACCATGATCCTAAAATTCACACAACATTTTAAGCAGTGTGACACAGGAAAATTAACAATGAGAAACTGGCAACAATCCTGGCAGGTGATTAAAGAAACACAGAAACATGAAATCCCCATTCAACAGAAAAAGCAGCTGACACTCAAAGAAGTGGATTTACCCCTGAACAATACTGCACAGTTATGACAGTATGATATGTCATCTACTGTTTTCCTTCTGTCTTATTCTCTAAATGAGCTCTCAGTAGTCGAATGCATCCATCAAAATGCTGTAATACTTTTGTCCTTTTATGTTATTTTTTGTCCCTGACATTAAGGTGCCTTTGTGGTGTAGTGAGTTAAGCATTGGACTACTAACTACAAGCTTGTGGCACTTTAAGTTTATTAACCGTTCAGTTGGAGAAAGATGAGGCTGTCTACTCCCATAAAGACTTACAGTTCTATTCTGCCCTCCAGGGTCACTATGAGTTGGAATATACTCATTGGCAGTAGACTTTTGTTTTTTGTATACTCACTGTCATTACAAGGCCTTTCCTAGCATTGCCTTTTAAGTTAAACTTGTTTACTTCTTTATGGTTCTTTGGTGAATAGAGAATCCAGGCTTGGCCTATGTTTGCATTGTGCTTTGACTCATTTTCACAGTGATCCCATTTTTATTGTCACTGAATGATCTATCAAGACTCTGAACTTGAGATGAGTCCTCTAACCAGGTTATGCCAGTGTCATGTCTATTATTTATCCATTGCAGATCCCTACGTCAAAGTCAACTTATATCATGCCAAAAAGAGGATCTCCAAAAAGAAGACTCATGTGAAGAAATGCACTCCCAATGCGGTGTTCAATGAACTCTTTGTCTTTGATATTCCTTGTGAGGGGCTCGAAGAGATAAGTGTGGAATTTCTGGTTTTGGATTCTGAGAGAGGATCCCGGAATGAGGTGATTGGGCGGTTGGTTCTTGGAGCAGCAGCAGAAGGAAGTGGTGGCGAGCACTGGAAGGAGATTTGCGACTTCCCTAGAAGACAGATTGCCAAGTGGCATATGCTTTGTGATGGTTAGCATCCTAGCCATGAGGTGGAACTACATGATTTTTAATAGGCAAGGAGAAATTCTCTTTTTGTGTGATACATACGTAATTGCCAGCTTGTGACAGCAAGCTACTTTTTCTGTTAAGAATGGATTGAATTAGCAGGCCAGAAAGTACCTGTAAATGTGTATCATGATAATTTCCCCTTTGATTAAGAGAAATTGGATAAATTTCATAAGATATTCAGTTTTCCCATATTTCCCCAGTGATACAAATAAGAGTAGTCAAGTGTTTTATAAATATGGAACTATAATTTCAAATTATGGATAGGGTTTAAAAGATATTATTCTTATTGGAGCACACCACTAGAAAATAACATGACTGTTCAGATTTAGAAATGAATAATATGTCTTTTCTTGTGAAAATTAATCCATTTTCTTCAGATTTAGGGGAAATTAATTTTTCTTTAAACCCAAAGATATTGAAGAAATGTGCTCTAGTTAGTTTTTTTTTGTTTTTTTTTTTTTAATCAGTTATGACATGTGCAAATGGTTGTCCTGTACATAAAAGTATGTGGTCATTTCTCTTTGGTTTGTAATAATTTGATACAATTTTATCATATAATTAGTAACATAGGTTCATTTTCAAAGACAGTGAAAAAGCTGAGACATCATTATATCAAAGGGCTGAGTTGCAAACACTGTGGCAGAAATACGATTATTCTCTCCCTTAAGGTGAGACATGTGAGTCAAAATGTTGTAAAATATAGTCTCACATAAGAACTATAACCTTGAATTATACACTGCCTGTCACAAGCTTCCGTGTGACCTAAGAAACCCCTATTTACCTTTGTGAAATTGTCAACTTAGTTCATGGTTAAAGAAATGAACTTCGGCTAGAAATACAGTTTTCTTGTAGGAAATATGTACAATGTGCAAGTGTTCTTTCAAAGTCATCTTTTGTACCCAAAGATGGCATTGCTAACTACGTCTCCTTTTAGCTTGTCCTTCTCTCCATCAATGAGTAAGCTACTATTTGAAAGAAAGGAATTAACAAAGAAATAAAACGTAAAGTTGTCAGGTAGAAAATGCTACTTAAAACCAACAGATTAAGTCATATGACTAAAAAATAGTTAAACAGCAAGCCTAATATAATTTCCATATGTTCACCCAAAATATATTTAGGCTGTCAAAACAGTACAACAGAATATATGTTTCACTATCTTTCCTAGGCTCATTTGTCTTGAGCTGAGCTGTTGTCTGTGGAGCAAGACTTGTGTCTTGTACAGTTTTCCAGTGCCAAGGCTCTGAAATTCATTAAAAGCCTGTTAGAATAAAGCAGTATCATTGTGATTATTTCAAAATGATGAACTTGAGAGTATCTTCATTATATTTGAGTTTTTAGAGAAGTATGAGTGAAACTCGGGTACAGTTGAATTATTAAATATGCAAGTTAGAAATAAAGTCTACTAAACATTTACATTTTGAGTCTTTCGGGTTTTGTGTCTGTACTTTAGCAGTTTTTGAGAATGTGTTTGATATCACAGTGTTTGTAAAATTCTATGAAAATGCATTTTCAAAACAACTTATACATGCTTTTTATGACTATGCCTAATGTAAAGAAAATGTATTACATTCTGTATGTACAAAGGATGAAAACCAATCTCTTCTTTTTTGTGCTTCAAATTGACTTTGGGATTAAAAAAAAAAAAAAAGAATATTCCACAATGAATGTGTTCATCCCACACCAAAACCATCTCAGACCATCTTGGTCCACTCAGCATTTCTGTGGAAGCCACATGAAACAAGATGTCAGTTTGTGGTTTGGGAAAGTCTAATGGCCTTTTTGGTTTTCTATGTCTTTATATCAGCGGCCATAGATATAACTTATTTTGCATTTCTGCAAGATTGTAAATGAAGAGTCAATTCTAAATATCCTTCCCAGCAGCCAGAGGTTAATGGTGTTACCAGTTTAACAATAGTTGTAGAGAGAAGGATTTTTTTTTTTTTAAGTGAAACAATAAAACCAACAATAATAGGTATGCTAAAATTCCAATGGATTATTTGTAAATAGTTTTTAAGTTCTCAAATTTTAAAGTGTTTTTGAATGTGAAAAGTTGAGTAAAACTATTTGCAGCTGGTTTTAAGAAATAAAAGAAAAATAAAACAAGAAAGGAATTGAAGCAGGCAGGACATGTGTGATCCCAACTTCTGAAAATTGTACTGTTTTATAATGTATTACAATATAAATGTGAAACTCTTGAATTCTGTTACAAATCCTGCACTGTTTGAAACGTAAATTAATTGTTTGTCTGATTAGCCAATCTAACCACCCTAATGGGGAGGTATCTATGTTTAAAGAACCGTGTAACTCAGTAACGGACTTGTTCTGATGTCGTAACTCAATAGATGTGGTTTGAAAGGAAGTGTGGTATATGAGATGGTGTCTGTTCTTTTGTGCCCGCTCTGTATGATGTTTGTAAGACCATGTTTGTAAACATGAATAAATTACTGCTTTTGCCCATGCCATTTCAACTCAAACTTTCTGCCAATCGACTTCTTTACTAAGGCTTCTCTTCTTGCTATCTGAACTCTCAAGTGTCTCTGACAGGTCCCCTGAGATCAATCAGGGAACCCGAGTAGCTGAACACACCTAGTTCTTTCCAGTGTTTTATTTTGTTTAATCCTCACAAGAAGCTGCTGGAAGAGATATCATTTTCCCCATTATAAACCCAAACAGAATACAATAGAATGCTGTCATCAAATTGGTTCTGAATCATAAAGAGCCTATAGGACAGAGTAGAACTGCCCCATGGGGGGTTCCAAGATTGGATTCCAATGTTAGGTTGACAGCTAAGAATTTGGCCACTTGTCACAAGGGTTCCTATTTATCCCCATTATACAGATACAAAACCAGAAACTCAGGTTGCTGAAGTCATTGACTGGAGTGTACCAGAGAGTAACTAGGAGTATTTCATGGCCTATACCAATATATAGGAGTCCTGGTGTGGCGCTGTGGGCTAACACGTCAGACTGCAAAGTCTTTTGAACTGCAAGGCCGGTGGTTCAAGCTCACCAGCTGCTCCTTGGAAACCCTATATAGGGTTGCTATGGATCTGAATTGACTTGACTGCACTTAAAAACAACATCCCAATGTATAATCTTAACACTCTTGTGGGCATTTATTCCAGTTCATTTACAGTATTTAACAAGATATCTCATACACAGTAGCATATAGAGTTCATTCAATGTATAAATGAATATGTACCTTCTGTCCCTCTCATTTGGAGTCCTGGTGTGGTTCTGTTAGTTTAAACCACAAAATCAGCAGTTCAAGCTCACTGGCTGCTCCTCAGAAACCCTATATAGGGTTGCTACACATCAGAACTGACTAGATGGCACTTAGCAACAACATCCCAGAATTTTCAAAGGGTCCTTATTTTGATCTCTCCTCAATTCTTAAAGAGGCATAACCCACTTTTATTGTCTTCTACCTTCTACATTGTATTCACTTTTCTACTATTTGTTTAATTTTTGTACTATGTTTAGTTACAATTATCTATTTACTATTTCCTTTTTGTCTTTACCTTTTTATGGTCTTGCTTCTCTTTTTAGATCACTTTTATTTCCTCTTTTACATTAGTCCCTTTTGTTTTTTGTTTGTTGATTTTCCCACATCTTTATATTGAATGGATCTGGTTAAGCAAATGGATACAAGAATGGATTTCTTCTTTCTTGTTAAATAGGGAAATCAAAACAAAACAAAAGAGGGCATCTGCAGTGTCTCATCAGATTGTTATTATTATGAAGTATATCTGGTCAGTTCTGACTCACAATAGTACAAAACACTATGTGGTCCTGAGTCATCCTTACATTGACTGTTAGGTTTGGGGCCATGGTAGCTGTCTATGGGTTAATCCATCTCACTGGGGCATCTTCTTTCTTTTCAATGACATACCATTTTACTAAGCATGATGCCCTTCTCCAGGGACTGGTCACTCTTGACTACATACATGTCCAAACAATGGAAGACAAGGCTTACAATACTCATTTCTAAGTGTTCTGGCTAGACTTCTTTCAACATCAATTTGTTCATCTCGCTGTCCATGGTGCTGTCAATATTCTTCTCCAACATCAGAATTCAAATCCATTAATTCTTCTATGGTCTTCCTTATTCATTGTTCAACTTTCACATGCATATGAAGCTATTGAAAATATCATGGGTTCTGTCAGGTGTGCCTTAGTCCTCAAATTGGTAACTTTGAATACCATATACCATAAAGAGGTCTTTTTCAGCAGCTATGCCTAATGCAATATATACATTTTTAAACTTATTGACTGGTGCTTCCATAAGAATTGATTGTGGTAATTAAATGAGAACAATGGGGTCTACCATCTGGAGGATTAGACTTCTTTATAATGCCAGTTTATATGAGAGGTATTCTAAATACTGAGATCAAACGTGAAAAAAATAATCTTGTAAATGAAATGTAACTAGAAATTTCTGCCACTATGTCTTTATGCAAATTATATTCTTTGTATTAAGGGTGTGCACAGATATGTAAAAAGGGCTAGTTGGCTATTCTTTCAACAACTCAAGTTCAGTTTAAGAATGGTCTCTAGGTGTCACAAAGGGTTAAGCATTCAGCTGTTAAAAGAAAGATTCGAGGTTTATGTCCACTCAGAGTCTCTTCAGAAGAAAGGCCTGTTTTCTACTTCTGAAAACTGAGCCATTGAAACCCTTATGAAGTATAATAGCTCAACTCTGACTCACATGGGGTTGTATGGGTTAGCATCAAATTGAAACAACTGGTTATTTGTCTGATACTTGCCCCAAACAAATAGCAATGTTGGCAATAATGTACCTGGGCAATAGGATACCAGGGAAATGCTAAAGAAAACCAAAATGAGATACTACTGCACACCTATTAAAATGACTAAAATGGTATTCTTCAGTGTTAGTGAGCATGTGGTAGAACCAAATCTCTCCTACTGCTGGTGGGAATGCAAAATATACCACTAATTTGGAATATATGTTATCAGCAATATGACCTAGTCATTGTACTTTGAGGGATTTATAGGAGAAATAAAATCATGTTTATACAAAGACTTGTATAAAAATATTTATTGTTGTTGCTGTTAAGTGCCGTGGAGTCGATTCTGACCCATAGCGACCCTGTATAGGGTTTCCAAGGAGCAGCTAGTGAGCTTGAACCACCAACCTTGCAGTTCAAACGACTTTGCAGTCTGACACATTAACCCACAGTGCCACACCAGAACTCTAAAAATATTTATAGCAGTTTTATTTGTAATAACTGAAAATCAGAAAGTTAATATTAACTAAAAGTCTAAATATTTGTCAATAGATAAACATATTATGTTATATCCACACAATGAAACATCACTGGAAAGACAGAAGAGAATGGCTTATCGATACAGGTAAAAACATACAAGATTCTCAAAATAATTATGCTGAGTGAAATAAACCAGACCACCCACCAGAGAGTATATGTTATATACTTCTGCTATAGAATATTTTAGAAAAGTCAAGCTAATGTAGAGTGAGAAAAAGCAGACCAGGATTGGATGAATGGAAAAAGTGATGAGGGGAAGTGTGAAACTGGAATTTGATCTCATATGGTAAGGTCACAGATATGAACTTCCTGGTTCTACCACTGACTTATTATATGATTTTTTTTCTAGAAAAATAAACACAAAATAAAACTAGTGAACTAATAAAACCATTATTTCCCAATAATTTTAGTATTTCCTACACTTTTAGTATGGCACTGTAGGACCAGTTGGGCAGTTCACATCCACCAGCTGCTCTTGGGATATCCTATGCAGTTTTTCTGTGAGTTTGAATCAACTTGAAGGTACTTAACAACAGCAACAGCATATGCCAGATACCAGTATTATTATCTAATATTTTCAGAATTTCCTATAAGTCTAATATCACAGGGACTAAGTGTAAAAGATGCAAAGAAACAAAAACTTAAAGGTATGATGCTAGCTTGGAAGCAGGTACTAACCTGACAGACCAAGCTTGATTTGTAAAAGAAAAGAGGTCTTAAAGTACTTACAGATGAAGATCAAAGAAAACAAAAATCCTCACAGCTGGACCAATAAACAGCATCTTGATAAATGGTGAAAAGACAGAAATTTTAAGGATTTCATTTTACTTGAAACCACAATCAGTGCTCAAGAAATCAAATGATGTATTGCACTGGGCCAATCTTGTGCAAAATACTTCTCTAGAGTATTAACAAGCAAATATATCACTTAGAGGAGTGCAACAGTGGTCTCAAACTAAGAATGATGAGGATGGTGCAAGATCAGGTAGTGCTTTGTTCTATTGTGCATAAGGTTGCTATGAGTCAGAGCCAATTGGACACATAGCAACATAGCACATAGCAACAGCAGGTTGTAACTTCTTTCAATGGGCAAGTGGGGACCAAATCACATAGTAATGAGTTAAAGTGTCTGTATCCTGTTTTGCTTGCTAAGGACTAATAATTTCTCCATAGTGAAATGTCCAGTGGCATGGAAGTTAGGTGGAGGTGTGCAATAAGAAAACGGATTTATTAAGTCCACAGGCTTAGCTTGATCAAAGAAGTTGGAAAGTGAAAAAGGAACATAGTGACCAGAGAATGGGATTCTACTTAAAATTTTCACAAATGCAGTATTTCTAGGTTACAAGTTCTGGTATGACTCTTACGTGTGATTTGCTCATGTGAGTTTGGAATGGGTTTTCAGAAAATGCATATTGAAAATATAGTAAATCAAGCAGTAGAGCTTTTAAAATGTGCATTGGTATATCAGTAGTTCAACTGCTTCTAGAAGGGTACAGTTTTATTTTAGACCATTGTGAATATCTAGTTTACTATTTAATCCACACAATAAATCTATGAGAGTTATAAAAAAAGGTCTTAGTTTTATCATTAGGGAGTTTGGGGGTTTATCAGAGCTGAAGTTTGCCTTTACCATTGAAGGCAATTGGTGAATGGGAAGAGTGTAGGCCTGGAGAAAAAAACATTTCAGGAAAGGGTTAGGGTTAAGATAGAACAGAGATAAAAAATCACACAACAATGAGGAAATGATAATATTGAGTGAGAGACATTTAAAACCATTCAGTGACCTGAGAGTTCAGATGGAGTAGAGGGACTGAGTAGATAATATCACCTATGTCAAAATTGTCCTTATAGGGTAACTGACACCACAAATATTTTTAGTGGACCTGTTTTATTCGTATGTTGATGTCTAGTTGCCTTCATTCATGCATAACAATTTATACATGAAGAGTCTGGGTGCTTTGCATATACTTAACATCAAACATATTATTAGCAGCAAAAGCAAACATTTCAAATATAATTTATTAGGTTTCTAAAAGCTGTAAAGGAAAGCATGCTAAGGCAAAATGCTACTGGGATATTGGTAAAGACGAACAATATGAAATGTCATTATTTTATCATGATAATTGTATTCAAATAATTATAGTGGAAGCACACAGTATACAACATCAAGAATTACAACATGACAGCATCAAAACCAAACATAGGCTTGCACTCTGAGGAATGAAATAAAGACATCGATGAAGAGAGAGAGAGAGTGATTTATTCTCCTAAACGCATAGTAAAATGTTATTTTATATTGAATTTAAAGAAACACTTTTGGATATCACTTAATATTAAGGTTTTTATTACTATATTTTTATCTTCCTTTGAAGATGTAAGTGGTTGTAGGGGTGTGCCTGGGAGTTGGGTTCTGACTCATAGAGACCCTGCATAGGGTTTCTAAGGCTATAAATATTTAGGGAGCAGAAAGCCTCATCTTTCTCTGGTGGAATGACTAGTAGATTTGAACTGTTGACCTTGAGGTTAAGCAGGCTGACTCGTAACCACCACACTACCAGAGCTCCTGAAGATGTGGGTAGCAGAGTTTATTTACTTCTCAAAATCAGCTACCTGGACAGTCATGTATGTTCAGTGAAAGATAGTGTAAACATTATATCCTCATTCTTAATACATACTTTGTAGGAAGAAAGTAGTAAGAAGAATTTTACTAAATTAAATATATATATAATAAATTGTTGACATCATAAATTGTATAATAAATATCTTTCATATTATGAGTAAAATGGAGAAGAACCACTTGAGCTAGGACACAGATACCATGCTAGTTTGCTTTTTACTACTATAACAAAATAAAACCTATTTGAAGAGATGAAGTGAGACTGTTCTTTTTAACATAAGGAATCCAAGGTTTTTGTCTTGGAATGAATAATAAAATTACTATAAACTTTAGAAATTACTTCCATAGTTTTATCTTGTTTTAGATCATATATGTGCATGCAAAACTGATCAGATATAGATTAGCAGGTAAGATAGGAATGGCTGTTTACCAAGGACCTAATCTCGGCTTTACTATTAGTAGGATCAGGCATTCATTTCAGTTTAACATTTTAGGTTCTGTAATTCTTTATGACCAATGATAATTTGGTCCTATTTTGATAGCATTTACCCATTTAACAACTCCAATGAAAATCAATATAATTCTTTTACATTTTTTAATGAAGGGCAGCCTAGCAAAAAGACAGTAGGGAAATTTCAAGCAACAATATTGAAACCAGTCTTTATTTGGATAATACTGGCCTTTCTTTTTCCCAGTACTTGCTTTTTCTCATCTGCTTCATCATCACCTTCCAGTAGGCAGGTAAGAAGAAAAGGAAAAGGATCAATGGGCTCCCTCAGTAACTGGCTGGCAGTGTGTTACCATGTTCCTTCAGTGTCTTCCTTCAAGCTGATTGAAACCCATTTTCCCTGAATGTGAGCAATTTCCAGATAACATGACATGAAAAGTTCAAAATTAACCCCATCCAGCTGCAAACACATCAGATAGGATTTTCTTTCTTTAGAATTAAGTATTATCTCTTCTAAATGTCTACCTTAGAATACTCTGGCATACTTTTAAGAGCCATAATTTATTAAGATGGTAAGAAGTGAGGTGATGGAAGGTAAATCATTCAGATTACTTTGGACAAGTGGAATTGGACCCCTCCTATATGTGAAGGTAATATGGGCAAAGAAAAGGAGGAAAGAATGTGCAAAAGAATGTTAGTCTCTAAAGGGAAAATTCAAAATTGTTCTGGATGGCTGCTCTTAGAATTATAACAGAATTATGTCATTCTGTGGATTGTAAAAATTTTATCTTTAGAAAAATTTGAAAATAAAACAGTTTCATACATCACATTTTGTACAAAGATTAGTTGTGGAACTGGGTATATTAGGAATAAGGTATTTAAAATATACTATGTGTATTTGACAGATTGGGAACATGGATTCACAAACCAAGAGGGAGAGAAAATGTAAGGGTCTTGACATTGTAGACAGATGAATGAAGTCAATGAACCCAGACAAAAAACACAAAAGGCAAGATTTCAAAAATGGTGCCAGATATTTATGAATTGTGATTCCTTTGCAAAACCTTCTTCATTCCTGTGGCAGTCATCAATGGGGTGAAAGAAACAGCATGGGATTCCCTAGAACTCTCTGGAAAAGGATTTTCTGCTGTTTAAAATACAGGGGATGCCAGACCCTTCATTATACCATCCAGTCCCCAACATCCTTTTGGGATATTGTCTTAGTTACATAATCATACAACAAAAATATCACAAATGGATGCCTTTTTCAATTGGAAATTTATTTTTGCACAGTTTAGAAAGATTGAAGTCCGAATTGGGGGTGCAGGCTATGGGATAGGATTTTCCTTTTTCCTCCACTCTAGGGGGAAGGTGCTTGCGAAAATATGGTATCTTTGCTCTTGAACACTTTAAAGAGGTCTTGTGCAGTAGATTTGCCTGACACAATAAGATGTTTCATTTCTTGGATGCTATTTGCATGCATGTTGATTACAAACCCAAGTAAAATGAAGTCTTTGACAATTCAATCTTTTTCCCATTTATCTTGATGCTATTAATAGGTCTAGTTGTGAGGATTTTCTTTACACTGAGTTCCAACCCATATCGAAGGTTGTAGTCTTTGATCTTCATCAGTAAACACTTAAAGTCCTCTTCACTTTCAGCAAGCAAGGTTGTATCATCTGCATATTTCAGGCTGTTAAAAATAATTATTCTCTAGTATATTATTTGGGGTCTTGGTATATTATTTAGAATAAGCACTGGACTACTAACTGCAGGTCAGTAGTTCAAACCCAGCAGCTGATCATCAGAAATCCTATACAGTATCATTATGAGTTAGACCAACTCAACAGCACTAAACATCAACAGTACATTATAAGGGAGTTCTGGTATTGTGCTGTAGGGTAAGCATTGGACTGCTTACAGAAGTATGGCTTTTCAGTTGCTCCTTGGAAACCCTATATGGGATCACCATGAGTTGGGACTGACTGTATGGCATGTAACAACCACAACAACAAGCATATTATATTACACCCATTGTTGTTGTTAGGTGCCATCAAGTCATTTATGGACTCATAACCACCATATATGGGGTTTCCAAGGCTTACAAATCTTTTCAGGAGGAGAAAGCTTTGCCTTTCTCTTGCAGAACTGTTGGTGGACTAGAATTGCAGACCTTGTGGCTAGCAGTTCAATGCGTATCCTGAAAAGCCACGATTCTCCCCTTATTACACCCCAAATCAGTCCCTACTAGCAACACTGACAAAACAAAATAAACAAGTGACTGTAAGACATAATTGACAGGCTTTAATTTGATTTGATCCGATTTCTTAATTTAGGGAAGTTCAATCCTAGAGATAAGTAACTTAAAGAAACCTGCGAGCAGAACCTTTTCTCCCGAATCTTAAGCTCGCAGCTCTCAGAAATCATTGCTGACCTTTAGAACATGACTGCCATGTACTTTAAATCGACAGCTCCCGTCTCACAAAGAAGGTGAAAAGGCTAAGTCCACCATGGCTATACCGACAGCAAAGTAGGAGGCAATGCAATTTGGCCCAGAGAATGGGAGTCTAGTCCTTTGCTTTTGTTGTAATTTGAAATGATTTCCAAGAGATGAAAATGTTACCAATAACGTGATATGTTCCAATACAGGCTTACAAGTTAGCACAGAAGGACTGGGCTGTGAGCTGAAATGGGGCTGAATGCAGAGCTCCCCTCTGTTTTGATGAATGGCCTCTGCCTACCATGGTCTCCTGCAGTGCGGACATTTCCAACAGGGGCAATGAATCAGAAGGACCACCTTACAAACTCTCAAATTTTAATCAGTCTGTGAATGGGAGAGTTTTAGAATTTACAGAGCTCATAGAGATCTAATTAACCTAAAATCTTCATTTAATATATGAGAAAACTCCAGTGAAGTACCAAGGAGGAGATGTGTCACCAGTAATGTCTACTACCTTCCTGTTGTTCCAAGTTTCCTCATTTCTAAGGGACAATTTCCTTTCTCCTGGTATGGCACTATAGAATCAGAACTGGACTAAAAACCACAAGTTTGGCAATTCAAACCCACCAGCTGCTCTTCAGAAACCCTATACAGGGTGTCTATGAGTTGGACCTGACTCAATGACACTTAGCAATAACAATTTTCTTTCTGGCCATACCAATTAGAGATGACAACTAACATTAATGTATCCCACAGTCCTCGGATTCTGTCAAATGCACCAGTAGCCTCAGTTGTTCTTCCATTCCCAATTTCACGCAATCTTCTATTTTCCAGAGCTTCCCCTAGATATTAAGCATATGCCCACAAGTACATTATTCTTATCATTAGCCGTTTTCTTCCATTCAGCAGCCAACTCTCCCTGTGAGGATGCTCTGGAATCTTCCAGGACTCTGGTGATGCTTCCATAAATCAGGACAATCTTACTCCTGCCCCTGTAAGCACTGCAGCAATGCTTATCATGCAAAGAAGGAAAGCCTCCTTATCTGAAGCTGCTCTGTCAGTCAGAACCGCTAGCATTGAGAAAGGTTTAGCAATGTGGTGCTTTACAGAACAGGGGATCATTACTTTCTCCATTTTTGGAATTGGGGAAAACCTCATACCCTTTGTGCCAAATTATATGAGTTCTAGAATTTTCTCTCTGCCCCATAAAACACCAACTAGAGAGCTGTGGTGGTGGTGGTGTGCCGTGGAGCCAGTTCTGACTCATAGCGACCCTGTACAGGGTTTCCGAGGCTATAAATCTTTATAGGAGCAGAAAGTGTCATCTTTCTCCCATGGAACAGCTGGTAGTTTCAAACTACTAACTTTGAGGTTCACAGCCCAATTAGTCAAGTTCTAATTTTCACTCTCTAAGTCAGCTGTGGTTGTTTGAGTGGAAGACAAACCAAATGAATTAGTCATGCTTGTAGCACTAACAATCCTCCTGCACCCAGCCCTTCCTCTACCTTTGACACATTGCCTTTAAATGTCAGTTTAAATGTCAGCATTGTTCCCTCTATATTAGGGGCGGAGAATTTACTGCTGTTGTTAACTGCCATCAAGTCAGTTCTGACTCATAACTATTCTTTTTAGTGTTTCCAAAGAGCTGGTGATGGGTTTGAACTATCAGCCTTGCGATGATCAGTCCTGGGCTGATCCCTATAGCATCATACCAGGACTCCGTAAAATCATGTGGTCAGGCCCTGCCAAGGCAACTGCAGTTCCAGCTATCACATTGTTGTTGTTGTTAAATATCCTCAAGTTGGTTCTGACTCATAGCAACTCTGTGAGCATTTCCAAAGAGCAGCTGATGAGCTCCCATCGCTAACCATTAAATAAATGTTTCACCAATTATAGCAAGCTAATGTTTTGTTTTTTTGTTTTTGTTTTTGTTTTTTTGTGAATTGAGTGATTGTTTACACGGGAGAACATCAGTTTTGCACTCATCATTTCATTGCAATGATTACAATCTCAGCAATCTAATTTTTAAGTTGATAATTTTATATGGACCGTGAATGATGTTACAGATTTTAGCAGAAAAAAGATTCCCCATCTATGCTCTAGGCAAATTGTCTCCCAGAAGACTCTATGGTATCATATAGAAAGAACACTGACAGGACCATTTTAAGTCCCCCTAAATATTTTGCATTCCGGGTTAATGTGTTAGACTACAAGGTTAGTTTGAAATGCAAAGTCAACAGTTTAAGTTAACCAGTCACTCCTTGGAAACACATACAGGGTAGCTATGAGTTAGAACCAACTCGAAGACACTTAACAACAAAAACAACAAACATTTTGCAAGAATCCTGGTGTGGTGCTGTGGGTTTATGTATTGGACTGCAAGGAGGGTTTGAATCACAAAGTCAGTTGTTCAAGCTCACCATCTGCCCTTGAGAAACCCTATACAGTTTCACTATGGGTTGGAATCAAATCAGAAACCAACAAAAACAATCCTTTTGCAAACACACTTGAATCCCAGGATGGGTGAAGCCAAAATTTTGCTGAGCAGACTCCTTTTCTCATAGCATTAAGTTTTTACTTCAAATAAATATTTGCCAGAATTTTCATGACTTTGTTGTGCTAGATTGCAAAATCAGTTTGAACTACAAGGTTGGAGGCTCATGCTCACCAGCTACTCCCAGGAAACACTATATAAGGTCAGTATGAGTCAGGACCGGCTCTACAGAAACAACAACATTGAGTCCTAAGAGTTTGCATCACTACGAAGATAAGATAGTGCTGTAACAACATGGAATTATTCAGTTAACTATACCTCAGAGAAATTGTGTGTTTGGTTCCAGGTTCAGTATCACAATTAAGTGAATCACACAAAATTTTGATTTCCCAATGTGTATAAAAGCTATGGATATACTGCAATGCATTAAGTGTGCAATAACATTATGAAAAAAATTAGAAATATTGTTGAGAATTACCAAAACGTGACGCCGAGACATGAAATGATCATGTGCTTTTGATAGAATGCTGGTAAAGTCACATGAGGATGGACTTCTTTGACACACTGTTGGTACAAAACTTAAATTTACAACAACAAAAAAAAGCAATATCTGTAAAGCAGAATTTAGGAAAGTTTGCCTGTAATCTTGTTTTACAGAGATTCATAGATATTTTGAAAGTAACAAGTGTAATTTATGTAAATCAGGATACTTGGGAGGCAAATGGTATACTGGACAACAATGGGAATTTATAATAAATCAAAGAAAGCATTTGACACATAATACTCCTAGAATTCTAACTGATGAGATTAAGAGATCAATAAAACATAGTCCCTACACTTGAGGCATTCACAATGTTCCTAAAAAACTGAAGTACAAAATTTAAAATAAAGGGTTATTATTATTGTTAGGTGCAATCAAGTAGGTACCGACTCACAGCGACCCTATGCACAACAGAATGAAACATTGCCCAGTCCTAGGCCAACCTCTCAATTGTTGCCACGATTGATCCCATTGATACTGCCATTTTGCCAATACATTTCACTGCGGGGGGTGGGGGGGGACTGTCTTCCTCTTTTTCTCTGACCTTCCACCTTACCAAACATGATATCCTTCTCTGGCGACTGGTCCCTCCTGACAATATGTTCAAAGTATGAGAGACAAAGTTTGGCCATCCAGGTCTCCAAGGAGCACTCTGGCTGCACTTCTTCCAACACAGATCTGTTTGTTCTTTTGGCAGCCCATGGCA
>NW_006408533.1:27847220-27848044 GCF_000296735.1 Chrysochloris asiatica | reverse complement strand
TCTTCCTTATTCACTGTCCAGCTTTCACATCCATATGAGGCTATTGAAAACACAATGGCCTGGGTCAGGCACACCCTAGTCCTCAAGCTGACATACACTTAATAATAACTATCAATTCCAGCAAGCCAAGTTGTGTCATCTGCATATTGCAGCTGTTAATGAGCCTTCCTACAATGCTGATATCGCATATTCATTCATCTAATACAGCTTCTTGGATTATTTGCTCAGTATACTGTTTCAATAAGTATAGCTAACAGATGCAACCTGGTGCATATCTTTCCTGATTTTAAATTATGAAATATATCCTTGTTCTGTTTTAAGGACTGGCTCTTGGTCTATATACAGGTTCCTCACGAACACCATTAAGTATCTGGAATGCTCATTCTTCACAATGTTATCCATAGTTTAGTTTTATCCACAGAGTCAAATGTCTTTGCATAGCCATATTACAAGTAAATAACTTTCTGGTATTCTCTAATTTTATCTGAGATCCATCTGGCATCAGCAATGCCATATTGTGAGTGTATGACTGTGTTCATGGTGTGAGTGTTAATAAATATTTGTTATACCTTGGTCTTATTTTTCGGAATTGTCAGAGAAATCATTAAAGATTACAGTCATCACTGTAGACATCAGTTCTCCATCCACAAGTCCTGATGAGCATTTCTCATAGTGCTTTATGAAACTGAACCCAAATCTTCAAATTAGAAGATATTGATTTGGAAGTTCATTTTAGAAATTTTGAAATGGTGACACTTTAAAAAGATAACTTACCCCCCCCCATACATGAGCCCTGGATACCCACAGATAAATGTAAAAACCTT
>NW_006408533.1:27837860-27845914 GCF_000296735.1 Chrysochloris asiatica | reverse complement strand
CCTTGACAACTTCAATCTTTTATCTGTTGATAAGAATGTTATTTATTGGTCCAGTGGTGAGGATTTTTGTTTTTCTGACATTGAGATGCAACCCACACCGAAGGCTGTGTTCTTTGATCTTCATCAGTAAGTGTTTCAAGTCCTCTTCACTTTCAGCAAGCAAGGTTGTATCATCTGCATATCGCAGGTTGTTAATAAATATGGGAATATTCCCATAAGTAAATATGGGAATACTAAAAGTATGCCATTATTTCAAACCTGGAGAAACCAAAGAATAGAGCAGATGAAACTAAAGGTCAGTCTTGAATTACTAGGGAAATTTTGAAGACACAAAATCTAAAGAAAAACATTAAAACCAAGTGCATTCTACTGAAAGCAGTTGTTGAAAAATGCCTTCATGTCAGTTCTGACTCATAGCGATCCTTTATATGATTCCCAAAGAATGACTGAGAGTTTGAACTGGTGACTTTGTGATTAGCAGTCCTGAGCTTATCCAACAGCACCAGTTAGATTTGACTTAAAGCAACAGGCATATTCAGGGGAAATGAGAGTTGCTCTGGGAAATCATGTCAGCATTAGGTCCCTGATGGTCTTGCATGCTAGGGTCAGAGCTGTGTGCATCACTCTGTAGGTATTGATAAAATATTTTGCACCAGAGGATGTCAAAATCTAATCAGTGTTTAGATAAACAAATGAGTTGTACACTATAGGAAATGTTGATTAGGTTTAAAAATGAGTAACTAGGAAGCAGACAATGGGATATTTTCCTCTCTTCCCATTATATGATTTGTAGTGAAAATTAAAGGAGCCTGAGTGATGCTGTGGGTTAAATGTAGGCTGCTAACTGAAAGGGTGACAGTTCAAATCCACAAGCTGCTCTGAAGGAGAAAGGTAAGGCTGTCTGCTCCCATAAAGTTTTAGCCTTGGCAACTCAAAGAAATAGCTCTAGTCTGTCTTATAGGGTCCCTCTGAGTCAGAACTGACTTGGCAGCATTTGGTCCCATAAAAATGAGAGCTACAGGCTGCAGAGTTTAAAGGACAACCAAAAAAAAAATGACTGGAATGTAGAGGTCAGGCTATGGTGGTAAATAGTCTTCCTAATGCAAATAGCGAAGTACCATCAGTGAGGTCATTTATTATTGAGTTGATTAAACTACATTAACTATTCCCTAATAGCAACCCTGGAAGAGATGAAGTAGATGCTTCAGGAGCTCCAGTGGCACAGTAGCTAAGAGCTTGGCTCCTAGTCACAAGGTCAGCTCCATTGGAGAGAAGACTTGGTAATATACCTCTGTAAAAATTACACCTTCGGAAACCCTGTGCGGGCAGTTCTACTGAAAATCAACTTGAAAGCACACACCAACAATAGAATAAGTATATCTTCAGTGGTTCTGCTAATTGCCAAATTCTACTAAAAGTTGGTATTCTTTTACTCATAGAGTATCAAAGACTATCCTGGTCATTAGTAAGTAAAATCGTTGGTAAGCACCGTCGAGCTGGTTTCAACTCATGTCAACCCTGTATAATGTTTTTGAGGAGTGGCTGATGGGTTTGAACTGTTGACCATGTGGTTAACAATATAGCATTTATCATATAGTGCCACACAAGGACTTAGAAATTTAGACTTTGAAATTATTGGCAACATGATTGGGATATAACTGTTGCTTTAATTTTCATTGCCATGATATTACTGAAATTTTTTTGTTGTTAAGTGCCCTAGAGTTGGTTCTGATTCATCACTTTCCTGTGTAGGGTTTCTGAGGAGTGGCTGGTGGGTTTGAACTTTCAACTTGTGGTTTAAAACGACCTGGCATTTGTGGGTTTGAACTGTTGACCTTGTGGTTCAAGCAGGTCAGTGCATTTTCCTGCAGTACCACACCACTATTGCCACATATTTTATGCTAATAAAGATTCCTACTAATGAATTTCCTGTTTATACCTTTTGTTCATGGCTCTATTAAATTTCCCTTCAATAATATGTATGATTTTTTTCATTAATATGTATATTAAGAATGTTGCTAATAAGTTTGACCAGTGTCTGTTTTAAATTAACATTCCCATATTTAATCTCGCTGGTTACCTTGGTAGCTTAGAACTGTTTTTCCCAATTCACCAAAGATGATGTGAAAGTCCCCGAGGATGGAAGGAGGGTCACGAAGTATTAGAGCCAATTCACACCTTCTCTGTTATCTGCCTTTCCAGTCACCTTCTGGGGTCCCTGGTTGGCACAGATATTTAATGCATTCAGCAGCTAGCTGAAAGTTGGAAAATCAAATCCACCCAGAGTCACCTTGGAAGAAAGAACTGGGGAATTATATCTGACAAACCCTAGAGAGTATAGTTCTTTGTTGTTGTTGTTGTTAAGTGCCGTTGAATTGGTTATGACCCATAGCAACCCTTTTTAGGGTTTCCAAGGAGACGCTGGTGAGCTTGAACCATCAACCTCGCAGTTTAAATGGCTTTGCCGTCTGGCGCATTAGCCCACAGCACCACATCAGGACTGCAGAGAGTATAGTTCTACTGGGATATAAATTGGTCGCCATGATTTGGAATCTACTCCATGGCAAATGATTTGGTTTTGGTAATCCCTTCTGCAGTTTTCCTCTGGCATAATCAGTTCACCTTGGTAATTTAATTCAGTTCTTGAATTATTTGGTTACATTTTTATATTTCCCATTAGATAGTTTCTATGAATGATATTAGATTATAACAATTATAATTCTAGCCTCTACAATATAACACATATGCATAAACTAGGACTCAAAACCTTGTATTATATTAGGTATGAAACAGCAACATTTAAATTAGAAAAACTTAGAATTTAAAATTTGTATATAGTTTGATTGCTCTTTATCTGTTATATTTTCTAAGTAAAGACTAGTTTTGCAGAGATCCCTTGAGAAAATTAGGGGAACCTGATCAAAGAGTTTTAGGCAATTGTTCAGGGATTTGTTACTTAAAAAAAAGTATTTTAGTTGTGAGGATTCACAATATACAGGCTAACTAATTACCTCATTTAATCTTTTCAAAATAACCTTGAATCTTTCATTGGGATATTTATTCTGTTACAAAGGTGATATGTGTGCAGCTCAAAAATGTTAAGTAACTTGCCTATATGCACAGAGCAAATAAAAAGGTAAAGGCAGGATTAGAGTCTAGTCTGTTCTATTTTGTTTTAAGACTGTGCTCTTTAACAAAACCAAAAGCGTTTTCAAGGAAAAAAAACCAGCATACTTTTAGTTTGCAAAAATAGAACTTCAAAAATAGAACATAAAAATAGAGGACATGCAAGTTCCGCTGTTCTCTCCCCTGGCTGAATCACATCCAGAACATTGAATTGTGTTCTATGGGAGGTAAAGCCTATCCAGAGAAAAAAACAATTTGTCTGGTAAAGACATAGCAAACAATACTACTTAGGCGTGAGAAGGCATGCTGGGCATTTAGATAGAAAAAAGAGAAGATGTAAGTCTTGATTTACTTTCCTATTTTGTATGACAACAATGTAGAAATAGATTCATTTTATCAAGTGAAGTACTTAAAGAAAGGGAATATGTTATAAAAATCATTTCAAAATAAGAAATAAATATTATATCCATGAGAATATTATTCCTGGCATGTCCCAGATAAGCTATGACCAAATGGAATACTATAGTGACTTCTTATAGCATCACATGGAAACCGAGAGAAGTTTTCATCCTGACCAAAGGTTAGTAAATAAATTCTTTTCACCAAGAAATGACTTCCATTCAGGAAAGTTCCTCAAAACACAAGGAGAATAGTAACACAGACTATCTACTTTCTTTTACCAAGGGGAGAATTATACCCGTACGTGACTTGCTTTAATGTTTACTTCTGTATATCAGAAATGCTCTTTTTTTTTTTTTGAAATTTTTGAGAAATTTATTCAACGTCCAACCTCAGTGGACACTGGACTTTTGAATTCCAGTAAGAACAAGGTTCTTTTCAACATGAAAAGATTAAGGTAACAATCTCAATTAGAGATTAGGATAACAATCTCAATTATAGATTGTGATGAATAACTTCTATAAGCATATTTATTTCATAAATAAGTCAATAAATTATTTGATAAGCACAATGCTAATTCTGCAGTGAGATTTAATCTCTTTACTCTGACTGTATGTCTCAGGTCCTCTCAGCCAAATGTGGATTCTGACCCTGATCTGCAGCTTTCTTCACCATCACGAAGTCTCTCACCCTGAGGAGTCTCTACCTTCTCTCTGTCTCTGATTCCCCTGGCTCACTTAGTCCTATTTCTCAGTCCCCCACTCCGCTGTCATCTACAGGACTTTCTCTGTGAGTGAGGAGACTTGAGACCTATGCTAATATAATGAAGTAGACTATTCTATTTCAATGATTCTGAAATGTAAATTTACACTGAAATAATGTGGGTGATACAAAATGTACAGATACAGGTTCCAAGGACAAAGCCTTCCAAAATTTAACCCAGTAGATATGGGGGTGGGGAGAATAAAAATCTGCATTTTAGCAAGCACTGCAGGTGACCCACACCAATTGTCTTTTCATTAACTTTGCTAACTTCTGTTTTTGTCAAAGGCTTTTGTGAAGCTCAAACAGGGCTTAGAACCATTGCTTTGATTCTGGTTGAACTGCCTGCTGAGAATTTGTATTTCCACCCGAATGTACTGAATCAGAATCTGTAGTTTAACAAGATCCTCAGGTGAGTTTTGTAGAATAACCTTACATAAGGAAGGGAGCTTCAAACAGTTCATGAAAACATTCTGGTATTTTTTTAATTCAAATTTTGCCTGGACTGTTCGAAGCCCATTCACACGTAACAATCAAATGGGGATCATGATAAAATACAGATTATAGTTCACTGTAGTTGGGGTGAAAATGCAAGTCCTCAGCTGGCACTCAAAAACAAACAGATTCAAAATCCTAAATTCAAATGAGATAAAGTTTGTATTGATGACAATGCTGATTACTGGGTGTTGGGTTTCAGGACCAGAAGGAAAAAAGCCTTCTCAGTACATAGGTGCTTGAGGGATCGGAAAGAAAAAAAGAAACCTGACCAGAGCTCAATCTGAGCTACATTAGTTTATTACAGAAAAGATAATAAAAGGGATGGTTACTAACAAGCGAATTTACCCACAAAGGGGGAAACAGCTCTGTTCAGTGGTGGCTGGCTGGACCACAAAGTTTTACTACACAAGGGGCAGGGGTTAAGGCCTTTTTATATCATCAGGTATGTAAGCTTCACTAATGTAACGACAGTTAAGGGTGATATGTGGAACTAGGAAAGGTTTTGTTGTTGTTGTAAGTGTGATCTGAAATCTGTTAATATCATGAAGCGATCCTATGCACAACAGAATGAAATACTGCCTTGTCCTGGGGCAACTTCACAATCACTGGTACGTTTGAATCCATCGATACTACAACTACCACTGTACCAATCCATCTCACTGGGGGTCTTCCTCTTGATCTCTCTGACCCTCAACTTTGCCAAATATGGTCCCTCCTGAAAATATGTCCAAAGTATGAGAGATGAAGTCTAGGCATCCTGGCTTTCAAGGAGCACTCTGCCTGTACTTCCTCCAACACAGATTGTTCTTTTGGCAAAAGATTGATGTTTTGACAATCCATGGTACTTTCAGTATTCTCCTCCAACACCATAACTTAAATTCATCAATTCTTCTACAATCTTCCTTATTCCTTATTCAAGGTTTTCATGCATATGATTAATGACACCTTAGTCCTTTTACATACATATGAGATTAATGATGCCTTAGTCCTAAGACTGACATCTTTGCTCTTCAACACTTAATGGAGTTTTTGTGCATTGAAATATGTTTTGCACAATGAAATATGTTGTTTGATTTCTTGGCTGCTGTTTCCATGAGGGTTGATGGTTGATCCAAGCAAAATGATGTCATTGACTTCAATTTTTTCCTCATTTATATGGATGTTATTTATTGGTTCAGTGGTGAGGATTTTTGTTTTCTTTACATTGAGGTGCAACCCATTCTGAAGGCCAGGGGCAGACTGTGGAACAAACAATTAATTGCGCATATGCAAATTCAGTCTGAAGCTGAAAAAAAAATTTTTTTTTATATCCAAGAGAGCTAAAATATGACCTTGAAGTTATCCCATGTGAATTTAGAAATCTGAGGAAAAGATTTGATACAGTTGACAATAAAGTCTGAAAACCAGAAGAGTTGTGGAATGACATCAAGAACATAATACAGGAAGAACTCAAAAGGTCATTGAGAAGACAAGAGATAAGGAAAAGACCAAAATGGATGTCAGAAGAGACTCTGAAACTTGCTCTCCAGTTTAGAGATGCTAAAGAAAATGGAAGAAGTGAGGAGGAAATGTAGGATACTCAAAAGGTGCCTGTGGTGTGTCTGCTCCTAGAGAACAGAGCTTTGAGAAGAGAAGGATAGGTCCTTCCTAGCACATGCATAACTAAAGCAGGAGAACACAATAATAGCTCAGGGAACAAGCTGTCTGCTTGCTTTCTTCCTGGAGAGCATGAGCAGGGAGAATGGACAGGAGATATAGTTTTGAGGTGACCTTGATGTGGTCATTTTGGAGCGTTAACTTTCTGTCCCTATGAGAGTTATTATTAAATATGTGCTTTGTGTGTTTTCTTTGATGTACATTGCTTATTCTTTTTCATTAGTTTTCTGCAAACTGTTACCTTAGAGCTAGGTTTCCTTCCAGAAGCTGAGTGGTGTCAAGAATTGTAGAACTCTAGAGAAAGTAGTGACACTGGTGGCATTGTAGAATTATCACTAGACTGCTAGACGCAAAGTCTGCAGTTGGAGCCAACTAGCTGCTCTGCTGGAGAAAGATGAGACTTTCTGCTCTTATAAATATTTATAGCCTCAGAAACCCTATGCAGGGTTGATTTCAGTCAGAACAGACTCAGTGATACATAACAACAATAGCTATTGAAGGGATTGGAACATTTTGTAGACCAAACCTATTCATTCATAAATTTATTAATTCATTAAATTCAATTACTGAGTTAAATCCTGCTAAGAGGCATGTCCCAGATGTAGGAAAAACCCACAGAAGAGAGTGACTAGGGTCCAAGTGAAGTCAAGATGACAGCCAGTGTCCCAAAGAAAAATGTCTTCTCAGGTTCCTTCCCATGAGAAGAGAGAAGTAACTAACGTTTTGGAAGAAGCAGAATTCAGGAGGATTTGCTACCAAGATGGGTCATAATGATCCCTGAAAAATGTTTGTGAACACAGTTTACTTGTGCAGAAAGTATGTAATAAAAACCAAGTTAGCTTGTAACTTGTAAGTGGCTTTCCACCCTCCATATAATTCGCTATCTTCCCTTTTCAGACACTGGAACACTTAGCATCTTACCAAGTATTAATCCAACTTCTTGCTCTTTCACATCCAGCAATAAAGTTATGCCTTCCGTTTTCCACCTTGGTTTCTTTATTGGCTTCTCTCACTCTGGGCAATGGACCTCATGTTTTGTCTAGTAACTTAGGGGATTCTCAAAGCAGACTTTGGTCCAAGTCAACAAAAGAAACACTGCTCAGTCCTGTGCCATCCTCGCAATTATTGTGATTTTAAGCCCGTTGTTGCTGCCACTGTGTCAATTCATTTATTTGGGGGGTCTTCCTCTTGTTTGCTGACCCTCAACTTTAGCAAGAAAGATGTCCTGCTCCAGGAACTGGTCCCTCTTGATAATATGTCTAAGGTAAGAAAGGAGTCTGGTCATCAAGTAGCCAAGTGTTCAAAGGGCCACACAGGATGAACCCTGTAAACTTTTCTAATCTGCAACTGTGTACATATCCCAATTATAGTCCCACCCCTACCCTGCTTCTGTAATCCTCCCTGAGACAGTGATGAATTGATGTGTTACCAATCATGACTTTTTAACAATATTGTTTTTTCTGTGTGTGTGTGTGTGTGTGTGTGTGCTTTATAATTAGGAATGACTACTTTAAACTGTTTAAGTAAACTGTTATTTTGAGGACTACGGTGTACCTGTCCTAAGCCATGGTATTTTTCATTCACCTCATATCATATGCATGTGGAGTCCTGGT
>NW_006408533.1:27820627-27835791 GCF_000296735.1 Chrysochloris asiatica | reverse complement strand
AAAAAAAAAAAAAAAAGATTGTGAAAGAATACAGCCCTGGCTCACACCTTTCTTGACTTTAAACCAATCAGTGTCCCCTTGTTCTGTTCAGATGACTGCCTCTTGATCTATGTTCAGGTTCCCCACGAGCACAATGGAGTGTTCAGGAATACTCATACTTCCAGTGCTATCCATAGCTTGTCATGATCCACACAGTTGAAAGCCTCTGCAGAGTCAATAAAGCACACGTAAACATCTTTCTGGTGTTCTGTGTGGTCAGCCAAGATCCATCTGACATCAACAATGATTTCTTTTGTTCCATGTCCTTTTCTGAATCTGGCTTGAGTTTCTGGCAGTTCCCTTTTGATGTGTTGTTAAAGCCATTTTTAAATTATCTTCAGCAAAATTTTAATTGCTTATGATATTTTTCTATGATTTCTGCATTCCATTGGGCCACCTCTCTTTAGAATGAGCACAAACATGGATCTTTTTCAATCAGTTGGTCAGGTGGCTTTCTTCCAAATTTCTTGGCATCGTTGAGTGAATGCCTTCATCTGCGTTATTTTGCTGAAAGATCTCAATTTCTGTTCCATCAATTCCTGGAGGCTTGTTTTTCACCGACGCCTTCAGTGCAGCTTAGACTTCCTCCTTCAGTACCATTAGTTTTTAATCATATGCTACTTCTGGAAATGGTTGAACAGCAACCATTTCTTTTTGATATACTGACTGGGTGTATGATTTTCAACTGATTTTGATGCTTTCTGCATCATTCAGTATTTTGCCCATGAAATAAATCCTTCTTTATTGCAAGTTGATGCTTGATTTTTTTCTTCAGTTCTTCAATTTGAAAATCGTATGTTCTTCCCTTTTGGTTTTTAACTCTAGATCTTTGCATATTTCATTATAATATTTGATTTTTTCTCCTTTAGCTGCCCTTTGAAATGTTCTGTTCAGCTCTTTGAATTCCTCATTTATTCTATTCACTTTATCATCTCTATACTGGAGAGCAAGCTTCAGGGTCTCTTCTGACATAGATTATGGTCTTTACATTTTTAGTTTTCTGTCCTCTTAATGATTTTTTGCTTTTTTCCTGTATGATGATCTTGATATCATCCCACAATTCTTTAGGTCTTTATTAACTTATGTCTAATGCACCAAATTTATTCTTGAGATGGTCTCTAAACTAGGGGGAATATATTCAAGGTCATACATTGACTCTAATGAACTTGTTTTAATTTTCTCCAGCTTCAGTCTGAACTTGCATTTGAGCAATTGATTGTCTGTTCCACAGTCAGCCCCTGGCCTTTTATTGGCTGATGATATTCAGTTTTCCACTTTTTCTTACCACAGATGTAGTCAATTTGATTCCTGTGCATTCCATTTACTGAGGTTCATGTGTATAGTCACCTTTTATGTTGTTTTAAAAAAGGTATTTGCAATGAATAAATCATTGTTCTTGCAAAATTCTATCATATGATGTCTAGCTTCATTTCTTTCTCCAAGGTTGTGTTTTCCAACTACTAATCCTTCCTCCTTGTTTCTAATTTTTGCATTCAAATCATCAGTAATCATCAATATACCTTCATTACATGTTTGATCAATTTCACACTGAAGAAGTTGGTAGAATTCTTCAATTTCATCAACACTGGCTTTAGTGGTTATAGGGTAAATTTGAATAATAGTGGTATTAACTGGTCTTCCTTGTAGGATCTGTCCAATTACAGACACATTGTACTTCAAGATGGTTCTTGAAATGTTCTTTTGGATGATGAGTGCTATCTATTCTTCTTGAATTTGTTATTCCTATTGTAATAAACCATGTGCTTCTCTGATTCAGAATGCCTGATAGCAGCCCATTGTTGTTGTTGTTCTTAAGTGCCATCGAGTCGATTCCAACCCACAGTGACCTTGTATAGATTTTCTGAGGAGCAGCTGGTGAGCTTGAACCACCTACCTTGCAGTTCAAATGGCTTTGCTGTCTGGTGCATTAACACACAGCGTCACACCAGGACTCCATTGTTGCTGTTGTTATGTACCGTGGAGTCAGTTCCAACTCATAGTGACCCTGTACAGGGTTTCCGAGGCTGTAAATCTTTACGGGAGCAGAAAGCCTCATCTTTCTCCCACAGAACAGCTGGTAGTTTTGAACTGCTGACCTTGTGGTTCACAGCCCGATTTGTAACCACTATGCTAGCAGGACTCAGAGTGCACTAATACTTAGGATACCAATATTTATGTGTTCTATTTAATTTTTGACAACCTCCAATTTACCTTGATTCAGACTTTGAACATCCCATATTCTGGTTTTTAATAATGTTTGCAGCTTTTTGAGTTGTGCCCCATCAGAACATGAAGGACCCGAGAACTTTATTCCATTCACATCATCATGGTCAACTCTCATTTCAGAAAGAAGCTCTTTCCCATTCATGTTTTGTGTGCTTTCCAATTGAGGGGCTCATTTTCTAGCATTGCAACTGGCAATGTTCTGCTGCTCTTCATAACAGTCACTAGTATTCATTGGCTAAACATTCAGAAATAGTCTGCCTTTTCTTCCTGCTTCTCTATCTCAGTCTGGAAGCTCCTGTGAAACCTGTCTACCATGCGTAACTCTGGTATTTAAAATCCAAATGTCATAACTTCCAGCATCACAGCAACACACAAACCAACACAGTAAGACAAAACTGACAGAGGAGGGATGGTAGAAAAGCGGAAATAATCAAAACTCAAACTGAGGAGTAAAAGATTAGCTAAATCCAACAGAAGTACCCATGCAAAGTCCCAAACAAAATAAATTTACCAAGTCAAACCTTGAAAGAAAAGAATAATAAAATGCACACTATTACTTTATTTCTTGTGTCTATTTTCTTCTATGTAAGTTTGAAATAAATTGCTACATTGTTGTTGTTAAGTGTGGTCTAGTTGGTCCTGACTCATCGTGAACCTGCAGCAGTTGGTTGATTTGAATTGCCAGCCTTGTAGTTAGCTGTCCAATACTTATCCTATAGCACCATAGCAGGTTAACATTGTTATTATTAATACGTAATACTGTTAGTATTAGTAGAAGAGAATCAAAATGGGTGTTAAAGTAGAAATAATCAAAGTAAGCAAAATGAATGATATCAAGTATTTAATGCTTTCCTTGTGTCAGTCTGTTTTCAATTACTTGTATTCTGGACCTGACCTTGTTTGTGCAGGGAATGGAGACCATTTAGTTTTAAAGATAAGATAACCATCTACAAGTCCTACAGATGTAAATACCAGAGGAAAAAGTTGAACTATTTGTGCTACAAAAGGGTGTAATTAGCAATCTGGGCAATTTAAGGAAACAGAAAGGTAATGTCAGGGAGCTACTCCCTAAGGGCAAGTCCTATTAAAGGTCTGATGTGCAAATGTCCATGGTGTGTGTGGTGGGGTCTCTGGCATTTTAAGTAATTAATTTGAACTCTGCAGAGATTGAAGCTATGAAAATATTGATGTTCTGGGAAAAAAACATTAAAATCCAACCTTATTATCATCTTAGGAATCATCAAATAATTCTTTGTAAAAATGGAGAGAAAATTGGGATCAAATTTATACATATTATCGCTAGAATCTCAACAAATGTGCATAGAACTGACCTCAACACACTGTCTTGTAAGTCAGAACAGATTCCATGGCACTTAACAACAACCACCTTGAACTTGTCTCCCTACCACTCTCCCATATACACACACAAAAATACAGTCACCCCCTGACTCCTTATACATATTTCTGACTTTGAGATGGCACTGGGTTAGAATAAGCATACTGAGGGAAAAATTAATGGGAAAGCTGTTTGAAAACAATGCCTGGCACTATACAGAAGTATGCTAATAATTGAAGGCAATTAACTATTTCATAATAAAACCACATGCCTATAGATTTGAAACTGCACTTTTTTTTTTACCCTTTTCTAAATCCAATTAGGTGAATTTCCCAGCAGCTGCAATTGTAATCTTGGTATCTATGGTAACTCCTGAGAAAGGAGGGAAAAGCAGCTTTTGTGTTATTCTATCCTCATATTTAAGGAGCTCTTGGAATGTGTATGTTTCAAACTATCTTGTTGTTGTTGTAAAGTGCTGTCGAGTCGGTTGCAACCCTGTATAGGATTTCTGAGGAGCAGCTGGTGAGCTTGAACCACTGACCTTGCTGTTCAAATGGCTTTGTAGTTTGGAGCATAAATGCACAGCACCACACCAGGACTCCTTTTAAACTATAAGAACCACAATAAGTCACAGAGTGGTTTTGTTTCACTTCAAATCATATCCCTTTTTAATGAAGAGTTATATTGAAAGCAAGCATTACTTGAATGAATAGTACCAATGCACAGGTATTGCCTTGGATATGGCTAGTCTCAGCTACAAAGA
This sequence comes from Chrysochloris asiatica, assembly GCF_000296735.1. Taxonomy (NCBI): domain Eukaryota; kingdom Metazoa; phylum Chordata; class Mammalia; order Afrosoricida; family Chrysochloridae; genus Chrysochloris; species Chrysochloris asiatica. Next base: position 27,831,427 of record NW_006408533.1, on the reverse strand, counting down.
TGCTGTGACGCTCTCAGTTTTTACATGTTGTATGAGTGAAACAAAGAAATAAGATAGAATTAGAGATCTTTCTCTAACCACTTTGCCCTGAACGAGATGCACAAGCATCTTTTCAACAAAGCCCAGCTGGATGTTTTTCCTGTGGTGTAAGGTTGGTAGGAGGGACAGCTACACCTTCTGTCATTCCTTTCCAGTGTTCAGATTAAAGGATAATATGGTTTGATGTCTCTATCTTTGATTACACTTTCCATTTGCACCCAGGTAACATTGTTTGATATAAGATAAGACCAAGATGGAACTTGAGAGCTCTGATTCTGAGCAAAGAGCAGATGATGGTGGGTATGGACACCATCCTAGAGAGGGAAAATGCCAGTCCTGAGGTAAACTGAGCTAATCTTTAACAAAGTCCTTTCTGCTTTTCATCATATTATCTTCATGCTATCATTTCTGCAATTAGACATAGTGAAAATACCATGGAAGTCTACACAGGAGCAAAATGGTACACTACACATGTATTTATTTTTCTCAAAGTTTAGTATGAACATGTTTTGATTCATACCTAATTCAAATGCATTTTAATTTTATAACAATTGTTTGGAATTAAATTTTATCTTGAACTGCATCATTTAATGCTCTACCTGAAAATTACTTTGAAATACCCTCAGATAATAATACTAAGTAGAAGATATCATTACTGCGTTCCTATTAGTTAATAGCTACAGGTACTAATAAGAAACTACAAGTATAGCAAGTTCTCATTTTTTCTGTGATTCCTGATGTGGATTCATTTCCAATGGTATGATTGATTCTCAACTCAAATGCCTGTCCTCTACCCACAATTCCTCCTAAATGTCCTGCTCCCTCTCCCTCCCTGCCCCCAACATTCCGCCACCAATCAGTCCTACAAAGTTCTCAAGAACCACCTCTTTAAGGATGCCTCACCTGGATGAGGAGTCCTGGTGTGGCGCTGTGGGATAGAGTACTGAACTGCAATGGCCAACTGAACCACAAGGTCAGTGTTTCAAACTCACCAGCTGCTCCTTGGAAACCCTATACAGTGTCGCTGTAAGTCGCAACCTACTCGACAGCACTTAAAAACAACACCACCTTGCTAAGGAGTCCTGGTATGGCGCTGTGGGTTAATGCGCTGAACTGCAAAGTTGGTTTGAACTCCAAAGTCGGCAGTTCAAGCTCACCAGACGCTCTTCCAAAACCCTATACGAGGTCACTATGGGTAGGAATCAATTCGTAGGCACTTAACAACACTTAACAACAACAACAACATCTGGCTAATGAAGTCTGTACTTCGTTCTTCCTCAGAAATGTTGTGTGACTATCTTTTTCTAATCCTTTTAGCTGTGGACTTTGCCTTGCTCTTAATTTGCTTCCTATTCCTAATATCAGAGATCGCCTCAAAGTAGAGACTCTTACTCCTTGGGTGATGGGTTCTATAATTTCAGCAAGATTTTATAAAGGAATACATTGATTGATTGGCTTCTCAAAAAACCTAGTCATGACACCTCAATTTAATTAGAGTATAGCTATATATAGAGCTAATTCAAGCTCAGATTAGTGTTAAGCTTTGTCCTTTATAAAAAATACTGATAAAGTCAGTATTAATTAAATGTTGCCTTTCTTGTAATAGCATGATCTGAGATTAGACAAGCAGGCAGAGACCACTCTGCACTGGAGAGTTGAAACACGTTTATAGATAAAGTTCTGGCAGCTGTGAATATTCACAGCGCTGGAGGTTTGTATAATGGAACATTGCCAAGTATTCACACTAGTGACCTCTTTTCTGGTCATTGCCAGCATATGCGTTTAAAGGGCACAGATGAAAAAAAAAAAAACAAAAAAAATACACTACCACTGTTGGAGTGGTACATACAACCATAGGTAACTCAAAAGAACCACCAAGGTTTATCCAAGCACTTGCCAACACCCACAATACAAAAATAATGATCCTTCATTCAGCAGGAATGATTTTACTCAAGCAATTATTCAATAGTAACTGTTTGGAATAAAAGTTCTATTGTGGCAGGAAAAAAAGAAATGAAGAATGCATAGACTGTCATTAACATTGTAGCCTGTCTGATCAGCGCCATATTACAAGAAAATCATGATTTAGACTGAAAATAATCTTTGGGAAATTTCCACTAAATCTTATAAAAACCATTGTTTAACTACCTTTTGTTTTTAATGGACAGAATAAAAGAGGATAAATACTTTATTGACTATGAGAACAAAACGGCCGACCAACAGTGTCTGGGTGCCCTTATTTAAAAAACAAAAACAAGCAAAACAAAATAAAACAAAAAACCTCACTAAACTGCATCTGCTCCAACAGACATATTGAACTTTCTTAAGAAAAAATTCAAGTCCACTGATTTCTGTGTAATTTCTGGATCTGGAACAAATGACCATCTCTAGAGTTCTACTTCAGAAGTGAAAGAACATTCAGTCCTATTTTTCTATATGGTGTTTTTGACCTAAGTATTTTAAACCGGACCTGCTGGTGTGGTGCTGGTGTGGTTCTGTAGGATAAGCATAGAGCTGCAAGGTCAGTTTGAACCACCAAATTGGCAGTTCAAACTCACTAGTCACTCCTCAGAAACCCTATACTGGGTAGCTATGAATTGAACAGACTTGATGGCAGTTAACATTTGTTGCCTGAGAGTGGGTGACTTAGATGAATAAAGACAATAAGTATCTATCAAGGAAGACTTACATTAATTGAACAATTAGTGACAATAAACCATGCTTGGTGATAATTTTATTCAAATAAATTTAATCTCACATGAAGAGACAATATTTATAGTTCTTCTAGTCTGTTTCAGTATACTCCTGCCTCTTGCTAGTGCCAATCTTTTCAACCATGCACTTTTCATTCTGTTTTCACTATGCTCAGCTAATACTAAAACAGAAGTTCAGAACTAAAAAGAAATAATACTATTGCGATTTATGTATTGGTTCTCAAGTCCATTAAACAATAAAATTTTATAGTTGTTCAAAAAACAGAAACGTAGATATGCAGTCATTCTTCATTACGTTTTCTTGGAAGGTGATTAAGTAAAGACAAAAAGAAAATATTTTCAATAGAAAGTAGTTTCCAAAGTGGGGAGTTTGAGTGGCATAGGAGTTTGTGATTGACTGCTTACAGAAAGGCTGGTAATTTAAACCCACTCAGTTGTTCCACAGAAGAAAGTCCTGGCAATCTGTCCATTAAGATTAATGTGGTGGTTGTTGGTGATTGCCACTGAATTGATTCCGGCACCTGGTCACTCCATGTGTACAGAAGAGAATTGCTCCATAGAGTATTCAAGGCTGTGAGCAGATCACCAGGTTTGTCCTATTAGGCACCTCAGAGTACATTCAAACAGCCAAGATGTAGGCTAGTAATTGAGTACTTAAACTTTTGTGCTAACCCTAAAGATAACAGACAAGAAAACCCTTTAGAAAAGTTTTACTCTGTAAAACACATGTTGCCATAAACCAAGGGTCTACTCAATAGCAGCTAACAACAACAGAGTTTATAAAACAGACTTTGTATATTGAAATAAGTGTCATTGCACACATTCAAGAGATATATTTTAATGGAGAAAGAAGGAAAGGAGACATGTGAGAGTCCTAAGAATAAAGGTTTCAGGTGGTAACATTGGGTGAGACCGCTCTAAACTAGGTGTTTCACATGCATCTACTCATCATAGTACACTGAAGTGGTTGTTGTTGTTAGGTGCCATGGATTTTTTCCAACTCACACCAACACTATGAACAACAGAATGACATATTGCCTGCTCCTACACACCCTCACATTGTTTCTATGTTTGAGCTCATTGTTGCTGCCAATGTGTCAATCCATCTTGTTGTGGATCTTCCTCTTTTTGAATGACTCTCCATTTTACCAATTAGAATGTCCTTCTCCAAGGACTGGGCCTCCCTGACAACATGACCAAATACCAGAGATGAAGTCTCATAATCTTCACTTCTAAGGAGAATTCTGGCTGTACCACTTCCAAGATAGATTTGTTTGTTCTTCTGACATTCCATGGTACTTGGAATATTTTTCACCAACACCACAGTTCAAACACATTAATTCTTCTATGATCTTCCTTATTTATTGACCAAATTTCACATGCCTTTGAGATGATAACTAATATCATGGCATGGATTAGGCACATCTTAGTCCTCAAAATGACATCTTTGCTCTTTAACACTTTAAAGAAGTCTTTTATATAAGATTTGTATAATGCAATTGTTTGTTTAATTTCTTGACCACTGCTGCTTCCATGTGCAATGATTTTGGATTTAACAAAAATGAAGTATTTGACAACTTCAATCTTTTCTGCATTTTTCATGATATTATTTATTGGTTCAACCATTTCAAAAGGTGTTGCTGTTGTTATGTGCTGTGGAGTCAGTTCTGAGTCATAGAGACCCGGTACAGGGTTTCCAATGCTGTAAACCTTTACGGAAGCAGAAAGCCTTATCTTTCTTCCATGGAACAGCATGTACTTTCGAACTGCTGACCTTAAGATTTGCAGCCTGATTAGTAACCGCTACATTACCAGAGCTCCGTATTTTGAAAGGTAGCACATGATAAATAACCAATGATACTGAAGGAAGAACCCCAAGCTGCACTAAAGGCATTGACAGAAATTGATTCTAGGAAATGATGCAGTACAATAGAAATGTTTCAAAAAACTGATGTAGCACTGGAGGCCCTTACTCATCTATATCAAGAAATTTGGAAGACAGCTACCTGACCAACTGATTGGAAAAGATCCATATGTGTGCCCATAGTAAAGAAATGTTACCCAACAGAATGCAGAAGTCATCAAACAATATCATTAACATCATATGCAAGTAAAAATTTTCAGAAGATTATCCAAAAACAGTTGCAGTAGTATATTAAATGGAGTTATCAGAAATTTGAGCCAAATTCACATTAAGATGTGAAATTACAGATACCAATGCTGATGCCAGATGAATCCTGAAAAAAGTAGTAAATGCCAGAATAATGTTTATTTGTGCTTTATTGACTATGCAAAGATGTTAGACTATGTGGATCATAACAAACTATGCATAACACTATGAAGATTGAGTATTTCAGAACACTTAAGTGTGCTCATGAGGAACCTGTACAGAGACCAAGAGGTAGTTGTAACAGAACAAGAGGATACTGAATGGTTTAAAATCAGGAAAGATGTACACCAGGGTTGTATCCTTTCACTACAGTGAGCAAATAATCTGAGAAACGATTATATAAAGACAAATGTGGCATCAGGATTTGAGGAATTAAATTAAATACAATGAAAGTTATATAGTTTGATCTTCATTAGTCTTTGCTTCCAGCAAGCTAGGTTGTGTTATCTGTATATCTCAACGACTGTTAATAAATCCAATCCTGTTGCCATGTCCTTCTTTGAATAATGTAGCATTTCAGATTACTTTCTCAGCATAATGATTAAATAAATATGGTGAAAGGATATTACTATAATGCACACCTTTCCTTGTTTTAAACCATTCAGTATCCTTTTGTTCTAACAACTACCTATCTCTTGTTTTATATACAGATGTCTCATGAGTACAATTAAATGTTCTGGAACTTGCATCCTTCAAAATATTATCCATAATGTGTTATGATCCACACAGTCAAATTCCTTTGCATAATCAATGAAACACAGGCAAATGTCTTGCTGGTTTTCTCTGCTTTCAGCAAAGATCCATATGTCAGCAGCACATATCCCTCATGCCACGTTATCTTCTGAATCCAGGTTGAATTTCTGGCCGATTCTTGTCTATGTACTCTTTCAACCATTCTTGTATAATCTCCAGCAAAATTTTTCTTGTATGTAATATTAAGGATAGTGTTCTGTGATTTACGCATTCCATTGGGTCACCTTTCTTTGCAATGGGCACAAATATGGATCGCTTCCAATTGGTTGGCTAGGTAGCTGTTTTCCACATTTCTTGGACTAGATGAGAGAGCATCTCCTCCTAATGCATTAGTTTGTTGAAACATTTCAATTTGTATTAAGTCAATTTCTGAAGCCTTGTTTTTCACCAATGCCTTCAATGCAGCTTAGACTTCTTCCTTCAATACCATTATTGACCAATTATTTGGGGGACAGTGACTCTGCTATTCCTTTTTTATATGCTTTCAGCATCATTTAATGTTTTGCTGATAGCTCCTTTCAATATTGCTACTTGAGAATTGAATTTTTTTCCAATTCTTTTAGATGGAAATATGCTTAGTGCCTTGTTCTCTTTTGATTTTATAATGCTAGCTCTTTGCACATTTCATTATAATACTTTAGTTTTCCTCTTTGAGCAGACCTTTGAAATTTTCTCTTCAGCTCTTTTACTTCATTTCTTCCAGTTCCTTCAGCTTCACAACATTCAAGAGTAAATTTCACAATCTCTTCTACATCCATTTTTGTCTTTTAAATGACCTTTTACTTTCTTTACATATGATATTCTTGATGACTTTCATTGTTCCTAGATTAACAATTCATGCATTGACCATTCCAATTATTGCTGACTATTTGCAGCTCTGTCTTCTCATTCTGAGTTATATCCATCAGCAAATGAAGGTCCAGAAAGCTTTGTTTTATCCATGTCATTAAGGTCAACTCTACTTTGACCTTAGCAGCTCTTCCCCAGTCGCATTTTGAGTGTCTTCTAATCTGAGAGGCTCGCCTTCAGCATTCTATCAGACAATATTCCACTGCTATTCATAAGGCTTTCAGGGGTTAGTTAACCTTTAGGAAATGGTCGGTCTCTTTTTCTGCCAACTGCTGCTTAGTCTGTAATCTCCACTGAAACCTGTCTATCTTGAGGGACCTATTTAAAATACCTAGTGTGGTGCTATAGGATAAGCAATGGACAGCAAGGCTGGTTGGAATTGCGAGATTAGCAGTTCAAATCTATCAGCCACCCCTTTGAAACCTTATAAAAGGTCACTAAGAGTCGAAACTGACTCAACAACACTAAACAACAGCAACAACCTTCTAGCACCATAGTAACAAGCTACCACAGTATGTCAAATTCAGAGACAAGTGGTGCATGTTTCTATTCCTATTTTAAGATAGGGGAACTGTGGCTCTTTCTGTCTGTTGTATCCTATTGGTAATTACCAGGACTCCAGACTACTGCTTCTAGTAGTTATGTATTTTATTATATAAGAGCAAAAGATCATCAGAGTCATGAAATCTCTTTGCTTTTAACTGGGCACATACGTATTTAGGATAATTTAAGTTTCTGGGAGATGATGAAACATAATAAACCTTATATTCCATTAGCAATGAAGTATTTCCAATGACGCCATGTGTCATTGTAGGATACATACTGGACTGTGAAACAAAAGGTCATCAGTTGAAACCTACCAGCTACTCCTTGGAAACCCTCTACAGGGTCTTTATGAGTCAGAACTGAGTCTATGACACTTAACAACAACAAATTTGCAATGAAGTAACTGAACATGTTTGTCCCATCTTGCTCTGTCTATTCAGTGGCTAGGCTTCTGACATGAACAACCTTCTTTTTGATGGTATTTTGCTCTATTTGAACTCTTTTCCTACTATAGAGCTCTTGAGATGTGACTTAATTTTGAGCCAAAGTGGGTGTTTTGGATACTCTGTTAGGTGCAACATGAGAAAGTGAGACTCATGCAGGACATCCAGGAAACAAATAGAATTTGGTGTTCACAGATCTCGGTGAGAAAACTATAGCACATCCTGACACAGGATCACACAGGAGGCTCTATTGGATAGAAGGCAACAAGGAGTTGGGATTATGGGATAGGGCCTATGTGTGGCAAGTTGAGTGGGATCTAGGATCTGTGTACACTTTAAAATAGGCAGTTTAAAAGTTTTTGTGCACTGAATGCTTGAAAACTGGGGGAAAAAAATCCCAGGAGATCATATGAGACATGGCTAAGAGGGGCAAGGAATACCCATAGCTGCTAAAAGTCTGGGTTACATGACAACAACGGGTCTGATAGTGAGAAACCATATGGGACTAGACTAGGAGTGTTAGTTAGAGACTACAGCTGTTGAAAGACTGTGACAAGATAGGAATGGCCATATCAGAAGCTAGGTGTAAGGACAGCTAAGGGGAATTAATGGATGTCTAGGTAACTAACTATATAAGACACAAATTGGCTTTATAACATGATAGATCTCAGGGTCTAGGACAGAAGGTGAAGGTGGATCATCCACGTAATTTATGGTACACCTATAGATCTAGACATGACCAGATCAGTCTTCAAAACTGAGAACCTTTCAGTGTCCACCTTCCATCAGAGGACAGTGTACTGGAAAGAGAATGAAAAGGTTGGATAGCACCATGGCATCGAGCAAAGAAGTACTTAGATGAAGGTTAGTATACAAGGTTCACGAAATAGCTACATGTTGTTGCAAATTACACTTCTTGAGCCTCAGGTTTACATTTGTAGGTAAACATGACTTTGATTTATCAACACCAGGCATGATGAATTTGGAGTAGTGAACACGGATAAATAGTGCTTCTTCGATTTGCCATTATGGTCTATTATGGGAACTTCATCTTGTTCCCATCTCCAATTTCCTCCACAATTTCGGCAAAAAGGGCCCAAAATAGATGAATCACACGTGCAGCCGCCACTTGTCCCTCCATTTTCTTTCACCACTCCCCATCGATAAAATCACATAAAAATGACAACTAGCGATTCCTATTCTTTCAGGTGTCCACATCCATGGAAAGGTATCTATCTTCCTCTTAGAAATCACTACAGATCTTTTCCACAGATTGAACTGTGTTAATCCCAGATTTTACTAAATTGTCCCAAACTTCTGCAGTAGGACATCTTTTATCTAAGGTCTGTTTGTGAACACAAAATACGTATAGAATAATCTATAAAGGAAGATCCTGGCAGAAAAAAACATAACACAGATCCAAATGACTATTGAGTGTCCAAACAAAGTAATCAAGTCTGAGTATGGTAACACCAAGGAATCAAATACCAACAAGAGGAAATAAAACTATAGGATAGGGTAAAAGAAATACAGACGTGAATGATTGGATTATTGAATGAAATCTGGGTTTACTTTGCAATTTGACCTAGAAAAGCCCCAGAAAATTGAAAGCTCTGCATGGACTGAAAATTGGAGTTGAAAGAATTAATGCAGTATGAATAATGTATGATGGGAGAAAAATTCCAATATACGTATGTGGCATGTGACATTAAAACCTCAGAGACCTCCAGCTCAGAAAGAAGTCAAATTGATATTTCACAACATGCCAGTGGAAAGCAGGAGACAGCACATGGTAAAGGGAAAAGAAAACAAAGATCTAATAAAAGTGAGTCACAGAACTAATGATGCACAAATGAACTGTACACAGATTGTGTTAAGCATTTCTGCTAAGAAGAGAATACATTTATTTTATTCAGAAAAGAAAATTTACATAATGGACTATATAAGCTCTGGTACTGAGCAAGTTGGGCTGCTAACCTCAAGGTCAGCAGTTTGAAACTACCAGCTGTTCGGAGGGACAAAGATTAGACTTCTGTTTCCTTAAAGATTGCAGCTTTGGAAACTTTATACAGGGTGGTTAGGAATCAGAACCAACTCCATGGCATATAACCAACCAATAGCAGAATATTAAACTATAACACATCACCTGTTGCTGAGTGGGAGAATAGCAACTTTAAGAAGAAAGGATCAGCCTAAATCCTGAAACAATTAAAGAAATAAGCATAATGGGAGTCAGCTGAAGAAACATCAGTGCATGCCTCTTGGAGTAAATTTAGCGTAGTTGTTTAGCGCACTAACGTTAAAACTTTCACAGGTTTGTATGGTAGTAGGGTGCCTTCCAGTTGACTCTGACTCACAGAGAGTCTGTATGGATTTATAAAGCTATAAATCTTTCCATGAGCAGAAGGTCTCATTTTGCTCCTACCGAGAAGCTGATGGATTCAAACCGCTGACATTGCAGTTAGCAGTCCACTACACTACCAGTAAACAAAAAATAAAACTATCCCCAATTTGTTGATGTCCAGTCAATTCTGACTCCTAATGGCCTTAAGAACTACTCCACAGGGTTTCCAAGGCTTTAATCTTTATAAAAGCAGACTGCCGCATTTCTTCCTGGGAGTGGTTGCTGAGTTCACACCATCAAACTTTCTGTTACCAGTTCAGCATTTAACTCATTAGACCACTGCACCACTATGGTTCCTTTGATTTATATAGTTGTTAGGTACTGTTGATTCAGCTTCAACTTGTGGTGACCCTATACACAACAGGATGAAATACTGCCTGGTTCTGTACCATACTCACAATGGTTGTTGTGTTTGAGCCCATTGCTGTGTTAATCTATCTTTCTGGGGATACTCTCCTTTTTCACTGAACCTCTACATTACCAAGGATATGATCCTTTTCCAGATACTGGTGCCTCCTGATAATATGTGCAAAGTACACGAGGCCTCATATAGTGAGGGAGAATGATAAAGTAGACTATCTCTAAACAGTTGAAGGTCATTATTGCAAATCACAAAAGTCTGAGACCTCCATGAATCCATAAATGGCTTAAGTAGATCTTTGGAATGCTAACATAATTTTACTTCATACCTGCATCACCGTCTTAATGTAATTTTAAGGATAACTGATGATTTAAGTAAATGCACTTTGAAAAATTTATGTTGTTGTTGTTGTCAGGTGCCATTGAGTCGGAACTGACTCATAGCGACCCCATGCACAGCAGAACAAAACAATGTCCGATCCTGGGCCAACCTCACTACGGCTGCCACAGTTGAGTCCATCA
>NW_006408533.1:27817668-27819597 GCF_000296735.1 Chrysochloris asiatica | reverse complement strand
ACATCAGCAATGATATCTCTCGTTCCACGGCCTCTTCTGAATCCAGCTTGAACCTCTGGAAGTTCTCTGTCAATGTATGATGGTAGCTGTTTCTGTATTACCTTTAGCAAAATACAGACAAGCTATGGACAACATTGAGAAGTATGAGTATTCCAGAACACTTAATTGTACTTCTAAGAAATCTGTACCTAGACCAAGAAGCAGTTTTGCTAAAGGAAAAATTTATAAATTAGTGTAAATGTGAAAGTTATTATGGTGTAGATCTGGGGTTGGGAGCCTTTTTTCTACCAAAATTTGTAACATGAAGATGAATGTGAATTTTAAGAAAAGCAAAAATGAATTTCAGTACAAAGCTAAATTTGAAAAAGACATGGATTGTTTATAAGGTTAACTTGTGAAGGGAGTTATTTATGACAGACAAATGGTATTTTTTACCCAAACAGTCCATTAGCTCAAGAATCCTCCTGGTATTCAGACTCATTCTGACCAATAGATTGTTGTTATTGTGGTTAAGTTCTGCCAAGTTGTTTCTTACTCATAACCACCCTGTATCCGGCTCCCAGGATGCAGTCCAGTGCTTATCCTACAGCACCACACCAGGACTTCTCACAAGCTAGAGTTGACCTTAATGATATGGATTTGAACTGCTGACCTTGAAGGTAGCATTCCAGTGCCTCACCTACAATGCCACACCAGGACTCAGGCTCATAGATTAGGGTGGTGTAAACCACTTCTTGGATACATGGTGTGGTGTTATAGGGTAAACACTTGACTGTAAAATCAGTTTGAATTTCAAGGTTGACAATTCAAACTCACCAGCTCCTCCTTGGAAACCCTGTATAGATACAAGGTATCTATGATGCAAAACCAACTCGACAGCACATAACAACAACAAATCACTTCTCAGTTTGATCATAAAATTTCTCTTAATCTCTCAATTATTATCTTTTTTCATGAAATTGGAAGCAAAGGACTGTGAATGTCAGAGTGCCGTGAAAACTGAAACCAGAATCCCTGAAATACCACTATGTTACTCTCATTTGGAATACTATATCGACTACACGGGACAATATATTACTAATTTTATACTCTTTTAAAGAATATTTTAGATAGCAGGTTTTTATCTCAGGATGAACCACCATGTGTATATTCCCTCTGCCCTTAATTTTGAATGCCTCATCAATTGAAAATGAAATCCTAAATGTCAACTCTGGCCAGTACATAATACTTTATGTCTTTTTTCTCCCTTTAATACTACCAACTTGGCATATTCATGTTAACATGTAGATACAAGATCGAAATCAAATACTTCTCATGTGGTTTGACTAGCACAGATTGTATTGTAATTGTTACCTACTTATTTTATTCTCAAGGAATATATTTAATTAATGGAGTAATAGTTCTGTAGGATAATCACTGGACCACAAGGTCAGAGGTTCTAGCCCAATAGTCTCTGTGAGAGAAAGAAAAGGTCTTTTGCTTTCACAAAGAATTATAGATATGGAAACCTTATACAGGATCACTGTGAGTCTGAACCAACTTGATGGCACCAAACAATAATAAAACAATAACAATAACTCATTCCATCACTTGTCTGTGAGTTTGCCATACTGTAGTGGCTTGTGTGGTACTGTGATGCTGGAAGCTATGCCACCAGTATTCACAATCCTTGTATCCCAGAGCCCAATTGTTGCAAGGTTGTGCATACATCATTATTCACCTCACCTCTGTCCTACTTAGCCCATGCAAACCTTCCTAATTGCTTGCTGGCCCCTTGTTCTTCTTGTGTATTGCTCACCTCCCTAGTACTCCCAGTGTCTCCACATCCGTACCAGCATTTATTTTCCTATACTTTTTTGATCTTTGTTATTATTGTTGGTGTGAGATGATATCTCATTGTTGTTTTGATTTGCATCTCTCTAATGGCTA
>NW_006408533.1:27802544-27817118 GCF_000296735.1 Chrysochloris asiatica | reverse complement strand
TGTATGTGGATGGGTTAATTTCTGGATTCTCGATTCTGTTCCATTGATCAATGTATCTTTCATTGTACCAGTACCAGGCTGTTTTGACCACTGCAGCCGTGTAATACATTTTGAAGTCAGGGAGTGAGAGGTTTCCAACCTTATTCTTCTTCTTAAGCAGTGCTTCGCTTATCCTGTGTCTCTTTCCTTCAAGAGGAGAATTTTCCTGATAAAAGAAATAATCTATTATGGTTTTGGGGGTAGGAGGAAATGATACATGTGCTAGAGGATAAAAACACTTGACCTGGATGACAGGGTAGGCAGTGTATAACCGGAGGAAGGTTGGCAGAGGAAAGATGGGGATGGTGGAAGACACTGGGGGGAATGCAGTGGTTGGAGTGAATAGAGGTAAACACTGTTGGTGCATGGAGGGGATTGCAACCATATAATGAAACAAAGTCTATGACTTGTTGAAAGTAAAACTGATGATGTGCTCTACAAACCTTCACTCCATTCACAAAAAAATTTAAAACAAAAGCAAAAATCCAGTTTAATATTTCTATGCAAATCCTTTGGTGGTGATATGCTGTGGAGTCAGTTTCAACTCATAGCATCCCTGTACAGTGTTTCTGAGGCTGTAAATCTTTACGGGAGCAGAAAGCCTCATCTGTCTCTTACGGAGCAGCTGGTAGTTTCGAACTACTGACCTTGAGTTTAGCAGCCTGATTTGTAACTGTTATACTACCAGAGCTCCCCTGCAAAACAAACATTACGCATCCATAAAAGGTAACTCATATATTCCAGACTCATTGAATATTAGAACTGAAAAAGAACTTAGATTTTAATTCATATGAATGGATGTGATTATGAAGGCATGACATGAGTGTGTCTGTCTTACAATGATAGTATAGTTGAAGATCTTGATTGTAATGGTGGATTATGCAAGATTATATATGGCTGGTGAAAACTAAATAAGCTTTATAGATTTTGCCGACATAAATTTCTTTGTTTTGATATAGTGCTGAAATTTTATAAGAAGTTAATATTAAGGGATACTGAGAAAAGAATATGCTGGATATTCCTGTATATTTATTTGTAGCCTCTTGTAAGTCTAACATTGCAAAATAAAAAGTAATACAAAACAGCAGACTTTGTCATTATATAAAAGCAAGATATATCTATCTATATATTGCTTTGCATCTATAGATGCATTGCAAACGTGAAGAGATGGATTGGTTGTAAGTAAAAAAATGGAAGAATTATAGTGTGGAAACCAAAAGCATAGCAAGATCAGATAATACTTCAATACAAAAGTATTATAAGAGATAAAATGAGACATTTATAATGATAGTGGGAAATTCTTCAGGAAGACCATATATTATGTATGTAATAGCAAAACAATTGTTAAAGCACTTGGCTGCTGACCAAAAGGTTAGCAGTATCAACTCATGCAGAGATACCATGGAAGAAATACCTTGTGGCCATCTTGCTTAAAGATCGTTGTTGTTGTGTTGTGAAGTGCTGTTGAGTCAGATCTGACACATAGCAACCCTGTATAGGGTTTCCGAAGAGCAACTGGTGAGTTTGGGGCAATTCATCTGTTCCATGGGGTCCCTATGAGTAGGAATTGAATAATGGCATCCAAAAACGACAGCTAACAGAATTAAAATGGAAATCAACAGTCATAGTTGCAAATTTTATATCTCTTTCTCACTAATCTATAAAGTTACAGAAGATATGGAGAACTCTACATATCCTTATATTTATTTAAGAAGACAACACAAACATACAAATAAAAATACTTAACACAAACAAAATTCCATGCCCAAATGGTTTCACTGATGAATACTGCTGAGAATTTAAACATTGAAGGAAGTATTAATCATTTTACAGAAAATCTTTCAGAAAATCAGGGAAGAAAACTTTTACAAGTGATTTTATGTGCCCTGCACAACACTGATATAAAAACTGCAAACAGACAATAGAAGGAAAACAACAGGAGACCATATTCTTCACAAATATAGAGACACAAATCTTCAACTAAACATTAGATAATAAAATCCAGCACATGGTTATCTTTCCTATGTCTAGTCTTCTTGTCCACCGCAAGAGTACCAGTCCTACAGATTACACTTTTGAAAATTTAAATGCATATATAACAGCTATTCACACTGAAATATCTGACAATTCAAAAGATTACATTTCATTTATTGATACAAATATGGTGTATACTTGTGTGAAGAAAGTGAAGATGACTTGAAATACTTACTCATGAAGATCAAACACTACACCCTCCAGTATGGATTGTTGTTATTGTTAAGAACCGAAGAGTCAGTTCAGACTCATGGCAACCCTGTATAGAGTTTTCAAGGAGTGTCTGGAGGGTTTGAACCATCGACCTTGTGGTTAGCAATTCAGTGCTTATTCTACAGCACCACAAACTTCAACAAAAAGAAAACAAAAATCCTCACAACTGGACTAATAAGCAACATTATGACAATAGGAGAAAATATTGACGTTATTAAAGATTTCATTTTACATACATCCACAATCAACACTTTGGAAGCAGCAGTGAATAATTCAAACAGCATATTGGGCTAATCTGTTGCAAAGGACCTTCTATAAAGTGTTAAAATGCAAGATATCGCTTTGAGAACTAACATGCTGGGCCCAAGTCATGGTCTTTTCAATGGCCTCAGAACCATACTAAAGCTGGCAAGTGAATACAGAATGGTGAAGAACTGAGGTCTTTGATTTATGATGTTGATGTAGAATACTGAATATGTCATGAATTACTAGAAGTATAAACAAATCTATTTTGGGAGATGTACAACCAAAATGTTTGAACCTCTGGAAGTTCTCTGTCAATGTATGCTTGCAGCTGTTTCTGTGTTGAGTAAGGTGGAGGGTCAGAGAAAAAGGGGAAGATCCCCAGCGAGATGGATTGGCCAAGTGGCAGCATCGATGGACTCAAGCGTGGCTACAGTAGTGAGGTTGGCCCAGGTTCGGGCAGTGTTTCGTTCTGCTGTTCATAGGGTCACTATGAGTCGGTACTGACTTGATGACACATAACAACAACAACACAGTGTGCTGCTGTTGGATAAGCATTGGACTGCTAGCTGCAAGGTTAGCAGCTCAAACCCACCAGCCACTACTTGAAATCCCTATGAGTCACTACGAGTCAGAATTAATTTGATGGCACTTAACATCATCTGTTACCTGAACATGCACTTTGATTACTTAGTATCAATTCTGGAATTTGTCTGTGGTTTTTACTTCCATCGTCCACATATACCCAGTTTTCTTCTCCATTTGTGAAAATGGAAGAGTTAGAGGAGAATCTCTGATGGTGCATTGGTTAAAATGCTTGAATTCTAACTGAAAATTTAGTGGTTTTAACCCCCCAGCTGTTCCATGCAAGAAAGATAAGGCAGTCTGCTTCCATAACAACTTACAGTCTTGGAAATTCCATGGGGGACATTCTACTCCATCCTATAGGTTTGTTGAATAGGAATAGATTGAATGAATACAAGTTTGGTTTTGCGATTTGGGTAGTTAGAATGTTATGTGACAAGTTTTGGCCAATGCTTTGAAAGTATAAGTGAGAAATGCCATTTACTTACTGAAGCAATTTAATTGCTGATGTCATCCTTTACTCTGTTTTGGCTGGCTGTGGTGACAATGGATTTGGCTATGGCTGAGATAAGATGATAGTGCAGAACCAGGCAAGATTCTGTTTAGTTGTAACTAGAATAACTCTGAGGTTGAACTGAATCTATGGCACCTAACAACAATAATATTCAAAGCAGTTTGGACAACTCTGCCACATAAAGAACAGTTGCCCATGGTACATTAGTGACTTTTGTGCATGACAAATACACTTTGTTTTATTAAATCAAAGAGATTAAATTCATTTGTTACTATTGCACATTTCTCACATATGAACTCATTCATAAACTGGAGGATATATTGTTGTTGTTGTTGTTGTTAAGTGCCGTTGAGTCGGTTCCGACCCATAGTGACCCTGTACAGGGTTTCTGAGGGTGTAAATCTTTACGGGAGTAGAAAGCCTCATCTTTCTCCCGCAGAGCGGCTGGTAGTTTCGAACCGCTGACCTTAAGGTTCGCAGCCCGATTTGTAACCACTATGCTACCATGTTATCAATTCGGTCCCACTCACAGTGACCCTCTGCACAACAGAACAAACACTGGTCCTGTAGCAGCTTCTTAATTGTTATCACACTTGAGTCCATTGCTGCTTGAGTATCCAGATGCAATAATATTCATTACAACATTGTTAGAATAACAAAACCCAAGGAATGACTTAGATATCATAAATGTTATTGTTGTTAATAAGTGCCGTTGAGTCAGTTCTGACTCATAGTGGCCCTGTATAGACTTTCTCAGGAGTGGCTGTTGAGTTTGAGTCACCGACCTTGTGGTTCAAACCTATCTTTTGGTAGAGTGCTTATCCTACAGTGCCACACAAGGACTCTGACATCATAAATGTTGTTGTTGTTGTTACATGCCGTTGAGTCAATTCCAACCCATAGCGACCCTGTATATGGTTTCCAAGGAGCAGCTGGTGAGCTTGAACCACCAACCTAGCAGTTCAAATGACTTCGCAGTCTGACGCATTAGCCCATAGTGCCACACCAGAATTCCAATATCATCAACAGAAAGCTGTAAATAAGCTATAATACATCCATATAACACATAAGGAAATAGGTACAATATATTTTTGATAGCAATGATTGGTGGAGAGTCATTAAATTTGGTATACAGTGGAATAAAACTTATTTTACATGATAAAGACCTCTGTATTGTTTTAATTGTGTAATGTACCAATATATGGGAGTCCTCGAATGGCACTATAGGATAAGCACTATACTACTAGTTGCAAAGGTGGCATTTCAAATACACCAGACACTCCTTGGAAACTCTGTGCAGGGTTAATATGAGTCCGAGTCAACAACAGTTAAGAACAATAGCTACAACTAATATGTTACTTTTTAGATAGTAAGATAATATTGCTGTTGTTAAGTGCCATCAAGTCAGTTCTGACTAATAGCAATCCTGTAAGGGCTTTCTGAGGAGCAGTTGGTGGGTTTGAACTGCTTATCTTATGGTTCACAGTCCAGTACTTATCCTACCGGACCACACCAGGAACCCATTGTTGTTAGGTGCTACCAAGTCGGTTCTGACTTATAACAACCCTAGCACAACTGAACGAAATGCTTGGTCTTGTGCCATCCTCGCAATTTTTGCTACTCTTGAGCCCATTTCTGCTGTCACTGTGCCAATCCATTATATTGAAGATCTTCCTCTTTTACATTGATCCTCCACTTTACCAAGCATGATGTCCTTCTCCAGGGACTAATCACTCCTAATCATATGTCAGAAATATGATAGACAAAGACAATATACTCATGTATTTAATGGTTTACTGTATAACAAATATCTTCAGACCTTAAAATTGTATGAGATATTTTGTTAAATCCTGAATGTATATAAATGTTGGACAAAAATTATATATTAGTTCCAACTTAGTAATTAACAAAAGTATAAAATATCAAAATTAAGTATTTAAAATTCAAAATTGAATACTCAAAATTAAAAACAATTATTTCAACTTCTTTTTGTTGAAAAGTTATTATAGATGCCCAGGAGATTTTAAAAGGTTGTAATTACAACAGTATAGATGTTTGGATAGAAGTATTGTAAACAATAAACATTTTGTGATGCCGTAAAATAAGCACTACAAGGTTGATGGTTCGAATCCATCTGGGAAACCCTATGCAAGGTCGCTATGAGTAGGAACCAACTTTATAGTACTTAACAACAACTAAAAATTTGGAGGTTTGAATCCACCCAGAAAAGCCTGGTCATCTACTTTAAAAACTTCAGCCATTGAAAATTCAATGTAGCACAGCTCTACTCTGATATACATAGGGTAGCCATGAGTCCGCATCAACTGCATGAAGGCAACTGTTTGTGTTTTAATTATAGAAATAAATAACTAAGTCAGATATTTCAAGAATAACCTCTTAGGTGTAAAATTTCTTTGGCCATAAAATAAACTCATTCTTCTTACTAATTAGTTTTTATTCTAAGAAAAGCATTGCTAATTTAAATTTACAAATGCATTTATGCTAATCAAATGTTTATTGCGTATTTGGGCTTGTTTAAATTGTTTCCCTTATGATAATGATCTATCATTTTCAAACTCTAAGACTCAATGTTTCTATGTTCTATGATCATTTCCTAATAATTATAGGTTGAGTTGGTAATGTTCATCAACCTACCTAACACCTGACACATTATGCATGTCTCTTTACAGAAATGAAATCAGAAAATTGTTCCCTTTTCTGACCTAGAAGACAAATATACGTGATGCACAAATTGCTCTGTGATAGAATAATTCACTTTGTGAAGAGAATGAAGAGAAAGAACATTTGACAGATTTTAAAAAGCTGTCTTTGGGGGCAATACCCTGTTTATATTCATTTGCAAGCCTTCTAGTGATAATAGCTTCGCTTAAATACTACCAATTGTTCAACAAGGGAGTCAACACTGAAGCGCAGACAGCTCAAAGTTAAAATAACTCTTTGCAACTATTCTTGAAGTGTTATTTTCATTTTACACAGCTTTTATTGGAGTCTAATTTCAAAGAAACTTGAACATCGTAAAAAATCCTAATTTAGAGACTCAAAGCATTCATCACTTAACTTGTAAAGTGCTTTATATGGATAGCAAAAGAATGTTGGAGTTAGATCAGATTTTCTGTGGTAAATTACTGACCTATAATGTTTCTGTTCTCCCCAAAATTATCTGTAGGATGTAATTTCAACCCGATTTTATGTCAAGAACTTCCCATGTACTAATTAATCACTGTGCTTGGGATGAAGACATGATTAGATTTATTCTCAGCCATTGAAGAACCCCCCAATCTATTATTCTGGTCTCTGTATCTTCTGTCTTTTTTAGATACACACACACTCACTCCACAGTACTTTCTGACTAATGTATATGATAAGGCTGCATACATCTCTGTATCTTCAGTGTTATTGCTAGCTGGAGTTTTCTTGCACCATTAATTTTAAGCATTATAATGACTGTTCTTAATTGGACATTATAATGCTACCTAGGAAAGACATAACATGCTGTCACACAGCATATTCCATTATCATTTTATCCTTCAATCCAAATGATGGTTTCCCAAAGGAGAATAAGAGACTCTTTCCATTCTCAATAATCTAATAGTAAGTAGGACCATCTTTGTAAGGCATGAGTTACTTGTGGGCAAGAGTTTTTAGCTGGGGAGTCTTCAATTAATCTGATATTCTTTGAATCATCTAAGTGTTATTAAACCATGGCTTGGAACTGATTAAGGAGCCTGGGTGGCACAGTGGGTTAAGCACTGGACTGATAACTGAAAGGTTGGTGGTTCAAACCCACCAACTGCTCTGTAGAAGAAAGTTGAGGCAGTCGGCTTCTGTAATAATTTACAGTCTTGGGAAAGCATAGGGAGAAGTTTGACTCTGTCCTTAGTGTCCCTATGAGTCAGATCGACTCCATGATGGTGAGTTTTGGTAAAATCAGTTCATTCTTCCTTGACACCCTGCTGAGAAGTTGCATTTGTACTCTAGATATACCAAATCAGAATCTACATTTTATCAATAAGGATTATATGTGAGAGGGATTTAAAAATTTGAGGGGAAATTCCATTGTCTTTCATTTCCTTTTTTCATGAACTTTTTGAAGTCCCTTTGAATAAGATAACATAATAATACACATAAGTATCACCTGAGAATCTTGTTAAAGTATAGATTCTGATTCCATGTGTCCCTGGGGGATATGCAAATTGTCAGAATGGATTCAAATCAGAATGAACCAATTCAAAATAATGTTCTAAACTAAATGAATTGTTATGATGGATTTTCAGGAAGTGTTGAAAAAAATCTTTCTTTTATTTAGTTACTTTTTGTGTATATTATGTGGTTCATATTTACTTCAAGAACCGCCTTCATCTATTTATATGAATTGCCTCAATTACTTAAACCAATAGTACATTATAGGAAATTTGTTGAAAATCATTACCTAATATGGCACATAAACATTCAAATATTTTAAAAGTATGTATTTTCCCTCGTCTTTTTGTTGTTGTTGTTTGTAATGATGACTTAAACAGAAAGATTCAACTTTGAGAGAAACATTTGAGAATTAAGCAAAAATGGAATTCAAATATTCTACTAGGGATTAAAATTAAACACAAGATAAAATTCTAGCCTGAAATGCTGACTGAATATGAATGGTATCATTTGGTTTCTAACTTTTATTTCAGACAGTCAAGTCTACAAACACGTAAAATATCTTGGGAACTAAAGATGACAAAATTTGACTACACCTGTTTCTTCACCTAAACCTTAAGCGTTTTCCAGTTTTGCTTGCATGTGGTGTGTAGCTACTGCTTCTATGCAATAATCTATCTTTTAGGAACCTAGCCCATACAACTACATGCCTCATCAAGGATATGTGTGTGCAGAGTGTCTTTTGTTTTCTCTTCCAGATCCATACCATCTGTCTATTTTAATGATATGCTGCTCCATCTGGATTCTTATTGGAGAGTTCCAACAAGAGGTGGAATGAGGAAGGAAGTAGAAGAATTTCATCAGGGTGATTATTAGGGCAAGTGAAAAAATATTACTGCAAAATCATAAAAATATTTATTGAACAAACATTTCAAAATGTAAACCTAATGTTTCATGATGTGTTCTCCATGTAGGTCTATAAACTTTTGAAAGTGGTGTTTCCATTTCTTTAACCCTTTCCAAAAGAATTGTGTACTCTTTGATTCACAACATGTCAAAAATACAGTTTTGTTATCTTTGAAAGACTCAAATTGTTTTCCTTTTCATTGGTCTTAGAATTTGGGGAACAAAAAGAACTCTCAATTGGCAACATCATGTCTATAGCATAGTTGCGGTAATATTTCCCACTCAGATGCTCGTGGGACAGCCGTTGTTACGCGTGAAGAATGAGTAAGTGCATTGTTACAAATGGAAAAAAAGTTCCTCAAGACAATTTTCCCAGCTTGTTTTCTCACCAATAAAGTTTTCAATTAAAAGAAGAAAAAAAAAAACTTCTTCAAAATAATCTCTTGTAATCATTGGTGACTTTTGATGAATTCTATGTAGAAAATTCCTTTGGAATCTCAAGAAACATCACCATAACCTTCTAAATTGACTGCTCTGTCTTGAATTGAACTGGCATCTCAATCCTCAAACTGACATCTTCTAATGTCTGGGTAGGACTGAGTCAAAAATGCATGCTCAGGTCAACCCTCTCTGTATCTGAATCTGGGTCCACATTTGTATACTTTCTGAATGCCTCTGTCAGCCTACTCAACAAGTTGGGGGAATTTTCCTCTTTTCTCTGAATAATCTCTTTAACTTTGCCATCATTGACTGCTTTGGACATACATTTCCTTATCCCTTCTAACATACAAGTGACTAGGTGTTTTCATTTATCAAAATCATCTTCCTCATCAGAAACCCAACCTGGGTCCAAATCCAGCATTGTAGCTGGTCCTGGTCAAAAAATGTTAGCAGTAGGGTCAGTTCTGTTGGTTCAGCTGTATATTCTCTGGCCTTGGCCCTAATCCTATCCCTTTTGTTTGTGGTTCAACAAAAGGTCAATATTGTTTCCACATATATCCAGTCTAGAGAGAAATTGAGGGATAGTTTCTGGAATTCATCCCTAAATGTCTCAGGGTCTACTGATTTACTCCTTAATTTTTCCTTACATTGCTCAAGATCAGACATAGAGAAGGGACATGCATTCTCACTGTCAGCCTGTGCTGTTTGCCTTTGCTCCAGGTACCTCTCGTAGAGGGTAGATGCCCATTCTGTGGGCAAAGGGGAGTTTACTGTTATCATTGGCCTCATCCTATATTCTGATTGCATACCCACTACAAAGGGGTTGGAGCTTAGGCTTGATTGTGAAGGAAGAGGACTAGGCAGGGGCCTACTGAGGGATAATTAAAAGACCACTGCTGGGCAGTTTTAAGCCTCATGAGCTCCCCAAAATAAATCCTCCACCCACTTAAGTACCAGAAGTGCTAGTCTAAAAAGAAGTTGGACAACTTTCAAAATGCTTTAGTTTAGGATGGCCAAGGGAGAAAACAGGTGGTTCACTTCCCAAAGGAAATGCTGATCTGGCTCAGAAGCGTATCATTTTTGTTGTTGCTATGTGCCATCAAGTCTGCACTGACTCATAGCGACCCTACGTATAACAGAATTAGACACTGCCAGGTCCTGGACACACCTCACAATCATTGCTGCACATTTGAGCCCATAGCTGCTGCCCCTGTGCCAATCCATCTCGGTGGGGTTTTCCTCTTTTACCTAATATGATATCCTTCTCCAGTGTCTGGTCCATTCTTATAATATGTATGAAGTAGGAGAGGTGAAGTCTGCTCATTCTGGCTTCCAAGGAGCATTCTGGCTGAATGTCTTGCAACACGGATCTGTTCATTCTTTTGGCAGTCTGTAGTGCTTTTAATATTCTCCTCCAACACCATAACTCAAATGCATCAATTCTTCTATAGTCTCCCATATGTACTGTCCAAATTTCACATGCATATGAGGCTAATGACAATACCATGGCTTGGGTCAGACACATCTTAAACTGACATTTTTGCTTATGAACACCTTAAAGAAATCTTGTGCGGCAGAAATATGTAAGGCTATATATGTCTTTTATTTCTTTCTGCTTTTTCCATGAGTGTTGATTGTTGAGCCTAGCAAAATGAAGTCTTTGATAACTTCAATCTTTTCTCCATTTATATGGATGCTATTTATTGGTCCAGTGGTGAAGATTTTTATTTTCTTTACATACTAAAGGTTGATGTATTTGATCTTCCTCAGAAAGTATTTTAAGTCCTCTTCACTTTCATTAAGCGGGATTGTATCATCTGCATATCACACGTTGTTAATGAGTCTTCCTCTGATCTTGATGCCATGTTTTTCTTCATACAATCCAGCTCCTCTGATTATTTACTCAACATGTAGCCTGAATAAGTATGGTGAAAGAATACAACCCTGGTTTACACCTTTCTTCATATTAAATCATTCTAGTTAACCTTGTTCTATTTGAACAATTGCCTCTTGGTCTATGTACAAGTTCCTCATGAGTACAATGAAGTGTTCTGGAATACTCATTTTCTACAATGTTTTCCATAGCTTGTCATGATCCACACAATCAAAAGCCTTTGTATAATCAATAAAGCACAGGCAAACATCTTTCTGGTATTCTCTGCTTTAAGCCAGGATCTCACATCAGCAATGATATCCTTTGTTTCGTGTTCTCTTCTGAATCCATCTTGAACCTCTGGAAGTTCTCTGTCAGTGTATGGTTGCAGTCATTTTTAAAATTATCTTTAACAAAATTTTACTTGCAGAGGTGGATCACAAATGGGTCAAAATAGTCTGAACAGACTCCATGGCACATAACCACCACCACCATCCTGACAATTGTGAACATGGAAAACAAGTACTCCCATATACCAGTAGGGGGAGCACTCCTTATTGAATTATGCCAGGGGGGAAAGGAGTCCCATGGCCAGACAAGAAGAGCAGGATCCACAGTGTTCACCTGATTCAGAGGACAATAATACAGTCCAAGAATTAAATAGCATTCCACAACAGGCCCAAGGACATCTTGACACAAGAGAGAAAACTAAGTGTTTTATTTCTGCCCATTTAAGTCAGGCAAGAATCACTAGAGATCAAAGTAATGTTCAATGTCCTCGCACTCTTAAGTGTATAAGAGAAGAACTCCTTAGAACCAATAAGGGGAATGTTTGGACTCCAGCTTGCACCAAGGCCTGATCCAGCCAGTTGAATAAGGATTGACAAATAGAACAGGTTAAGATTCTGAGCATCAAATGACCAATCAAAGCAGGGTCTAGGACCACCTAAATTAGCAGAAAGAGATAACTTTTCAAAGTTTGCCAGGATAGCTCCAGAAACCAAGGCTTTCTATGGATCTTTCTGTCTCTAGTCAATGGAAGAAAAGAAAATATACAACAGGGTAGTAGGAGAAAGAAGAAAGACTGTCTTGGGAACTCAAATCCCTCACCATGGAGATTGCTTGCAGTTCTTGGAAACTTGGGTTCTTAACTAAGGCCAGTTGCCATCCATGAGATCACCCAGGGATGGGAACTTAAGGGGTCATCAATCTTGTGCCTGTTTCTCATTCTTGGGACCTTAAAACCATCATGTAAGAATCAGATCTTCCAATATACTTGTTTACCAGATTTGAACCCTTCATGAAACTTTGAAGGCAAGGGAGAATATGGGGAAGAAATATTCAGAAAGGTTCAATATAAGATACCCAGGGAAGAATCCTAAAGGTCTATTATTGTCCTAAGACAATAATTACTCATGAGACTAGAGAGCCAGACAAAAAGCACAAAGAGAATCACAGAAAAAGACAAAGATGAAAACATTCACATCTACAGAAAAAGAAGGGTCCTTAGAGCATGCCCATTCAGTGATGAACAATAAAAACACAAAGGGTTCTAGTGGCTGTTTATTACTCACCAGAAGTTGGCCAAATCCCATTATGAGGTTCTCAGAAGATGACCTGCCAGAGTTGCCCCAGTGTCCTGCCAGAGTTTCCAGCAAACTGATACCTGATGGGAACACAGAAGACTAGAAAGTCATGATACAGAGTATTAAAGGGTTTTATTAGAGTACGGAAAATACCTGCAGGGGAAGTGCGCTATATAGACAGCAGAGCATCCTGCTGGGAGACAGCCCACAGACAAGAGTACATCTTTCCTAATGGTCACAGTTTAAGGAGTTTTTATAGTGAGGACTTAAGCTGCAGAGTCAGTTCTGACAGATTTTTTGTTTATATCCTGCCCACCAGTCAAAGAGATAGTTTCTTTGTATTTGAAGGTGTTTTTTGTTTTGTTTTTTATGGTTCTGTTGACCTTTCTGCCATTAATTTCCTCTTGATTCCCTGTACCAGGGCTGGAGAGCATTTTTTTTCTGCCAAAATTTATAAAATCATTCACAGGCCACACAAAATTATCAACTTAAAAATTATCCTCCTATATTTGGTCAAACATTTAATTACTTCACCGCTAAGTGTCTACTAGAACTGCAGTTGCCTTGGCAGGGCCAGATCTAATTATTTCAAGGGCCTTATATGGCCAGATGTTCCGCACCCCTGGCTTGCACTAACAATGGCACAACAACAAACATGTATCTAAACTTGTGATGATGTCACGTTTTTTACTCAACAAACCTCTAAAAATAGCAAATTGCTCCCCGAAGAGAGCAGAATCAAATACCTCTCCATCTCCTTTACTGTGCTAACTCCTATTTTTCTCACATATCAATATGCTTCCTAAGTGACTAGACTTGTACCATCCACAGAACTGCTTTCAGATGAACAATCTTGACTAAGACATAAATTATAGGAATTGGAAATGAGGATTAAAATAAAGTAGGGATGGAATGTTAGTGAGGAATTTATAAAGTATACAGAATGGAATAAAAGCCCATTTAAAGTTTTATTTTTACTTTTTTAACATAATAGTGCAATGTAGTAGCAGTACATTTGGAGATCTGTGGAGAAGAGGGACAGAGATAAGGTCATGGGCCAGAGAGGAGGAAGGAGGTCTGTACAAAATGTGTGGTATCCATGCTGAGACAAGGACTATTTAAGACAACAATGTGTTCCCAAATTATTGTCATTTTTCTTTCTCAAAAAATTTAACTTTGGTGAAAACTGTGAAAGGGCAAAGGGCAACTGAAAGCTTATTGATAACATTATGAAAGCAAACAATGAACGTGTGTGTATGGTTTCATGGTAACCCTTTTAGAAAACAAGCAGCTTCCTTCACTAACCTCACTTCATCCTTTCAGTTACTTGTTTCCAAGAATGTTCAAGATTAAAAAGTATATCTAATTTAGGTGCTGCAAAACACCTATGCTGGGATGTGTGTGAGTGGAATCCTAGAAATGGGAGAATTTAGCCTATATCAAAGTCAGCAAAACTACTGAAATACTTAGAGACCAGCGAGATTTTCCACACAGAATTGATAATTAACAGTTAACTAGGTAGGATAGTACTTCTCAAACTTCAGTCTGCACCAGAATAACCCTGAAGGATTAGGTTCTGGTCTTGTTGTTGTTGTTGTTGTTGTTGTTGTCAGGTGCCATCAAGTCAGCACCGACTCATAGCAACCCTATGCACAGCAGAATGAAACAATGTCTGATCCTGGGCCAACCTCACTACTGTTGCCAAACTTGAATCCATGGATGCTGCCACCTAGCAAATCCATCTCGTTGGAGGTCTTCCTCTTTTTCTCTGACCCTTCATCTTACCAAGCATGATATCCTTCCCTAGTGACTGTTCCCTCCTGACAATATGTCCAAAGTATGAGAGATAAAGTTTGGCCATCTTGGCATCTAAGGAGCACTCTGGCTGCACTTCTTCCAAAACAGATTCATTGGTTCTTTTGGCTGCCCATGGCACTTTTAGCATTCTCCTCCAACACCATAATTCAAAGGCATCAATA